>NC_074725.1:6113510-6446010 GCF_947242115.1 Biomphalaria glabrata
TTAGAATTTAATGTGGATTTCTCTCTACTCCGCCCCCTCCCTCCCCTCCTCCTTACCCCCCTGAAGTGACATCAATTTCGGAACACAAAGACCCACCCCTCCACCCCTGTTTTCTCTCCGGAGTGTTTGCAGATCCTGTTAAAGCGACGCTGTCTCTAGCTTTGACGTGGAAGAAGAGAGAAGAAAAAAAAAACGTGGGGTGGAATCTGAGCAAATTCAATGTCCACTACATGGACAGTTTGATCGTCTGGATTGCTAGTGCAAATACAAAAAAAAAAAAAAAAATAGCTCACATTTTGAAAAAAAAAATATATATATAAATGTTTTAGCTGCCTAAAAATATCGATTGCATTGATTGTAATAGCGTCCCTTTTTCTGCTCGCCTCCCTTTTCCTTTTAGCAGCGCTTATGTATGGTCTTATGTCCATGTATTTTTACATTGTTTCTGAGTGCCAAGAAGCCAAATGTTAGGCTGCTACAGACGTCCTCAGGCCAAGGGTGTTTAGTGGATGAGGAAGGTAAAGTCCACAGGCGCCCTCCTCGAGTTGGGTCACGAAATGGCTTGACATATTTTAACTTCTATTGGGCAATAGAAAGTATTTGAAAATACAAAGTATTTAAAACGAGTCATTTGGCCGGGAACATCGCGCTCGCCATTTGATAAAGATGTAACATACACAATAGGTAATAATATTTATTGGTTCTTGAAAAAAAAACAACTATTATATATTCTTCCAGTCGTTCTTAGTAAGCCTATTGTTACATGCTAATCGAAATGATCAGACTGTAGTGCACTGAATGTTCCGCTAATCTTTGTCTTGTTTTGATTGCTGCTCTAGAGCAGATTGTAGTCTGCGCTTGACTTGTGCTGACATTTGAAAACTTAATTTTACAATGATAATCTCTTTTCAAACGAAATGTTTAGAGTTAGAGCCCCTGATCACACACGTCAGGCCGCTGCCTTGAAAAGTTGCAAATTGAAATACAACTACAAGTCAATCGCTTCCAACTTAAATATTTCCGACGTGTAATGGCTGACCTGTTAGCATGGACGTTGGGTCTTGAAGCCGTAATTCGAAAAAACATTTAGCGTACCCTGAGATACACTCTCTATTCAGTATATAGCCAAGATCTTTATAAAGACATTTATATAAGTATTCATTAATAATATGAGCTAGTTGTCAGCGTTCAAAGGCCAACAGCTTAGATTCTTATCTTTCTATTGCAAACTACTGTTTAGTCACACCAGATTCTGCCACGATTCAAGTAGAAACCGACAGCAGTAGTTTATTTATCGCATCCATAGTCGTTCGAGACAAAATGAGCCATACTCACATTGCGAGCTGTCTGTCTGGTCAAAAGTTTGTACACGGGATTTCTCCCACACCCAATCTTGGATCAAGCTGAAATTTTTGCACAATTGTAAAAATGTTTATAAAATGTTTTACATGTTTCGGATGTTCCTTCAGAGTTGAAGATAGTTTACTTCCTAGTCCAAACCTCCCGCAGGACGACGGGGGATGGGAGCGGGCAGGGTTTGAACCCTCGACCGTCGATAATTCCGAACGACAGTCCAGCGCACAAGCCGCACGACTGACAACACCAGAATCAGTAAAACAAATTTACCAATTAGTTCATTAACTATTTTTAATAAATTATTGTATTTGACATCTCGAACAAGTGAAATAAATTGTAATTCACTTAAGTGATGGTATGAGCTGTATCTTTTATAGGTCGTGGTCTGAGTCTCAGTGAACACAAACTTGAAAATTAGTCGAGACTATAGAAACAATAGATAACTATACCATCTTCCATGGTCATAAGCTCTCCACTAGCAGAGTGGTTATCGTGTTGGCTTGAGAAGCCTGAGAAGGCTTGAGCCACGAGTTCAGGTCGTTCGCCCTTTTTTTTTTAAATTATACAAATGCTTTTTAATTGTTAGTCTATTAAAAATTTTATGACATGACTGATCTAAACTAATTGATACAAGTACGCTTAATATAAGCTTTTTTTTTTAAAATAATTTTAAAATGTTTTTGAAGTCCATAGAGTAATACGTATGAGCAGGGAGTGATGGTAGATTGTAACATTTTTGACAATAAATGATTTTTTACTGTGTGCACTAGATCCAGGACTGTGTCTAGCCTTGATCTGTAGTTTCACTTACGAAATTTGATGTAGTTATGTATATTAGGACAGAAAAACTCATTAAAACTGTGTCCCGCGGCAAAAGTTTCGCCCATTAATTGTATAAATTAAAAATCCAAAGAAAGAAAAATCGAATGGCTGGGCTCAGTCAGACGTTATCACTACTCTCTATCAAATGTTGTCTATACAGGAAGTAGGACAGGCAGCCATTGTTGAGCTGACGACAAAGTGTCAACGCCATTGGTGAACTGGCGTCATGTGACACGTAGCACTTCCGAAGGAGACCGTTCATGGCCTTTTTTTTTTTTGTTACAGCGTTTTATTGAAAACGTTTGGTCCTTTTATAAACTTTGTTTCTTTCTGAACACACACACACAAAAAAAGAAAGATTAATAGCTAAGAATGATTTTCAATTACTCTGTCCCCTGTTATTATCAGTGGAGAGTCGAAGACAGCTTTTGTCTCTTGTTCTCTTTTTTGAAAGTTTCCAGTCGCTAACATTTCCATTTCATAAGTAAGTTCATCAACATTTAAAATCAGGGTCTCGCTACATGTTTTGCTTGAATAGGGATTTACAAGTTTTCTCGTGAATCTAATATGTCATAGAAATACATCTGCATATATTTCTTTTGGAAACTGTATCATATAAAAAAAATAATTTCTATATATATATTTATTAAGACACTTTTGTATTCTTAGTTTTAATACAAAATATTCTTTTATTTTGCAAGCCATTGTTTTCTTTAACTAAAGCATTTTACAATAAAGCATGAAGACTGGGCTTTTCTACAATGACCATAGGTTCGAATCCTGATGAAACTGCTATTCTATAAACAGTATTTTAGTACTGTTGTGAACTGCTGTAGTCTATTAATACCTGAAATTAAATATTTAATAATCATAACCAAAGCTGATTGACCTCACTATCACCTGCCTTTAGACTCTGTGGACACTGTTATTTATAAAACTAAGGTGAATAAATCCATTCGATGTTAACACTAATGATGTGAGCATCTCTTTCCATTGGCCTTTACTATGGGCTTGTCTTAATTGTCAGTGTGTTCCGATGCCAAGTTGTTATAGTAGACTCATAGTTTTCAAATCAGTTCTCTCTCTTTGTAATGTAAAGTTAATATTGGCTGGCAAACTTTTTTCTCTTTATAGTTGTCAATAACTTAGCCAGTAACTGAGATTAGAATCGGGAGGAAGATCTAGATAGTACAAGTAAGAGAGGGTAGAGAGGGGTGGATAAGAGAGAGAGAGAGAGAGAGAGAGAGGCATTACTAAATTTTGAAGTGAATGAACTAGTGACTGATTAATGAAAAGTCTAGTAGCAGCAAGTCAAGTAGGGCCTATAAGATGTCTAATATTGAAAACAAGATTCTACTAGAGACCCCTAGAGGGATCACGTAGATCCTTCTTCTTGACGAAAGTCTGTACGTAATAAGTCTAAAAAAATGGTCTGAGTTTTAAAATATTCCAAAGTGTGGAATTCATAGAAATAAGCAAAGATTACTTGTATAAGAGAGAGAGAGAGAGACTGAGAGAAGAGGGAGGGAAAGAAGGGGACTGAAGAGAGAGAGAGAGAGTGAAAGGAGGGGAATATTGTATGTGTATATTAGAGAGAGAGAGAGAGAGAGAGACTGAGAGAAGAGGGAGGGAAAGAAGGGGACTGAAGAGAGAGAGAGAGTGAAAGGAGGGGAATATTGTATGTGTATATTAAAGAGAGAGAGAGAGAGAGAGTGTGCGTGAGAGAGAGGGAGCGAAAGAAAGATGGATAGAACAAGAGGTACTATTATGTGTATATAAGAGACAGACAGATACAAATCACTTCTAACAAATCAACAGTTTCACACTTTTGTCCTCACTATCACCCACCTCAGGTTGTGGAGCCTATCAGTGTCCACATATTTGGATAGATTGATAGCTCCTGGATACACTGAATGTCAACGTCTTGAACAGGATATTTATTCTGGGAAGTCGTTCCTGCACGTAACATCTGCGAGAAATAAAATTTCATGTTTATTTTATTTGCTAAGAACAGAACTGGCCCCTGACAATTAATGGCTCGTCAGGTATTACGTCATGAGTCCTGGGCTATCAGGCCTGTTCCATTTCTTTGATTGTAAGTGATTGTGGGCTACCCTCAGCCAGAGCCATCTTTCTCTGCCGTCAGAATGTCAGAAACTATTCAGAACTACGGTATGACCAGACACAGCACGTTTCCATGGCTTCTTGAACTGGTGGGATTTAGCCAACCCATAGCGGCCATCGATCCATACACTTATTATGTATGAGAGACGCTTGGCTCCGATCTCTATAGGAACATGATTCTGTTATTTGTTACATTACAAAATAACACAGACACAGGCTAAGAAGGAGCGTTTTTTTTTTATTTCTTTTTCTCACTCTTTGCCTTTTATGTCTAGGTCTGGTTTACCGTCTCTCTCTCTCTCTCTCTCTCTCTCTCTCTTTCTGTCTGAGTTTACTTTTTTTTAAAAACCAATGTCTCATTAGCTGAGATCATTAGCCTCAATTATAACAGATCCTGTTCTGTTATGTCTAACTTGACCAAGGGCGGATCCATAAATTTTCCTTGCACAATTTGTGTTATTTCTTCATAAAAAAAACTATTTCCCCTCTTTCCCCATCCAAAAAATGCCTCCCGACACACCACCTGATTCAACTGTGCTACTATAACCACACTCTTATTAGTTCATAGAAGAGAGGGCGGTGGCCGAGTTGAAACGCTCAAACAGGTATCGATATAATATCAATAAGTAATATATATTAATGAAATTATTGGTCGGAAACAGGGGTGGGGGCAGTTGTCGCCCCGCTTCCTTTAGTTAACAGGACTAGAAATCTTGATGTACATATACATATAGTATATACTACGAGCTTGTGTTTCACTACGTTGAGGCAGCAGGTCTATATTTGGACCAGAATACAATTTTAAACATTTCTACATCAGGTCTTTCCCTTCCTTAATAGTTGTTTACGTTAGTGACGATCATTACGAACAGTTCCGGTGTGTGACCTCTGGGTTTTAGTGTAGTACATTTTCGTTATTAAATACTTATCATTTTACTTTTACTTCAAACCTACCTCTTTGTTTGTATCAATCACTTGTATATTAGATATTTTATGAAATCATGTTTATATTCCGAAACAAGTCCCCCCCCCCCCCCCGAAAAAAAATTGGCCCAATCGTTACACCTTAGCAAAGCTTTAACGTATCGAAAGAGAAGTCAACTAATAATTTGTACATGGAAATAAAATGTAGAATGGTTAACATCAAATTCAAACACTTCTGTAACAATACTGTAACAAATGATACTTTCTACAGTTTATTTGACATCTTCAGACCTACCTAAATAATAGCAATCTTTTTGTCCGGTGTACACAAATAAAGCCATTGTGGATAAGTAATGAAGTGAGATAACTTTTGAGCACATCTGAGCACTGCATAATTAGTTTTTAAAAAAGTTTTTGAGCTCTTCTGCTTCTGACTTTGATTTAATTGGCAACATTGAATTTCAGTTCTGAGTGCTTGACAATGTCTGTCGGCAAATAGAGTTTCGTCAATTCTAGCAGACTTCGCACTAAGGCAAACAAGTAAGAAGTGTTATTTAGAGAAAATCCTGCCATAAAAATAAATACATCTGTTTTGAAAAATGTTTTACATGTTTCGGATGCTCCGTCAGAGTTGAATTTACTTCCTCGTCCAAACCTCCCGCAGGACGATGGGGGTGGCAGCTGGCAGGGTATGAACCCGGGACTATCGACAAGTCCGAATAACAGTCCAGTGCGCATACCTCACGACCAGGCAGCCACCCCAATGTAGGAGTATTGTGATGGCAACTTTTTTTTTTGTCTTAGAGCAGGGGTTCTCAACCTGTGGGTCGCGACCCCTTTGGGGGTCGATTGACCATTTGCCAGGGGTCGCCTAAGACCATCGAAAATGTTTATTGTCTACCCTACAATTCTGTATTTGTGTATGGGGGGGGGGGTCGTGGCAGAGTGGGGGATTGTAAAAAGGGGTCGCCGAGCTTAAAAGGTTGAGAACCGCTGTCTTAGAGACTAAGGAAAATGTTTATTCCTGAGTTCTTGGTACCAACGAACATCTCGATTTTACTATAAAATACACCAGTTTTTAAAGTTTGTTACAATACCTCTATTCAAGTCAGAACTTCATGAAACCTGAGTCAAGGAACCTGTATCTAGTAAAATGGAAAGCTGACCTCACAAACGGCTCTAACGTTTTTCTTAGAAATTTAACAGTTGATGTATATCGCTGAGAAAAGAATTACTAGCTCGTTGGCCACATGGGGAAAACTCTAGTCTGACCGTTATAATTTTTCAAAGTAAAAAAAAAACAATAAATGTAAATTTGGCTAGATCCAGCATCGGTTTTGAAAGGACAATTGCAGGTATTGTCTTTTTATAAATTGTATTTTTTAAAAATGTTTTTCTTGTTTTAAAATTGTACTTGCTTGGTTTGGGCCAAGAAGTAAAGTCAGATGGAAAAAAATAGGCATCATGTATGGAAACTGAGTTGTGATAGCAAGTGGATTGGAGTTGAGAGTGAATTGAATTGAAAGTGTATTTTGTGTATGACTACATTGATATTGAAAGCCTGTAGATATTTATGATAGATGTCTGCTTCATTTGACATCATTCATGCATATGTAAGGGAGTTAAACCTCGTCACATCTATATCAAACAACACTTTCGTCCCGGTCTAACTTCATTTTCGGAATGTATATTAACTGAATAGTTTACATTCCGCATATCGTCTGGTTTTTGCGAGATCTACCTGGTTTATTATTTATTATTATTTATATTATCTGTTCCTTTATTAGTTTACCATTTCCTATAAAAACAGAGAGGTGGAGATAGAAAACTGGGGGATGAGGGGGGTATACAAAGGGTGAAAGAGAAAGGTGGAGAGAACTAGATTAGTGCCAAGGTTGTTCATCTAATTAGATAATATCTCTAGACTTTGATTACACGTTCATGTAGAGAGCTCATGGTCTCTAGTAAACATCAGGACATGCCCCTCCACAAATCTGTTTCCTACTCGCTTCTCCAAAAGCTCCAAAAAGCTTCCGTAGTCACCTCTCACCCCATCTAGCTTCATGCGGTGGTCTGGAGTGGTCTAGTGGGCTTAAAATCACTCCCTAACCTAATTTGGTCAATTTAAAGGGTGGTCGGGCTTCAGCTCGGGAGATGGGGGGCATAAGGGTGGCTGTTGGTTTCGGGGGGGAAGGATGGCACCCTCATCGAGGCAAGAGGGAATCGAATTAAGGCGGTTGGAGAGGAACGCCCTGATGAAGAGAGCTTTGGAAAGGAAGAGATTGAAGGAATGAAGTAGAGAGACAGAGACTGAGACAGAGAGAGAGAGAGAGAGAGAGAGAGACATTCAAGTTATGCTTAAACCTCCTGTACACTTCATGTGATAGTCAATCATTTAGTATACATCATTTTATGAGAAACCATCTTGTATATGACAGAATAGAACTATCCTGTATACCTCTATTGATGATGAATCATTTTTATCGCTCCACTAATGGTAAAACATCTTTGAATACTTCCATTGATGATGAAACATCTTGAATACTTCAACGTAATGCTCAACATCCATTCAGATGAATCACTTTGTATACTTCCAGTGATGGGGGAAACATCTCGTTAGGGGAAACATAGGACAAAGCGAATTAATTAGTGTCATTACGGACATAACACTAACTACTCGCTAATTATAAAGACAAATCTATCAGAAGTCAGAAGACACTTTGATGTCGTAACAAGACAAATTTATTTGTGAAACTTTCGAATAACTCTTCAATCCCAAGTGTGACGTCAGCATGGATTGTCTTTCACCTTCTAGTCTATGACTTTCTTTGATGAATTATTTATCCGTTTGCACTGTTAGTGAAGCACTTTTGCTTGCTGTGATGCGAACACGTTCATATTTCTCTGCTGATGTAACCAACAAGTACATGATGTGATGGGGTGCAGAAAGAATGCGTTACTCCAGATCAAACTACCAAAAGTGTAACATGTAAAACATAGCACCAGTTGTCATGGCGACCTCATTTCACAGGAGTAAGTATCTATCGGTTTCATTTTTCATTGTCATAGACGAGAATATGATTGATTTTACTTCTCTCTGAAATTAAAATTGAAAACATATCTTAAATCTTTAACTTTTTTTGGTTATGCTAAATGAAGACAATTATCGGTACTAGGAAAAGATGTTGATGATCTTTAGATGAAAGTTTAAGCTGTTTTTTTTTTCCAGTCTCCTCCTAGGTCTAGGATGTATTGAATTCAACCACTGGTTTGTTACGTTCGCTTATGTAAGCATTTGTCATTTCAAAGGCACCTACTGATGCCTAAATGACATTGGAGTATTTGCTATGATGTAGGTATATTAAGCTGTTTTCACGCTAAATGTCGCCTATAAATCTTGCAGTGACCTAGTCAGCTAATTAAACGGAAATGATTTGCCGGTATGCCAGTTTGCAGCTGATTGTGTGTGTGTGTGTAATAAAATAACAACATTCAGTGATAGTGTCCCAAACACAGTGAGTCCATTGATGTACAGACTCCAGTGCCATAAGGTAAGCCCTCAAACCAGGTATATCCTTGCCCTGGCCTATGCCGATGTAACTAACATTACACATGAGATGGGAATCATCTGTCACAGACCTGACTCCAAAATGCCTCTTTGATTATCTGCTTCGGCACAACAGTGACGAGACCTTCCTTCGTAACCCATCATACCCGCGCACCATCACTCACTCTCGTGGGCGCATACTGTGTGTCTCTCATATACAAACGGAAGGACTAACCTCAAGAAATGTAAACAATTGCACGCTCTACACGCTTGTTGATATTTCCACTTTGTAGTCGTTTTTTTTCCCCAGCAAAGGTAGGATAGTGAGACACTCTCTACCTTCTCTCTCTCTACCTTCTCTCTCTCTCTCTCTCTCTCTCAGAAGTTTTGTTTTATCTTTTTTTTTTTTTTTTTTTTGGGGGGGGGGTGCATTGCATCGTTCCCAAAGCTCGGAGTTTCCCCTTCTGTTCATTTCTTTCATTTCGTGTCTTTGTTTAGACAGTCATATTGCTAATTGCTTTCTAAGAATAGCCCATTACGTGAAAGAGAAAAAAAATTACGCGTTAACACAAATATTAATTATTAACAACTTGAATAGTTTATGTTTCAGAGATCAATTACCCGGTAAAATTTTATTTCTAAGAAGAAACAAAAAGAATAAAATAAATTAAAAACAAGAGTACAACATTAATAGATGTTGAATAAGTTGTTTCGGAATTGCAGTCATTTTCAAACGCTGCTAAAAGTTGTTTGTGGTACCGCTAATAATAAGTAAAGTAGTAAGTTCCCCTTTCAGGGCAGTTAAAAGTCATCTGTTTCTGTGGCCTACGGTTAACGAGGGTGTCATGTGGCCAGCACAACGACCAACCGCCTTTACTTTTCCCCAACTTATGTCACGTACCCATTACAGCTGGGTGGACCCAGAGGCGCCCAAAGATCCCAAAATTAAAAATCTTCACCAAGATTCGAACCCGGAACCCCTGGTTCGGAAGAAACGTTTTATCGCTCAGCCTCCTCGCCTTCGCTAATTACAAACAAGTATCTAATTGTACCAGCATGAAAAAAAAAGACCTCATTGTTTCGAGTACAAGAGCACATAGTTAAAACATTGATGAATTTGGCGTATTGTATTTGATGTCTATATATACTAGTAACATTACCCAGCGCGCGCTGATTTGTTTATTTTGTATTTGGTAAAAAAAAAAAAAAAAACCCTTCCTTTTTTTTTGTTACAAATAATAATTATATAAAGGCCCACAAGTAAACGCTCCTCTATAAATTCTTGCCTTATCCAACTATTTTGACGAATCTTGCATGGTGCCCCAACGGTCCAACAGACTAAGGGTAAAGGTAAAGTCCAACTGTAGGAACAAGTCTTTTTACCACTCTCTTGGACTTCCAAAATGTCATTTAATTTCGCTTCAGATGGGGGAATTATCGTTTACCTGACGCACTCACGGTGGCTTCTTTGACTAATCCAATCCTTCTAGACTGCTGAAGTTATTCTAGCAGGAGACGCTCTTTTAAAACATGCTCCCATCGGAGATACGCTAGATAAATTGTGAGCGCTTGCTTAGTTTGATAGTGATCCATATTTCGCCTTACTTGTGTCACGTTGACCAAAATGAACGCAAGTAAATGTCAACTTGTGTTTTGGGGAAAATACCTGTTCTCCTACATTGTTTGGGTTTTTAAGTGAACGTCATAGAATATGTACACATGTTTTGTGGATTAGCTGTTTTGTGTCAGACCATAAGACATTGTTTACACAAACTACTATATTCTGACACTTCTTTCACTTTGATATTTTGATATGTTCAGTTATAAGATAAGGAATTGTTATTTACTAAAGCTGCGCTAGAAGCTTTGGCTATTTTTTTTTTAATTGGTTCAAACCAATGCTGTACTCTGCAGACGCTGTTTCACAAAAGGCTGTCAGTTCGATATAAAAGAAAAAACCATTTGATTTTAAATGAATTGATTGAAAGATAACAGCAAATAACTCAATCAAATATCACTTATATACATCATAGTGTTAGTTGATATGGTTACTGGAGTGAAGCTATGGACTTCAATACAAACACTTAAGCAGCAAAGAACTGATTCCTAGTTCTTAGTCCCCCAACTTCTTGAAATGTCCAATCAGTGTATCAGTCTCAACATTCTCCCTAGATATTGGATAGATGAAAGAGGGAGAGAAAGGGGGGGTGGTCAAGATTATGTGCCTTTATTGTTATTGCTATTATTTTATGATTATGTGATTATACAAGAGATTATATGTTGATCAGAAGGAATGGACGAGTTCAGAGGTGGTAAAACACTTTTAAAAAAATCATCAACTGGTGTATCACTATGAAAGTCAGAGAAGCATTGCTAAAAGAAAGAAACTGACTCAGGATTGAACTATTCCAAGACTGACTGTAAGATGTGCTCATTATAAAGGACGAACTTTCCTTTAATAGTCTCGTATCTATACAAGTCTCAGTTTGACTTTGTTCACTAGATTCACTAATAAGATGATAGCTTCATTGTAAGACAGAGAGATGTACCGAGTCAATACTACTGTTTTCATTTTCAACTGGGATGTTATTGCACCAAGTCTACAGATTCTCAAACTCTCATCCGCTTGATTGTTACACAAAATGTGTACGTCTTAAAAAATCTTTTATACAGAGATGTTTGTGGAGGTTATGTCGTTTGTTATTCCGATGTTAAATAATAATAATAACAAGGCCTGTCTTCGAGTCCAAAGATTCAATAATAAATGTCAAATCTGCATGATGAAGTGAATGGAATGTCCGCGACCTTTGTGCCCAATAATGTAGTAACAATGCTAATACATCCGTAATAGATGAGGATTTTAAACATGGAGTTTTATCAGTAGAGCAAGTTTTCAAGACCCCCCTATGTTGTTACAAAAAAATGAACAGTTTTAGAATCACTCCAGAAGAATGACTAGCTCTATTAGCTCTGCCATGCATGATTGCCGTTTGGTGAATAGGATGAGTGGTAGATTCAGCTCTAGACAGACAACTCTTTGTTATGACTCGTTGGCATATCAAGCTAATCAGGAATTATTTGTCAGGTCTTTGTCTCATCCTGTGAGTCCGGGCAAGGAGGAGTGATTTGCCCTCATTGATTCCTCCTCTCTAGTTCTGGAGAATACAACGTTGGTAGATGTCTTCATTTGTTTCTTTGTTTTCCGAATTGAGGACTCACTTCCATCTCTCTCTGTAGCCCTGCCTCCTATGTGTGGGTTAGGATCGTGCCACATTGTCTGCTCCTGTTTCCTTCTGGTGTTTACATTGGTCTGGTCCCACTCTGTTTGAGAATGAATTAGGCCACACGTTCACTGAGACTTAGTCCATTGCTTTTAATGTACTCCACAATTACCAGTGGCGTAGGTGGGTCAAAGTAAATGTACTAGGTATTCACATCTACATATGGGGATTAGATCTAATACTACTTTTCTTAATATAAATGCTTACCTTAGAAAAAAAAAATGGACTACGCCTGTTATTTTTCTGCAATGAGTGTACGGAATTATTTAATTTACGTTGAGTGAAGATCTTAGCGTTAAGGGACAAGAGATGAAAACCACAAGACTGAGACATGAGCAGTTACAGCTTGATGAGAGCTTCTTGTCACTGGTCCATTGTTGAATAGCCCGTATTCTCATAACCGAGTGGAAACGTTACTCCCATTTATATTAAAACAATTTCAAAACAGACACTTAGATGGAGCCAAAAGTCAATCCTATTATCTCAGAGATTTACAGGCCTTATGAAACGTGTGTGTGTGATAATAATAGAATAGAATGGAGTATGATCAGGTTGCTATTTTTAGAGAATGAAAGAGTGGATTGCATTACAACGTTTGAATAAGGAGTGAGGGCGGAAGAAAGAGGAGACACTTGTACAGAAAGATGGAGAGAGAACAAGTAGATTAGACTAAGTTGAGAGATAGCAGATCATGCTGTGAAGAAGTGTTTTCAACTTTTATTCCAATGCATTTGTCAAGTTAACAGCTCTCTGGATCCACATCACTCACAACTCAAAAAAAACAACCCCATTATAACTTGTAGTATAAGTACTGGAATTATAGACTGAAACTAATATAGTGATAGAATATAGCTGCTTAGATCCACAATGATTGAATCCAATACGGCATATGGTCTTCACGATTCTAAAAACACTTGTATTCGTTGTGCAACTCAATACATGAGCAAGGGAACTACAGAATTGAACAGATGTCGTCACATCGCCAGATACCAAACCAAACATGACTAGGAGTTTGTTTTCTTACCGCCAGTTCCAATTGGAAGCCTATTTGAGAAACCCTGATAAATAGGGAAAAATTAACAGAAAAGTTCAGTAAATGTTTTTGTTAACCTACGCAATCATTTCAGCTTATGAGTTTTTGAAGTTCCTAGACTAAACTTCACAAGATCATTTATACAATCAACCGTGAAGATTGTGTGGAGATTTCCATTGATGGCAGGATTAGAAGAAAATCTTATTGTGAATCACGTTGTGTCTTGTCTCAGTTCCCTGGTTAATGAGAATGTTATACAAGTTTAATTCATGTTACAATATTTACAAAGTCTGTTTCTTCTTATGTAAACACTTCTGTTGTTGTCTCTATAACTAGAGTTCGTCTCTTGCTTATTGAATCATAGGAAATTGTGATTAAAAACAATAATTGTGCTTCCGACTTTAAGATTTTTGAGAACCGCGACTCTGAAGATGATGTTTCAAAACTTTGTTCGTGGCTTTTGTCAACGAATGAGACAATCATTCTCGCCCACTAGTCGAGATGCCTTTGTATGTATCATGCTTGGTTGGCTGTAAGGTGGCTACTTATTAACTACATTACACACATTGGTCATGACCTTGGGCCAGTTACTTCTTCCCTAGCCAGTTAATGGATAAACAGTGGTCACCAATTAGGGACAGTTAATGTGCGACTCTTGCTTTTACACATCTAGCGATGATCAAGGGAGTAAACATTCTAATCGTATATATAACAAAGCTTTTTTTAGTCAAAGATAGGCATAATTGTTAGGCAGGAGCGGACTGGCTATATGGGCATTTGCTAAATCGGCCGGTAAGGCCACCGAAGGGGCCGCATGGATGCCAGTATGTATTAAATTGTTAAAAGTTATTATAATACTCTTCTATAAAAGCGTCCCTATGAGCATTGTATCTAAAACAAATCTGTCTACAGTGTAATACTAATTTAATGTAACACATTTGCCAAAATAATGTTATAGGCTACATCCGTAGACAGTGCTACTAATAGGCTTCATCCTGTTATGGCCTACTCACCTAGCGATTAAAAAGCAACATTAGGCCTATATTTCTAATAAACACACAGAGCTCACTGTATGCATGCAAACAGTTATCGATACTCAGACTTAACATGATGGTTTTGAGGACAGGTATGCCTATAATTGGATGCCCATCATATGATATGCAATTTATGTGCCTGATTGTATAGAAATGCCCGGGCCGATTTTGACACCCGATCCGCCCCTGTTGTTAGGTGACTGATCCAGGAGTCTCTACGTATAAATGTTTGTTCACTTTGATCGAGGCCGTGTTGTACAGATCCGTGACGTGGAAACGAGCTATTGGTCTAAACTGCCCATAGGTTGTGACGTTGCAGGTCAGCGTTGAGGCTTTCTATAACGATCCTTTGATCCAGGAGTGTCTTCCAGCACTGATAGAATGTGAACGAAATCCACTCAGTGAAACAGCTGACTGGCCAGAATGCAGCTCGTTAGTAATATTATAACTCGAATAAAACTGCTATGGTATTCGTACTAATTAAACCCCTCATTAGCTAGTGACACATAGTCTTACAACTGACGTATTCTATAGATGCGTATTTTGGTATGATTTATATCTACTGTAATGATCAGAACAGAGGTGAATAGCCTGCCTCGTTATTTACCATTGTTACAAGTTCTTGTCATCTTGTCAGAGCTGCTTGTAGGTTCAACAAGAAGTTAGTACATTTACTCTGAAAACAGTTCACTATAGTGATACATACTAGTTCGATGACTGTTTCAATTTGAAGAATAAAGCTGTCAATGTTCCATTCTGTAAAAAACATATTGAAGACGTTTTCTTTTATAAGCTATTTTTTTTTTGTAGTTTTATACTAACACTAAACTGCTGGTACTGCTAAATTGTTGGTGTGCTAAAATGTTTTTTTTTTTAAATATGTTTGGATGTTCTTTCAGAATTGAAGATTATTACTGCTATGCTGCTATGAAAAGATTGTCAAGTAAAAAAATGCAAATCACGTGACTTCAAGGTATCGCTCTACACCTGTGTGACAGATAACAAATAAACCATTTCTTATTTTCTTATGGACCGAATCTCGCTGAACTCTTGTTTCTCTGCGAACCATGTTGTCGCGACACTGTCTTTAGGAAGTAAATCTGGATTAGTCAGTTCCGTTGCAAACTTCAGGAAAAAAAAATATTAAGAGGTGGGGGGTAACCTGTTTCTCTGTGGGGACAGGGGGGCGAGATGGTTCTTAACTCATTGACTTCCATATCGTCTGCCCGTCTTGAAATGTAGGGCACGTCTCTCCTCTGGCTGTGTCTGACATGACAATAGGTCTCGCTTGACTGTAAGCTGGTACAAAAGACGTTTGGGTTGAAACTGTATGAGAACAACATGACAAGCAGAGATCGATGGATCAATGCGTTAGACTAAGAATGAAGTTTGAACAAGTTTGCGTGCATTGTTTCGTGTGTAAAAAAACATGTGTTTTAAGTCGTGTCTAGACTTACCTTAGCTTTAATCTACAGTACCGGTACACTAGCTCAGCATTTCGTTCTGGGCAATTTTTGTGCGTGAATGCAACTTTTAAAATTATTTATAGCATAATAATCATAATTTCAAAACAACTCGTGAACATTCTTAACTCCAGCAATCCATCAGAAATTTGAACGGTCTAAAATATTATGATGTCGGATTTTCATTTTCTTTTCTAGTTTACGAGATCTAAACGGGACGGACGGACGGACAGACATTCCACACAAAACTAATAGCGTCTTTTCCCCTTTCGGGGGCCGCTAAAATGGTTACTATTTTTTTTTCAAAGAGAAAAAATCTATTTAATATGCATATAAGTGGAACATAATTTAAAACAACAATTAATAAGTAGTTTTTCATATTATAGCGTCAACTGCTGGGATGCATTACACATATAAGACACCCAACTAAGGATTTTTTTTTTAACTAAATGTTTTATTTTAATAAGGCTTTGAATAAGAGATTGACCCTATACAAAGCAATTAGATCAATAAGATAATCATTATATGAAATCAGTTAGGTCATGTTCACATCTAACTTCACATTCACTTTCACCTATCCCTTGGTCTGCTGGACCGTTGGGGCACCACACAATATCTGTCAACCTTCTTTCTCCATTCTTCTCTGTCATTTGCCTTTGATAGAATTTCATTATGATATTCTTTCTGAAAATACTGAAACCTGCCTTTTTACCTGCTTGGGTGGACCACTTCGGGGGCCGATTTTGAGTTTGTGTTTCCACACAAACTTTCTTTGTAACCTTATTTTTTCTCAACTTGTTTTCGTTGCCTTTCATGTCTTCCTTAAGTTGCCGTTAACGCCTTGACCTTTGCACTGTACAAGCGTCAGGTCCCCCCACTCGGATTGAGAACTATCTGTGATTTGTACGGAACACGCATTTCTGTACACTGACTGCTTATTTTCCTTTTGTTATGTCTTGGTGTCTGAGCTCCTCCAGTTGTTAGTTTTACCTGAAGTCAAGTCGGGAATAATTGTTTGACATGCAACAGACTCTACCCGTCATCCCCCTGGTTTCCAACAATTTCCCGGCATGCTGCTGTCGCGGTGTACATCTTTGAAAAGAGCTTTTTTTGTGAGTGTGGAATATTGTGTTTGATATAAGGCATTTGAATGAAATAGAGATGTCTCCAGTCGAGAGATGTCCAAAACATTCTAAAACTGAGAAAATACTTACGAATCTAACTGATGGATATAAAGAGAGCTTTGTATCTGATGTGTTACTTATGAGTGTTACCAATTATGAAGTATAATTGAATGAATGGTGCAGTGTAAAATGAATGTAGGTTTAAAATTCCTCTTGTCAGGTTGCAAACTCTTTATGCTAATTGGGTCTGAATCTAGAGCCCTATCACCAAACTAGAATCTTCTATCCCATATATCTCAATCTAGTATTCTAGTCTAAACTGTTCCCTGAATCTATATCACCAAACTAGAATCGTCTATCCCATATATCTCAATCTAGTATTCTAGTCTAAACTGTTCCCTGAATCTATATCACCAAACTAGAATCGTCTATCCCATATATCTCAATCTAGTATTCTAGTCTAAACTGTTCCCTGAATCTATATCACCAAACTAGAATCTTCTATCCCATATACCTCAATCTAGTATTCTGGTCTAAACTGTTCCCTGAATCTATATCCCCAAACTAGAATCGTCTATCCCATATATCTCAATCTAGTATTCTAGTCTAAACTGTTCCCTGAATCTATATCACCAAACTAGAATCTTCTATCCCATATACCTCAATCTAGTATTCTAGTCTAAACTGTTCCCTAAATCTATATCGCCAAACTAGAATTTTCTATCCCATATACCTCAATCTAGTATTCTAGTCTAAACTGTTCCCTGAATATATATCACCAAACTAGAATCTTCTATCCCATATATCTCAATCTAGTATTCTAGTCTAAACTGTTCCCTGAATCTATATCGCCAAACTAGAATCTTCTATCCCATATATCTCAATCTAGTATTCTAGTCTAAACTGTTCCCTGAATCTATATCACCAAACTAGAATCGTCTATCCCATATATCTCAATCTAGTATTCTAGTCTAAACTGTTCCCTGAATCTATATCACCAAACTAGAATCTTCTATCCCATATATCTCAATCTAGTATTCTAGTCTAAACAGTTGTCTGAATCTATATCACCAAACTCAAATCTTACATAATTGAGTCAATTTATACATGAGCGTAACCATGGGGGTGGGGGTGGGTGAGAAAAATAGGCTTGGGGTTTTAAAAAATTCGGATTTTTAAAAATCTATCATTCATTATTTAAAAAGAGTAAAGTAATCATTCGTATGTCATTTTTTTTTTCCTAAATGTAAAAAGAGAGGAAAGTTTCAGTTCTAAGTCTAACTATTTCAACATGGAAATATTGTTAGGTAAGCAGACTACGGCGCCCACTCAGGAGACTGTAAATCATCGCTCTCTCTGCTGACAAGTCACTGGCGTTTTTGTGAAAGCATTGCTTTTTTCTGAGCCACTTCCTATAGGTCCTCCCTAACACTGCAGACGATGTTGTGGGGATGTCCACTAGAAACTAAGCAAGGTCAAGGACGCTAAATTGAACTTCAATGTTGCCAACAAAATAAAATATCTACAAGGATCTTAGAAAATTTGATTCTGCACTGCTAAAAAGTGAGGCGCGGTAAAGCGCTTGGCTTCCAAACCGGGGTCCGGGGTTCGAATCCTGGTGAAGACTGTGATTTTTTATTTCGCGATCTTTGGGTGACTCTGAGTGCACCCATCTCTAATAGGTACCTAACGTTAGTTGGGGAAAAGTAAAGACGGTTGGTCGTTGTGCTGGCCACATGACACCCTCGTTCACCGATGGCCACTGAAACAGATGACCTTTACATCATCTGCGCTATAGACCACAAGGGAAAAGGGAACTTTACTTTCTAATGCTAAAAAGTGCACAGAAATTATCCTATAACTTAAAAACAAACAAAGCTTATCGAAAGTCTTTTTATTCTGTACACCGGATACGCCTTAAAAAAAAGCTATTTATAGTTTGTCCGCCATAGATGAACATCTTGAATATATCCCAAACTGCTTGCTATCATTATCCTGAACATTTCATTGGGTACATTTTGGAAAGGTTATTGGTACTGTTTCTTTGTGTCTGCCATGTTTGTCCACTAACAGTCCAGTCCAGAGTGAACGATGTCCATCTCGACTTATGTTTGGAAAATATTTGCCTCATTTGTCCACTCTTCGTTGACTTGAGTTTCTTGTCCTGTGCTAGTGACCTTCAGCAATGTCATTGTCTTATTTGGTTCAGGTCTACTGGGTAGACCATACGTCAGTCAATTGTCGAAGACAAAAGCAGTCGCGTGCTATAGTCGAGCCTGTGGCATGGCAGACGATATGGTTTGGACCAATTAGTTTTCTGGCATGCCACATGTATGGCACATATCCCAATTACTCAGGTCTAGATTGGGCAATGTATAAATAGAGATTGTTTTAAATGATCAGCATTTTATTATGTTGTGTTATCATTTTGTAAATGTGAGATATGTTTTAGTGCTCTATTATTGACATGACTAATTTATATTGTACCCTGGGCGGTTCTACTTTAGTTAGTGATTTTACTTCTAGAAAAACGATTAGTATATCTATTCAACACATTTCTCCAGCGTTTGAATATTATGGAGCCCTTGATGATTATTACCTTACAAATGACCATGTTCTGCTGAAGGCCGGTGTAGACAGTATAGAAGCACTACTTAACAGCTGCGTTGGTCAAACACCTAATCTGTGTGTATGACCGCATGCCAGAGGCGTATTTTTTTTTTGGCGAGTTCAAAGGTGGACGGCGTAAAAATATGCGCTATTAAGATCAACTCACTGACTCAGGTGCCATTTTGCCCTCACTGGCATAAAGGAAAGTAGCTGACAGCAGATGGCCTCTGAAAGAGACAGTTGGAGAGCTCTCACAAAGACTTCGGGACACGCATTCGAGATCCAACGTAAAGCCATTATTGAAGACATGCGCAGAAGACGGAAGAAAACTTAAATAGACCGCCGACAGACAACGACTTTCACTGCACTAGATGGGGAAAAATATGCAGGTCGCAACTGGATTTTTTGTAGTCATGTGAAACGGTCGACAAATCTTATGCGGTGCCCAGACGGTCAAACAGTGATAGGTGAAGGTGAAACACTGCACTCATCTTTAGTGTTCTAGCTTCTTGGTATATTTGTCCAAACGTATTCTGATCTAGACATCCTTTAGAAACAGCTTGAGAAGCTCTAGACAGAAAGAATAAAGTGATTGATCCAGCGATGACAAGACTCGTTCGATTGAAGACTTCCACTGTCTTGTGGACATCTCGATCATAACCTTTTTTTATTTGACACATGACAAATAGATCAATGCATTATGTGCTTCTCTTAAGTTAGTCTAGACATGTTTAGCCTTGCTTGATCAAATCGATTGCTTTACTATAAAAAAAAAGCACAACTATTTGCTTTAGTTTGTGCGTAACATAACTTTACAATCAAACGTTAGATATATATAGCCATCAACGACCTCTCAGGATTAGTGTTAGTCCAAAGCTTCATCTAATTATTATTATGCAGCTATAGTTGAACCGAACCAGGCTTCAAAACCACATCGTTCGATAGCAGACCTTGCTATAGGAGCAGTGCGGACAGTGTTGACTAAATGTGGGAGATCAACCTCCTGTCAAGGTCAAGGACGAAGCACGTGTTTACAACTGTTGGATATTTTATCCAGACATTTCAACTCGGACATCATTGTAGACTAGTGTAGAGAATTTCTAATACACCAACATCGGCGGGACGGAGAATCCATTGTATATTTTAGTTAGGTAGTTTTCACGCAGGAGTACCCTAATGGTTTGTAACTTGTGTAACATAAAAAAAAAGCAAACTAAACCTCTATGACCATATGTCAAGGTCCCCAGGGCTAAAACCTCTAAGACCATATCTCAAGGTCCTCAGGGCTAGCAAAGAAGAGGCAGATAGAGAAAGCGATGGGAAGACAATGAACGGACCATGTCATTAAAAGAGATTCTTTCCAAGGCAGAAGACAGAGAGGAATGGAGAAAAACTGTCAACGGATCTTGTGTGTTGCCACAACGGTCCAACAGACTAAGGGTTTGGTAAAGGTGATATGCATAATTTTCAAAATTTATTTTCATAAAAAAAAAGTACTATATAAATCTCAATGTTTGACCACGACATAAAAGACACAAGTAGTAAACGCCAAGATAAAAAAAAAGAAGAAATTCAATCAGGAACAAACAAATTCATGTCCTTTTTCAAAATCTATATGGGGAAATGTTTGACAGTCAATTCAAGCATTGTATGTATTGATATATCAAAGATTTCAGATCATTTGCTGAATTTAATCCACAAACTTTTTGTTGATTTTTTAAATATGTAAACTATTAGGCCTATTATTTATCTCAATCCGTAACAATATCAAATGAAACATTCTAACGTGTCAAGTAATACAAGCAAAATAAAGTAGAGGAGGCCTCTGTAGGCTACCCAGTAAACATAAACATGCAATTACATCGCTTTAAGCTAGTTTTAGATCTAGTGATGTTGATTCTTATTCTATTCTATGTACGTGGTGTTCAGTATAGTACAGTTCATTCAAAATCCTTGCCCACTCGACCCAGATTGGAGGGTAAACTGTGCCTCTAATTAGCTGCAGACTGTAAACACAACGGCAGACCTTTAACCTTGTTCATTTGAATCCTTACGAGAGTTTCAGTCCGAATGTTGGTGCACTTTAGTTGCGATTGAGCCGCGCGCTACGTAGTCTGCTGAAAAGCTATCTCTCTGGTAATTAACATCACATTGGCCAAGTCTGTTATGTCGTCCGTAGACTTTAGGAAGAAAGCACGTTATTTTTTTTTTCACCTGTAATGTTATGAATCTCTCTCTCTTAAACTTTCTCTTTCTGAACTATTTTTTTTTAAGCTTGCCACATCTCTCTCTCTCATTCACTCCTTCCTTCTCTCCACCCCCCTGCACCCCTCCTCACGTGAAAGTGCTCACGTTGCCCGCCCCTGTTCCTTCTGTACTTTGTGAGTTTATTATGAGTGGGATGTGAAGAGGCCAACAAGAGCGGAATGTAAGCAAATTAATCCATGTTGGCTGTGATAGAACGTAGACAGGCTCCCTAGTCTTTCAAACTGTCATAGTGTTTGCTGGCGTCTCTTATAATTCAACATAATGCAGTCACGTGCAGCCAGAAGAGAGATAGCCCTACAGAGTGCTGCACCTGTTGTTATACCTATCACTAGCCTACAGGAGTTGTTACAATGTTATAGCGCATATAGCCAACACATATTCAGACTCAAGTGATATATATACTATAACAATGCCACTTTTTTTTTTTTAGTTCGAGACCTCGCGGTCCGTGGGTGGGATGGTGAAGTCGTTAGAACTTCTTTATTGAGCTGATGGCCAACGGGCTTGCCAAGAGGTTTTAGAGATGCATCAGTATGTTAGTTTCATATTTAAAAAAAAATAAACTAGACATTTACAGAGAAGTAAAACAAAAATGCCATGGTCTATATATGAGCTTTGTCTAATAGTCTGTTTACTAGACCTTGTTGTTTACTAGACCTCGTTGATCTTAGTGCATGCAGCAGTTGGTTTCTTGGCCGACCCACGAATGTACCTTATTAAAGTGAGAACATACTTTTCTTTCAATTGATATCAGATGATTCAAATGTGCGCATTGGTGCTTGTACCTAGTACTGTTGGCAGTCTAATGAATGTACCAATGATTGAACTAGCTGTGTTAATGTACTCTTGCAGAAAAACAAGGGAGAGAACAGTGTGAGGAAGAAAGTGTGTGTGTGTGAGTCAGGGAGATAAATAATCAATACATGCTTGAACATAAGATGTGTGTCCATTTGTATTAGTTCATCAACTAAATGAGGAAAAAAACAACTTTCTAATAATTCTATCTGTCAGACCAGGCATCGTAAATGTGGTCAAGACAATGCCGAGTGAGGGTCATTGGTACACAAGTGTTAACTCTTTCACAACTTCAGGCCGTTCGAGTTGTCGCTATTGCTATTTAAAACACTGGCCTTTGAGAATTGGTATAGCTCTGGCCTAAAGACTCGAAATACATACATCCCTTAGTCTGATGAACCGTTGATCTGTCGACCTGTTAATCTGTCGACCGTCTTTCTGGAAATACCTATCTACCTACATCCCTTAGTCTGTTGAACCGTTGATCTGTCGACCTGTTAATCTGTCGACCGTCTTTCTGGAAATACCTATCTACCTACATCCCTTAGTCTGTTGAACCGTTGATCTGTCGACCTGTTAATCTGTCGACCGTCTTTCTGGAAATACCTATCTACCTACATCCCTTAGTCTGTTGAACCGTTGATCTGTCGACCTGTTAATCTGTCGACCGTCTTTCTGGAAATACCTATCTACCTACATCCCTTAGTCTGTTGAACCGTTGATCTGTCGACCTGTTAATCTGTCGACCGTCTTTCTGGAAATACCTATCTACCTACATCCCTTAGTCTGTTGAGCCGTTGATCTGTCGACCTGTTAATCTGTCGACCGTCTTTCTGGAAATACCTATCTACCTACATCCCTTAGTCTGTTGAGCCGTTGATCTGTCGACCTGTTAATCTGTGGACCGTATTTCTGGACATACCTATCTACCTACATCCCTTAGTCTGTTGAACCGTTGATCTGTCGAACTGTTAATCTGTCGACCGTCTTTCTGGAAATACCTATCTACCTACATCCTTTAGTCTGTTGACCTGTTACTCTGTCGACAGTCTTTCTTGAATTACAATGCTTACAAGATTTGTATATTCTGTGATGTTTTAAGAAAATGACAACGTCATGAAGACTTGAATCGCTACTTAGATCTGAATCATTCCAATAGTTGAGTATGGCTAGACCTACCTGCCTTCAACTAGCCATGCTGCTTGCAGTGATGTGCATGCAGAAAGCTGGACTGCAGCTGCCGTGTGACTCTAGTTCATCAATGGTGAAGTTCTGGAAAGCTGTTTTTTCCCCCTCGAGCAACTATTAATACAGAAAAAAGAATTGATCCATTTATTGATAAAAAAAATAATTCTATAGACAGATTTTCTTCCTCCCATCCACCAGCCTTTATATTTTCAGTTTTACCAAATGGTCTGGAGAAAAACATGTTCTTGTATTAATAAAGTAATTATACATTTTTCATTAGCTAATTTTAGAAATGGTAAACACAAATAATTTCAAAGTTACTTTCTCTTGACGGCATCGCCGATCAGATTTGATGACATTTACAGCAATGCCACATTCTCGCGCTGTTACACTATGTCATATACAACTGCATAATTGTCAATCTAAAAGGTCAGTATGTCCAATGACTTGTGGAATGACTTGAACATGTATTTATGCTAAGCAGTTTGTTGTAAGTTCTTGGGAAGGCGTAATTCATGGATGGCATTGTGCTGAAGCCACTATCAGAAAAGCCTGTGTTTAGAGTAACTAGCCGACCGTCTTCTCCCTCATTTGAAACATTTTTTTTTTACTTTTTTTCTTCATCGGCAAAACCTGGTATGTGGATGGACACATCTCGAAAACGGCTCTAACGATTTTCCTAGAAATTTGACCAATTATATATTCATGTTCCTCTTCTTCTAGCCAGATATCCGTCTTGTAAGCCACGATGTATAGGCCTATCATTAGAATTGTATATTCTCTGTATAATGTTTACTTTCGCTTGACCATGATTTTTTTTTCGTGGGGGGCGGGGGAGGGGGGGGGAATTTGGGCGGGGTGAAAAATGTTCCTTTTTTTAAAAAAAATCTATCATTCATTTGTAATTAAGAGCAAAATAATCACTCTTACTAAATGCTCTCAGCTCCATAAAGGAAGTATTGTAACAAAAAAACTACAACTTTTTATGTTACTTATTTATATCTGATATTACAATAATCTATTGTGTATTTTATTATATTGAGCCTTGTTACATATTTGTATAGATTCATGTGTAAAGTATAAAGGGAGGGTGGGGTAAGGGGAATGAATGTGGTAGACCTATTTTTACCTTTACAGTTCAGAGAAGCACTGAGAGAGAGTGCATTGTGAAAGTATACTCGAGTTATTCTGCTAAGAATGAAGGCGCCCCTTGAACAAAAAGTTTAAAACTTCCCGTGATTCACAGTTGGCAACATTTGGTGCTAGGCCAGAGGCCCTGGCGACTAGCTTGGACTTGTCGCCCTAACCCCTTGTCCAAAGTCTATTTGTGTGTGTGGAGCGGACATCAGTATTCATGAGACTTAGTCATTCACTCACACCGGGCGTGCAGACGTGAGCTGTGAAACGACTCGGGATGTTACAATCTTCCACACCATCTGTGACGTTGTCCTAATCCTCAGGACCAGTCTTCAATGAGGTTTTGATATTAATAGAATACTGGCGCCCTTCTTAAACCCCCTCTCTGTCTGTGCATTTTTTTATTTTTTTTTTTGTCAAATCTTCCCAGCTATTCAATGTATGTATGTATGTATGCAATTAAAAAACGATCTCGGGTTGAACTGCCTAAAGATGGCGAGTTTAACCTCCTTCTACGTCATTGATTCGAAATACTTGGAATATTTTTTTTGAAAAACAAATTTACCAGTTGGTTGCGTCTTGCACCATTTGAGCTAACTAGTTCCGAAAGGGATGAATGACAACTAGAAGAGTTGTGTGCCTGTTAGAGTCTGTCTCCATCAACTTATCTTTTGCCATTTTCCTCTATGAGTTGCTTATCTAGAGATCTCTGTCTGTCTAGTACATTTCTTTCCTACTTTTCTATTGCACGGTATAGCCATGGGTATAAGCTAGCTACTTAGACCTAGACTCTTCCATGTTATGCTAAGCTATTTATGCATATAATATATATATATACACACAAAAGTGCACGGCCTGGGAGTGTAAAATACGCTTTCAATGTCGACATGATGGTCCGAAGATTAAACTCAAGTCATATTGATCCCCTGTAGTTGGGTTGAAGGTCTTACCTGGAAAACAAAAATAGTGTTATTTGTTTAACACTACAAAAGTAAAAGAACTGAAGAGAATTAATCAATCAAAGCAACTGGCGATGATCTTTTGTAACATAAAACTCACTATCATAATTATAACATTTTTCAGCACTCTAGATTATATTAATACAGTGTGGGGCATACATATCTCCCAAATTTTGAAAGAATCTATCAAATGAACCTTTCTATCTAGAAAAAAAAGAGTTGTATTTTGAAAAGTACATGTAAAGGGTTTTGTTTTAATGGGTTAAACAATCGTTTTAGGTTAGGTAAAATGCATTTCGCCGAGCTCAAATCGTCGTTATTACAAATAGATTGTTTTCGTTCTACGTTTCAACCAAGCCACGCTGTCCACCTGTCCAGTTCATGATGATGCGTTGTCAACAAGAAAGAGAAATTATTCGAAGAATTGAAAATGGTACAGCCCCTAGCCTACCGAATAAAACCTGTCCCGCACCTCTCCTGTCCCTACAGCCCATTCAGTGCCCTCTCCAAATGTGGGAGATCTTTCTGCCTCACTCTGCTTAAATAGTTAGCATTGCGCCTGTCAGACTATTGTCATGAGATATCAGTTGTCAAAGTTCAAAACAACACTAGAGGATAACGAGAAGAGAAGGATGATTGGAATTCAACCAATTTTTTTTTTAAGCGTGGCTCACAACTGTAGTTGCTAATAATTCATTGTATTGCCAATGGAGTCGTGTCTAGTTGATAGTCTGATGGATTAGACTGGAGATCAATGAAGAGACACCCTACTTCTTCAGACGGTTAATTCGCTCCGAGACTTCGGGGGGCGACACAAAGTTCCAGATAGCTCTTCACCTGGTTTCCATGGAACATTCATTTTGGAGAAAGTAATGATCACATTATGCGGCTAACTTTGTCGGTCTCTTTGTCACCCTGGGACCATTTAGTTTACACATGAATAGTGAGGAGGCGCCGGGCGCTACGAGGGAGCGGGGGGGGGGAATTTTGTTGTTGTATACACTGAGCAGCTTGAGACCTACTTAGGGAGGGAGGCTGTTGAGTTGGGGGTGGATTAACTTCGCATAGCTTCAGGATCAATAAGTGCATTCTTGAGATTGTCGCTCGCCACTGGGGAATTGTTAAAACGTAACAGACTGAGGTTTGTAAGTAATACAAATTGTGATCCAGTGGGCAAACTGTGTGAGGGACAGAGACTCACCTCAAGACACCGCGCCTCTCCTCCCCCTTTTTTCACTCACCCCCTGCTGTCGATTGTCCATGCCATCGTTAAACACATCGACAAACATCCTGATGATGTTGTTGGTGTGTTGTGTTTACCTCCATGTGTACACATGTCAAAACTGCAGATCGTGTGTTGCACCAAGGAAATCGTAGCCATCAGCGTGATGAAGTGATAACTTACTGGCGGCACGTAGGAGCAGAAAGTGGAGCTTCAGCAGCAGCAGCGAGTCTCAAACACTTTCGGAACACGAGGCCAGAACCTGCCTATATATTCTTTTATTTACACAGGTTGAGGTCCAACTTTATTTCCGCATGGGGGTCCAATACACTTCTATCACACGAGTCTCACCGGCCGCATCGACGCTAAGAAAATATTCGATCCAATGGAACAGAGCTGCTTCCTCATTATGCAGGCAGAAGTTTTGAAAGGCAGGATAGCACTGCGTCACGGGCTTTGGTTTGGGCATCCCTGATTCACACGTCGACCCATACTAGTAACAGGGGCTTGTTTGAATGTTTCTCGCAAAAACTTGGTTTATCGTGAAGATTGTCCACTGTCACAGTTAGCTACCAACAATTCTAAGATTTCAGGCTAATGATTTAGGTATTTTTATCGTAAAGACTGTTCTCTGCATATCCCAGTAAACTACCAACAAAACTAAAATTTAATGCTCAAGTTAATGACTTAGATAGTTTTATTGTGAGATCACCATTTGGCTTTGACGGCTGTTGGTATGAGCCAAAGTATTTATGTTCAGAAATCTGTGGTGCTGTTAGATTTGCTGAAATTCATGACGTGACCTTCGATGACTGGAAATGTCAAGTTGGATTCCTCCGTAACATTTGATTTACTGTAAGAAACCAACTCTTCTTAAATTCTGCAGAATGAAGAGAACGGCTCAAGCGAGTACAACACATCACATGGTCTTCTTCCTTGTTACTTCCGCTTTGATCGTTTGTCTCTTCCGGTGTCGACTTGGTTTTTGATCTGTCAAAACATTGCCGTGCACTTTATCTAACTCGCCCCACGTGGCTCACGTTTCGCTCTTCCCCCCCCCCCCCGTTTTTTTCAGCATTTTCTCCATTCTTTCTCCTGTCACGTGACGATGACAATGTCGTCATTCAGCCTGTCATCATTGCTGTACAGGAGTGACATGTCTGAGTGCCAGGCCACGGCCGGCACACCTGGATCTACAATAGCTTTCTCTATCTGCCAGTGATATCGTACACGTCTGCTGGCTCGGAGATGAAGTGCTGGGGAAAGAAGTTATAGATTCCACTTCATCTGCTCCTCTCTGACTTCTGCCTCGGGGGGATGACGGAGGATTAATTGAGAGGGTTGATGGACTACTCTGCTTCTCTAGTAGCAGTCATTACGAGGGGCACATTTATTTATCCAAGTCGTTACTCAAAACAATACATAAACAACATGGGGATTCTGGGAGGATGCTTAGCTAATCATTTAGGTCAATGTGATTGGGCCCTAAAGCAAAAAATTGTCTTTATTTTGTCTTTCTTGCACCTCCTTTGTTCCAGAGGCTCACTATAGATTTAAGTCGTACGGTAGTTTCACCACTTTCCCCAATCCCTAATACTGAATTGTCTCTTCCTTGAGATTTGAGACCATAGGAGAGACTCTCTAGGAGAGGATTATTTCTGGTTGCATATGTTATATACTGGTAACTGAAATCTGATTCACGATGTGTTCGCTTGGATGTGATTTCGAACAAACTGCCATACAACGGCATGAGATATACACAATGCATTCCAGAAACTGGTTCATAAGAACATTGAACATTGACAACATTGCTCCAGTTTCCGAATTAAGAATCCATTACCTTAATAGCATTGATATGTAGAATTGTTTTTTACAAGTCAGAACGTTATGGACCCTGGAAGCGGGGGGGGGGGGGGGATGGAGGGTGGAACCTGGACGCTGACCTCAAAAATGGCTCTCACGATTTTCCGATAAATTGAACAGTTGGTGTATATAGATGAGAAAAGATTAACTAGCTCGTTGGCCACATGGGGAAAACTCTAGTTCGGACGTTATAATTTTCCGAAGTAAAAAATAAATATAGATTTAAATTTGACTAGAGTTTTAAAAGTACTATCGCTTTCGGGAATTTCAGGATGTAAGGCTTTATTGATTCAAGATAAATTTTATGTTCAGGAAAGTTTGGCGAATCGTCTTCTAAACCTAGAGCTCCAAGACCTATAATGGGAAGACTATAAAGTGTTGTAGATCTGTACGTTCACTTAACCAGGATTCATTCTACGGAGGGGAGGGGGAATGGGGAGCATGAAATAGCGCTTCACTTCAACAATCGGGAACAATATTTCTAATCGCACAGAGTTATTACTGTTAGTCTAGATCTGTTACAAATTTAATTACATGACTGCTTCAAACTAATTGATAGAACTACACACGTTATAAACTTTTGATTTTGTATTATTGTTTCAATGGAGTACTACAAAACTTTGGAACTCATCCAGACATCGAAAGTATTGCTTTTTTTAACGCCTCAACAATTTTGCTTTTCTTTGCCTTGCATTGTTTAATGCACAAAAATTTACCAGCTGAAGTTCCTAGTTTGGTTTGATCTGATCCAATGATCCCGCTTTTAAGAATTGTTTAGATTTACCAGCAATTTAACCTAGCTGTGATGTCTTTCTCTTGCAGTCATAATCTAGATCTTTCCATCAGACACCCAGGCATCTTTATTGATATGCAACTCTTCACCCAACCCCCTTTCCCTGCTGTTCATATTTAGATTTACCTTTCTACTGCCTTTTTTTTTAAAGGTAAAAAAAAAATATAAAAAATCATAAGTTTGAAGTTTGACATGCGCACTAGGATTCCTGACATTGAGAGGTAATCTCACTTCCTCTTTGTTGAATTAAGTCTTGATAGTCTCCCTCTACCAACCAGTTTTTTTTTTCTCTCTCTTTTTTAATTACGATTGCTGTCAGTCCGTTAATCAAACTGCTGAATAGTGTGAACAAAACCAGGAAAAAAAACAACATTTTTTTTTCATAATCGCCATTTTAATTAGACACGTCTGAATCTTTTTTTTTCTCTGTTCGAATGGGCCAACAACTTGACCTTGGCATTTAATTCGTCTGCTGGATACGTCTTTTTATTTTAGACACCGCTGATTTTGTGGTTTTGATTGTGGAAGAAATTCTATTCTGAAATTTGGTCTTCAACAGCTAATGTAAGACATTGAGAATGATATACATCATTGGAGATCATTTTGTATGAATTGAGAAAAATGATGTTTTTAATTCATAATTTTGCATGTGCTATTTCTCCGTTACACACCCACAATTATAGGGTGCATCTAGGTGTAGATATAAATGTGTCAATGCTCTACCATTGTAATCTGATGCTGCTGATATTCAGCTAACTTACGTGCTAGGTCCCTAGAGCCAGGTGAGAAAGGGCGCAATGCAGATCTAGACCCACTTTTGCATGAGTTCTACACTAAAACAATTCGGCTCAGTGTAATGGTATAACCTTTTTAGACTGAGCATATACTGTCCAACTTCTGGGTCTGATTCTATTCTATAGTGCAGTGTTTCCCAAACTGGTTCCATAATGGCACATGTCGCACATTCGGAGTATTTAGCAGAACACTGCTTACTCTTTTAGGTGGGATTTTTTTTTCTCTATTTGCTTAATAAAAAATATATCTATAGGTGTTAATGTGTCTCTTTGGGAAGCAGCGTATTTCCACCTAGATGTAGAGGTAGACTTCCGGGTTGCACGTGTTAGTGCTACCTTTTAGGCAGACTTCAAGGTCAAGTAACAGCAACGGAGAGAACTCATCCTATCTACAAAACTTCAAGTCTACAGTGCTGTATTCCTGCCTTCACTCATATATGCTTCAGAGTCCTTGACTTCATATTCCCACCACATCAATAAGCTCAACTCCTGGCACCTACACTGAGAAACATTCGTTAGGCGAACTGACCAAATACCAGATACTGAAGTCCTACAGTGATCACATTTGAACAGTATCTAACCATTATTTTAAAAAAAGTCCCTGTTTCTATGGGTGGGACATGGAGATCCATTCACGTGGCGGCTTACTAGTTAATTATTCCAGTAGTTCATGGAACACCAAGTCAGGCCTCGCGGGACATTAGGGTTCCACGGAATACAGTTTGGGAAACACTGCTCTAGTCGTTTCTTCAGTTATGGCTATAGTTACATTACGTCATTTCAAGCAGGTTTCTACATGATCAAGCCTTGACCTATAGATGCACCAGTTTAGTAGCGGAATATACTTTGTACATAAAAATAGTAGCGTAGTCCAACAATTGTCATTTAAAGCTAATGGCAGCTAAGGATAGGTTGACTTGAAGCCAGCTTGAAGTTTTTAGTTTTTTTTTTTTTTTTCCTCTAAGCTTCCTATTTCTATTTGGTTATTGTCTTCATTCCAAAGTACGGGACATCATCAGTCCTAGCCAGACAACTAGAGGACATACAGCTCAATGTTTACCCCATATCTCTGTGTTAACTTTACCATCTCAATTCAATGCGGTCATAATTTTGTACAACAGAAACTAAAGTGATGGTCGGCTAGACAATTATTATAACTTCTGGGAATTTTGTTTTTTAATGCCTTACTAGGTTTATCCAATTATTTAGGACTAAGTCTTTATAAATAAGAATGCTCATCTTTAAACATAATCAAAGATTTTTGTTAGCAATGGCGTTATACTATCTATATAGGAATGACAATGACATTTTTTGTCATTATTCTAGATTTGGTATTTGAAATGAACTTTGACCACTCATTAAACTTTGATGTAATGTTCACAGAATCAGAGGCAGCCTTAGGGGGCGGAGAGGCCCCGCGACTGTTGGGGACCCCGCTATATGAGATTACCTTGCTCTCATAGACTAGAACTTAAAACTCAATATTTCGGAAGCCTTTCTAGGCATCTATTTCATATCAATGACCATTAAAGCTCTTAACAAGACAATTTTGGGTCTCGAACTATCAAAATGTTAGTACTTACGTACTTATGTTTTGTACACATAATAAGGCCTACAGCCTTAGAGATGGATGAGACCGTTTCCATGATATGTATGTATGTATATATATTTATATATATACATATACATATATATATATATATATATATATATATATATATATATATATATATATATATATATATATATATATATATATATATATATATAGTCTACGCTTATGGCTTCCGGGCCCACTCTGACACTGGCACAGGACTCCGCTAAGACCATATTGGATTGAGTCGTGTCTGTAATTCAATGTGAAATGTTTGTCGAGCTGCTCTAGAACGAAGCCAGTCGTTTGTCTTCCACTAGGTTTGGGTAACGCAGACGTTCAACTCCTGGATGTGCGAACGATTGGTGGTTAGGTTTTCCTATCTGCTCTGTTAGCTTTAGCCAGTTTCCGAATTGAGAACCGTTTACTTACGCTCTTTCACCCTGACATTACACCTTGGCGAGTCGAGACAAAAATAGCGTGAGTCACTGGCAGAAACATTTCTTATACCTATCTGAACAATCCGTTGTTTTTTTTTCTTGGGGGGAGGGGGATTCTGGTTGCTCAGTCTATTTAGTTCGATGGACTAATTTGTTGGTGGGTATGCTCTAAGTTTGGGTATTGTGTTCTTCGGTCTGAGAACGTCACGGCATGACGAGACAGTATGATGAATAAACGTTTGTATGACGCCTGTCTTCAGTGCCTTGATGTAGACTACATTACCTTGATCAATAGACACACACACACGCACGCACGCACAGATCTAAAGTGTAACGAGATGGGTTATTTAAGTGAGTGATGAGCCTTGCATGTCTAGTTAGATCTTGTCACAGACTTCACGGCGAAATAAAGAGGGTTTTTTTTTCTCTAGCTTTCAAAGGAATGCGTAATGCTTTAAAAAAAATAAATTCTCTTTCTACTCACCATCTACCTACGTCTGCTGCACGTGCACTGTTTGACGCCTGCTTGAAAACATGCCCACTATGAAATAGAAATAGCACAAGTCGCGTGTGGGGTGGAGTGTTAGGCTTGAAAATATTTGGTATATAGTTCATTAGTACAAATCAATAATTTTGACTTTGTTATTTCATCTCTCTGAAATGTTTCAATTTGGAAGTTTCTATATAACAATTGGAAATTATCTATAGTCCCGGATTCAAACCCTGCCCGCTCCCATCCCCCGTCGTCCTGCGGGAGGTTTGGACTAGGAAGTAAATTATCTTCAACTCTGAGAAAGAACTAGAACATCCGAAACGTGTAAAAAATTTTACAACAAAAGCAACTGCAACAACACAACAAAAGCATCATTAACAACAACAGCAACAACACACCAAAGCAACACCAGCACATCCACAACAGCAACACTATTCTCACACAAGCTTGATCTACTTGTCCAACATTTCCCAAAGTGTTTTTTTGTCCCCTTCTTCGTGACTTCCTCACTAGTTCATTGGTTAAAGACTTTGCACTATTCACGGTTTCACCGGACTACGTCTCCAAACACGCAGAGACTTTCTTTGTGCTGTTAATGTGGACGAGATCACTTTGTATTCCTCGTACCATTCAATCCAAGTATAGACTAGACTTGAGAAGACAGCACATTGGACAGAACGCTCTCTATGTCTCTAATCTTTGAGTGCAAATATACTTTAGCGTCCTGTTAAATGCGAACGTTTGTGCGGAGTTACTCGACCGGGTGTCGCTGTCTGCTTTATGAATGTGATGACATCTTCACGTCCAGCTAGTACCATCGCACGAGGCCGTGTCGAGTGCTACACTTGTTTCTGGTACAACTTTCATTTCATGTTATGCGCCCAAAAGCCAATATTGTAAGAACTCGGACGAACCAGTGTACCACACTCCCCCTTTCCCCGAGAGTTAGTCGGCTCCCCCTGGCCATCAAGCGGTCTGACAGACTAACTTGACACAATAGACCAACTCACTCCACCATCCGGTCAGACAAGGTCAGTATTGACACGTGTCCCTCTCTTCTCCCTCTCTTCTCTCCCTCTCTCTTCTCTCCCTCTCTCTTCTCTCTTTCTCTCATTCTGGACACGATTTCTAGTGAGAGTGCTGGAATCTAAACCCATTTTTTGAAATAGTATGTGGGAAATGGGAAAACCGACAAAGTTTGTTCGCCGCCTGCCAGGAAAGACAAGCCCTTGAAAAACATGGTAGATCATGAAACACAGACTCCCTTGAAACTCTGTTTTTAGAACATTTTCTTCTCCTGATGTTTGCCTTTGGGAGTGTGGCAATTATTGAAATAAGGGTGATGACAGCAGGACACGTCCATAGTTAATAGTTACACCAATGTTTTATCATAACTGAGACCCAAGGAATCAGCTATAAGTTAGACCAATGTATTTCTATAACTTAGATCAAAGGAATTAGCTATAAGTTACACCAATGTTTTACCATAGCTGAGATCAAAGGAATTAGCTTTAAGATAGACTAATGTCTTTCTATAACTTAAATCAAGGGAATTAGCTAATAGTTAGACCAATGTCTTTCTATAACTGAGATCAAAGGAAATTAAAACTAACATTGTACCAGTAAAGTTTCAACACTAGAGTGTACGTATCTATAGTGATTTCTCAATAGACTACCGGTATCTTGCGGTTCAGTCACTTAGCTTAGCTTATACAAATGTTCAGGTATTGTCAATGCAAATCTCTCCTCACCAACTCATGATAACTATTCAATGAGTTGATCACCAAAGAGCATCTTGTCAATGAATACAGGTTATAACTACTGCTGTGAATCAATGTACAGACTTGCAGCATAATAAGAATGGCGATGTCTTCAATTCCTAACAATCAGTGCAGTGTTTGACATGACCATACAAATCCCCTTCTAACCTGCACATTTCCCCACATTTGATGCAGTCAAAGCCATTAAGAATACATCCAGTGTAAAAGAAGACATGATTAAGTTGAATGTTCCTAGAAATAAAGATTCCTGTGAACTCAAGACTAATATTTGATTGCACTTCTCTTAGGTCAAAACTTACTATTAACTCACACACTTTCTTTGTGATCGAAAGATGGAAAGTTGGACGCTGAACTCTGGAGCTGAACGAAGAATGCAAGCCTTTGAGAGTTAATGCTACAGACAAAACAAGGAAAAGAAAATGCGTTTGTACTTTTACATGCCAATACTCTAGCGGACAAAAAGGAAGAAGCCCTCAATACTGTAGGGAGACAAATTCTGAGCTGGTTCGGTGATATTGTAGGACGTGACTCGCTGTCAGAAATCATCCTTCAAGGTACAGTGGAGCCGTGGAGGAAGCACTAAGAAGTGTCTGGCTGCACAACATGAACACATGTTTGTAACAATGTTTGACATGTTTCGTATGTTCCTTCAGAGCTGAAGATTATCTAGCCCAAACTGCCGCAGGAGGACGGGGTTGGCAGCGGGCAGGGTATAAACTCGGGACGATTGAGATGACCGAACGACAGTCCAGCGGGCATACCGCACGACCAGGCAGCCAGCATGTACCGGCATCTCTCTTGATATTCTGCTATGGGCAGCTGCTGACCGGAAAGAGTAGAGGGCTTTGGTTATGCTGTCACAGCACCCCTACTACGTGGGGGCAAATCAAATGAGATATACATATATCCTCATGAGTTCACTGACTTTATTTAAGTACATGCTTTAGAGCTCTGGAGGTGGCCTGTTGTAGTATTTCTAAATATTACATGTACTTTTAACTCCTAAACAAAGCATAGTATTACCAACGCATTCATTTCCCTTTTTTGTGTATGGTAGTTAGTCACTGATAGTGTCTAGTAAGGCTGAAACTGGGAGGAAGAGGAGGTTACACTCGGTTGCCCTCGTGAACCGCTTCCTCCCCATGTTCTCACCTCCTCACTGCGTGACAGTCTCAGGTAAAAACGTGTGCTCCAGCAAACCCAAGTAGATCACCCCCGGGGGGGGATGTCTGGGCCAGATTTATTTCTTAACGCAATTATCATAACTAGGTGGGGGGGAGGGAGATAAGGCATTCTGGGCTGAAATGGTTTATTACTTCATTACCTATACTATACGGTAGCCTCCCCCAGCCGACGACCATAACTCTAGAGGGGAAACGACTTTCTGAAATCAATTGTTAATCTGCAATGATGGCGCAAAAAATTGACAGCTCACTTTAATTAGAGACATTTTATATCGTCTAGGTCTGGCTTTCAGTTAGCTGAACACTTTTTTTAGATCACTTACACGTGGGTTACCTGCACACACACACACACACGCACATCCTGGACTATAGAAACAAGAATTCAAGAATGTCTATGGTGATAAACTTGATGATACAAATGATACAGATTGCTCACAAATAGCCCTCACATTACAAGCAGTGGGTGTGGGTGCGTGTGTGGGTGTGTTGTGGTTTGTTGGTTTGTGGTTGGGCAAACGACAGTGGGTTGAATCAAAATATTATTTATAAATGACGAAGTCAAAATTGTTCAATTGTGTAATCAAACTAAAAAAGAACATTAAAAGATGATTAAACTAATTGCTTTGACTCATCGTGGGAGTTCTAATGTATAGGATAGTTCTTCTCTTCAAAAGCAAAGTTCGCACATATCTTGATGTATAACAGACTCAACTATAGTATATATGATGGGTCTACATTCTCAACGTAGGTTAGTGTCGCCCGCAAATTTTCGGTTTACGTGCCATTTGAATTTCCGGCCCACGCGTCGCGAGTCCGCAAAAACTTTTCGAGTCTAATCAAACTGAACTTCCGTGGCTTCATTATGTTGGAAGGGAATGTTAGCACCGTGTTATGGGCGAAATATGGCCCGCTGGCCATAGGTTGGGCATTACAGACATAGATATCTAATTTTCATTTAGACTGTCGTCAATACATATGGATTTTCTCTTTCTGTTTCAAACTGTGTTTGCTAATATTGCCACTTTACGCTAAGATTTCTGTTTCGCTATTGTTGAGCTGACAACTAAATTGCAGGCATCCAGACTATGTATAGGTTTTAAGTAACTTTTTGTTAGTTTGATTTTTAACTTACAAACCTACTTGTTCAAATTTTGACGACTAAATAGTTCACGTGTTTGTGTTCAAACCATTAAACTTGTTGACTTTGTTCAGTCCCCAGATGAATGTGTCTCTACAAGTTTTTACTTACTGACTTCTCGGTGCCAAGGACTTCACTGACAGTTCAACGTTCCAATGGACTGGATGCGCTTGACTGATCACTAAGTCTGTGAGTATTGATACGTAGTTGGATGTCATTGTCATAGGCTGGGCTCGTGAGCAGATTCTTTGTAACCTGCAATGTTAACTACACGCTTGGTTACAAACTATTGGGTCTGGGTACTGCACGTGAATGTACTTTGACTGGAACGCACTGGTTGGCGTGCTGTGGCGGGCAGTTGACATGAAACGTACGTTCGTTGTTCATCTTTCTAATTCTATCCAAATCTACGGAACATCATCTGGGGGGTAGAAGTAGATTTTGGTAGTTTTGGGTCAAGTTACGAAACATCATCTGGGAGGTAGCAGTAGATTTCGGTAGTTTTGGGTCAAGTTACGAAACATCATCTGGGAGGTAGCAGTAGATTTTGGTAGTTTTGGGTCAACTTACGAAACATCATCTGGAAGGTAGAAGTAGACTTTGGTAGTTTTGGGTCAACTTACGAAACATCATCTGGGATGTAGCAGTAGATTTTGGTAGTTTTGGGTCAAGTTACGAAACATCATCTGTGAGGTAGCAGTAGATTTTGGTATTTTTGGGTCAACTTACGAAACATCATCTGGGATGTAGCAGTAGATTTTGGTAGTTTTGGGTCAACTTACGAAACATCATCTGGAAGGTAGAAGTAGACTTTGGTAGTTTTGGGTCAACTTACGAAACATCATCTGGAAGGTAGAAGTAGAATTTGGTAGTTTTGGGTCAACTTACGAAACATCATCTGGGATGTAGCAGTAGATTGTGGTAGTTTTGGGTCAACTTACGAAACATCATCTGGAAGGTAGAAGTAGACTTTGGTAGTTTTGGGTCAATTTATGGAACATCATCTGGGAGGTAGATGTAGACTTTGGTAGTTTTGGGTCAATTTATGGAACATCATCTGGGAGGTAGATGTAGACTTTGGTAGTTTTGGCTCAACCTGTTAGTTTCCAACAAAGTCATGTTATGACAAAACAACCATGTAGACATGACTTCTCCATTTTATCATCATAATAATATTTGTTTCGTCCTCGACATAAGCTAATAGAACAAGAAGAAACTTAATTTAAAAACTAACTTCATAAGCCCGTCATGAAGGAATACTTTTAATACTTTCAAATGTGAACTCCCTCAATGGAAAATCGTTCACCATAAACTAAAAACAAAAGACTAGGTTACTACCGTAGAGTAGCTAGGGATTGGGGACCAGGGGAGGGGGGGACTTGACCTTTTTAGGGACCTCTGCATTTTAACATTAGACATGGTGACATGAAATAATGCACTTTATAAATATACAAGTCTAAGTTCCAATAGGTACAGTATATTATTAAATTATCAAAAAATAATCAATAACTCTTGTATTGAATAATACATAAAACACTGAACCATAATTTTCAAATACAAAATAAAATTTAATAAAATACTCAGAAAGACACAAAGATAAAGGCACATTCCTCGTACCATATAGTAGGACAAATTTGTAGAAAAGCTCCTTCTTCCCTAGTGTTATTAGAACATAGAATGGGTTGCTTGAGCTAACCAGGAAAACCAGTGACTTGGCGGAGTTTAGGTCATTGGTTAACATGCATGACTGAATGCATGACTTGTAGGACGTAATCATGTTCTTTTTTTGAAGTAACGCCTGTATTATATAAGATAAGATACCGATGTTTATTTGCGAGATAATGCACAAAATCTCAATTCAATAGCCTCACGTCGTGCTTTCTGTGCGGCAGAGGCATCTATAACATCCTCTAGCTCAATGCTGTCTAGTGTTTTTGACTCCACGGGAATAGCAAAATTACATGGCAGTGACGTAATATTTGATATTTAATGTAAAAAAATATATAAAGTATGACATTCATTTGGGGGACTCCTCAAGTGCGGGACTTTCGAATTAGGATCCCCACTTCCCTCATCCTAGCTAAGCCACTGGGTCAGTAGGTGAGTAACTGTTGCGCTGTCTGTGGATTAACGCTTGGTTTTTATGTTCTCAAATTGTATATCCTCTAATTATAACTGGAGCCGTAGACGTGCAACCAATGAAACTTTACTCCAGACCACCAAAGCAAAGTCTCTAGTTAGTGTTTTGTTAAGTTTTCCAGACCACCAAAGCAAAGTCTCTTACTTCTAGTTAGTGTTTTGTTAAGTTTTCCAGACCACCAAAGCAAAGTCTCTTACTTCTAGTTAGTGTTTTGTTAAGTTTTCCAGACCACCAAAGCAAAGTCTCTTACTTCTAGTTAGTGTTTTGTTAAGTTCCACATGTACTTTCGGGAATGTGGCTCGTACCTACATCGATGTAGTGAATGTACTCTTTGACTGTCACAATTTTACTTATTAAAATCCAGTGAGTATTTACACTCGCCAAGTCAGCCTATGATACAGGTCTGGCCCAGGTATAACAAGGGTAACATTGACACTTCTGTATGCTCTCTATGTTTACACAGGCTCTGGATCGAAGGTTCTCACATGATCGAACAGTAGATGTGTAGATAAAAAATCCGTGACTCCGCGGGCCTCTCTGACTTGGCTGTCGCTAAAAAAAAAAATGTAATTGCTTGATATGTGTGCATAGAGTGACATCGTGTTGATATTACACTAGTGTGGGGAAAGTAAATTGGTGCTAGTATTGATCACAGGCTAGACATGTGTGGCAAGGATGGTTCACTCCAGGAGTTCTGCTTTGAAATGTAACAAAGAGATGCACACAAAGACTATCATTATTAAATGCATTGGTTGATCTTGTCGTAGAAAAATGGATAATTAGGCTGCAGTCATGAGGTGTCGGACACAGCAACAAGGCATGTCATGGATGTGTGGTGGAGAGGCCAGAATGATTTGGCTACCTAAAACAAGGGGGCGCAGAGTTCGAAAACCTTCTCCCAGATACCCCCTTCCCTCACTGGACCACAACAGAGATTGAACCAGTCACTGAGCCTGTTATAAGCATGAAAGATGCTCTGCATAATGAATCAATTAATATCATGCACCTGACACTGCTATTAGATATACAGTAGTTTAGGTCTTCATCCTGCACCTAACATTGCTATTAGAGATACATTGGTTTAGGTCTTCATCCTGCATCTGACATTGCTATTAGAGATACATTGGTTTAGGTCTTCATCCTGCACCTAACATTGCTATTAGATATACAGTAGTTTAGGTCTTCATCCTGCACCTAACATTGCTATTAGAGATACATTGGTTTAGGTCTTCATCCTACATCTGACATTGCTATTAGAGATACATTTGTTTAGGTCTTCATCCTGCACCTAACATTGCTATTAGAGATACATTGGTTTTGGTCTTCATCCTACATCTGACATTGCTATTAGAGATACATTGGTTTAGGTCTTCATCCTGCACCTAACATTGCTATTAGAGATACATTGGTTTAGGTCTTCATCCTACATCTGACATTGCTATTAGAGATACATTGGTTTAGGTCTTCATCCTGTATCTGACATTGCTATTAGAGATACATTTGTTTAGGTCTTCATCCTGCACCTAACATTGCTATTAGAGATACATTGGTTTAGGTCTTCATCCTGCACCTAACATTGCTATTAGAGATACATTGGTTTAGGTCTTCATCCTGCATCTGACATTGCTATTAGAGATACATTGGTTTAGGTCTTCATCCTGCACCTAACATTGCTATTAGAGATACATTGGTTTAGGTCTTCATCCTGCACCTAACATTGCTATTAGAGATACATTGGTTTAGGTCTTCATCCTGCATCTGACATTGCTATTAGAGATACATTGGTTTAGAGCTTCACGCTGCATCCGACATTGTTATTAGAGATACAGTAGATGTGGCCTCTTACAATCCAGAAATTGAACATGAAGATCAACTACATTCCATATCAGAGACACAGGTCGTGAAAATGAATGAAGTCGATAACTCCTAAAAAGCCATAATTCTTTCTTTGTAATCACTATTCAGATATCGATGTCATGGGAAATGTTGAAACTTAATGAAGTCAAATAGAGACTTAGAGGAAAGGAAAGTTTCCCTTTCAGACCTTGTGATGTATAGGGTAGATGATGTAAAGGTTAAAGAGTGTGTCATGTGGCTAGCACAACGACCATCCGCCTTTACTTTCCCTAACTAATGTCAGTAATGGGTGGACTCAGAAGATCCCGAAAGTCTTCACCAGAATTCGAACCCGGGACCTTCGGTTCGGAAACCAAGCGCTTCACCACTCAGCCACCGTGCCTCCCAAATAGAGACTGGTATCGGTTAAAAATGTAGCTTGGTGCGACAGCGCATGTGAAACAAATGTTTATTTGAATGAAACGAAGATGTTTCAATTCTTCTTCATGATACAGAGGCTTTCAGAATCAATGTACTGACAAAGAAAGGAAATTTAAATCTAGCACCAAAGTAGGAGCGTAACAAAACAAGAGCTAGCACGTGATGTAGCACATGCAGAAGTCATAACATGTGGGCACATTCTAGGATGAACAGTAATAGAGAAGTCAGCTAGGCTGAATCTGATGTGTTAAGTTACAAATCACGTGATTAGAGTACTGGTAGTGAATAACACGGACTGTGGACAGGAAAAGCAACTTCTGAACGAACATTTTGAGTCACGGCAAGCAGCTCGGGGAGTCGTAACCAGGGCACAACTTTTACCCGGGAATTGGAAATGGCTAGAGCTTGTCCTGAGCTCTCTCGTGTGGCTCGACTTCTGCCCTCGCTGAGGTCAGCCACACGTGGTACCAGCGGTGATGTATATGCTTTTGAGAGAATCTTGGACTGAAGAGTGTGTTTGACCAGGCCAACTTTGAAACACAATTTCGGTCTTAATAGGTTCAATTGTCAAGATTCTGTCTTCCTTTGCTTTCAATAGCTTGTCAGTGTGATGAGACAGCACCGCTCACTATGCGCTAACAAATGTTTTATAGCTAACTATAATCTTTTGAACTAATCGAGTGGCATTCTTTATTTCGAACCATTGGTTTTGAGAACATTATTAGTGTTGAATGTTACTTCGGTCGTTTAGACTTAGGTGTATTTCTGTATCCGTAGTTGCTGTATTTCGTACTCGGGCCGTAATACAAAGTCATTGGAAATTTGTGTCACGTTTAATTTTAGTAAAGTCCCAAATAAAAAGCCACACAACACAATGATCCAATGGCATTGTTTGTTTAGATATTTATCAAGTTTACCTCAGTGAGTTATGAAATGTTTCACACTAGGGACAATAGATCAGAATGTTCTAGCTCAATATAAACTCAAAAAACTCTATTTAACATTTTGGTATTAGGACTTTGAATAGAGATATCCTTGCCTACAGTGTCACAGATACACTCAGCTAGCTTACCTATCCAAGGAAACACTCTACTGACATGTATTTGCGTGTTTGCCCGTGTGTTTCTATGGGAGTCACTGTGTGAGTACTTCTGTGTGAGTGTGTGTCGCTGTTGTTCTTTCACACCAGCGCGATTGTGTTTGAATATGTGTTTTTGTAAGTATTCGTTTTTGTGTTGTTGTTTTTTTGTATGGGTATGTGTGTGAATGTGTCTTTGTGTGGCAGTCTGTGTTTCTCCCTGTGTGTGTTTTTGTGTGTGTATGTGAGTGTGTACGAGTACACTTCTAATGTGTTCCTATAGATAACCAGCAAGGGGAATTGCCCAGAACGCACTCCCTGGCCGCCGCTGACCAATAGTTTCCCCAGCATTTCGGGAGCTAATGAAATAAATTGTGTATTTCGTCATTTTGCAAGCCACTGTCAGTTCTGGGCGAGACATGTCATTTGTATGCATTGTTTCAAAAGATAGATCGTCTAGAGGAGCTGGGATCGATTGGAATTGCTAGTGCCATCTCTGTACGTTTTAGTTCAACCATTCCTATGTTCCTGCCAACTTTGAGTATATTCCAAATAAAAACAATGTTCTCACAGTGAGTCTCAGACTATTTTTAGGACAAGATAACAATAGCTTGTCAAATATCAACGATTTATTTATCCTTGCGCCATAGCATCCCGATTTACCGCCACTGAGTGTACAAACCAAGCAGAGTTCGCGAGCCTGTGTGTGTGTGCGATCTAACAAACTAAAGATGAAAGCAGAGTGTTCTAGAAATGTAGTCAGTTGCAAGTTCCCGTTAGTCAAAGGCCACAAAATGCACAGCTGGTAGTCAAGTCAGAACTTTTCATGGAAAACGTTGGTTGTTCCCTGCCACATGTTTTATCATAATAATAAAAACAATAAAGATTAAATTTGTTGTTAAGATTTTTTGCCGTGTTTAAACGATCATTGAAGCTGTCGTCTGCGAGAGAGGTTGGACATGAAAAAGGCGGTGCTGGTCCAGTAAGGTTACGGTGACCCAGCCTTTCCATTCTCTCTCCCCCCCCCCCCCCAAAACACACTCCTCCTTTTTGTTTCTGGATCATTTCGGGGTGAAGGAAGGAGCTCGGAAGTGGTTAATTCATGTTCGGTCTTCAACTTGATTCAATACCAGTCAATAGTTAATCAATGACGTGATTCTGACCTGCTCCATTATGACGAAATTACCTAACAATGGTGTATGTGATTTATCATTTGCTGGACTATATTTAATGTTGATGTGTGCATGTGTGGTAGCCTACATTAACGCTATTATGGTCTATGTAAATTGAAACGGAAGTCAGTAGGCGATTACGTCATTTTGGCTGACCCACGTGACTAATTCAGCTAGATAGCGCTTGTGTCAACTTTATTTTATAGGCAGTTTTACTAGACACTGTCTTGATCAATACATAACTTTACAAATCTTGATTCTGTCTTGATCAGTACAAATCTTTACAAATGTTGACACTGTCTCCTACATAGACACAACTTCACATATCTTGACCCTATCCTAGCTTCACTCCGTTCACAAACGGAGAACGTCGAAGACTGTGTTCTGTAGAAACATTGTGAGTGAAACATAAAACAAAACTCAGTCTATATGTGATCGTACATGTATACTTCTATTTAAAATCCGCTTTTTTTAAAATGTACAATTTCAAACCGCCTGTCAAATTATTGAGTGGTAAACTCGCTTAGCTTCCGAATTAGGGGTCCCGGGTTCGAATCCTGGAAACTGGAAACTATTTAAAATCAGCTTTTTTTAAAATGTACAATTTCAAACCGCCTGTCAAATTATTGAGTGGTAAACTCGCTTAGCTTCCGAATTAGGGGTCCCGGGTTCGAATCCTGGAAACTGGAAACTATTTAAAATCAGCTTTTTTTTAAATGTACAATTTCAAACCGCCTGTCAAATTATTGAGTGGTAAACTCGCTTAGCTTCCGAATTAGGGGTCCCGGGTTCGAATCCTGGAAACTGGAAACTATTTAAAATCAGCTTTTTTTTTAAATGTACAATTTCAAACCGCCTGTCAAATTATTGAGTGGTAAACTCGCTTAGCTTCCGAATTAGGGGTCCCGGGTTCGAATCCTGGAAACTGGAAACTATTTAAAATCAGCTTTTTTTTTAAATGTACAATTTCAAACCGCCTGTCAAATTATTGAGTGGTAAATCCGCTTAGCTTCCGAATTAGGGGTCCCGGGTTCGAATCCTGGTGAAAACTTGAATTTTAAATTTCAGAATCTTTTTTGGGCGTCTCAAAGTCCACCCAGCTCTAATGAGTATCTGACATTGGTTAGGGATAAGCAAAAGCGGTTGGTCTTTGTGCTGGCCACATAACATCCTTGTTAACCATGTACCACAGAAACAGATAACCCTTACATTTTCTGTTCTAAACATCACAAGGTCTGAAAGGAGGTCAAATTTTTTGGTTAGATTTTCAGATCGTTTTGAAACTACTTTCTATTATTTCTTACGACCTTGACCCTAAACTTTAGCAGACGAACGAAAAAGTCCTATTGGTATTCAGTTTCATCCCCAAATTGTCACCCACAGGCACTCAGACACATACACACATATAATGACGTTGAATTTGTTGGGCAAGGAAACGTGGGGGGACCTAAAAGTTTGAGATCTACATGGCTGAGTCTTTGAAAGAAATGCCAACCAAAACATCCTTAGGCTTAGAATGCAGTACATTTACAAGATCATTTGCTATTTATCTAGCCCTAGAACTTGAAAAAAAAACAAAAAAAAAACAATGAAAAACAAAGTTACAAAGACAGTTTGTGTGGAAACACAAACTCGAAGTGGCGGGTAAAAAGGCAGGTTTCAATATTTTCAGAAAAAATATCAGTTGAAATTCTATTAAAGGCAAATGACATAGACGAATGGAGAAAGAAGGTTTACAGATCTTGTGTGGCGCCCCAACGGTCCAGCAGGCCAAGGGATAGGTGAAAGTAAAGGTGAAGTTAGATGTGAAGCTGGCCTAACTGATGTCATAATGATTATCTAATTGATCCAATTGTTTTAAAACGAATCAATTCAAAGCCTCAACAAAAAAAATAATAAAATAATAATAATTTCGTAATAAAAACAAAAACAAAACAAAAAAAAAACACCTTTGGCTATGTGTCCTACAGTTCACTCGATAATATGAAAAACTACTTATTTATTGTTGTTTTAAATAATGTTCCACTTATATGCATACTAAATAGATTTTTTCTCTTTAAAAAATAGTAAACATTTTGTTTGTAAATGTAGTAGTTAGTATGATTAAACGTACTTAACTTAGCTATACAATTGTCAAAATATCTAAACATCGTTTGCATAAATGTGTTAAAAATATGGTTAAAAGTTATCTCCCTTACTAAACTCTCGTGTTTGTTACTAGTAGTTGTAAAATATTAAAAATAGTATATTTCTATGAAAAAACTGCTTGCATAGTTGATTTTAAAAATTAAATTTTTCGCTGTCAGAAAAGTAAAATTAGCCGTTGCATCAGAACTTTGAATGGTCTAAAATGTTATGATGTCGGATTTTCAATTATCTTTTTAGTTTACGAGATCTAAACGGGACGGACTGACAGACAGACCACACAAAACTAATAGCGTCTATTCCCCTTTCAGGGACCGCTAAAAATTAATTTCAGAACATATTCACTATCCTTGTGAAATCCTGTTACTTTTATTAACCGAAATGATTAACCGAACAGAAATTACAAGTCCAACTTGTAAACCTAGTACTAGTAGTAGTAATAATCTAAAGGTTCTCTAAGAACGCAGTCGACCATTGAAGCCTATTACTACTGTTGTCCAACTTGTAGTGTTGTGATCCCCAATGTCACAGTTTGAGAAGACCTCTTTGTCCCCCCCCCCTTTTTCCCTTCCTGCGTGTCAAGGAGACCTGCTACACTAAGCGTCGGTCCTCGGTCGTGAATCAGTCCTTTGTCTCCTCGGCTTTGAACTGAAACAAAGCAGAAACATCTCTCTCTCTCTCTCTCTTTCTCTCTCTCTCTCTCTCTCTCTCCTTAATCGTCCGTTCTATTCTCGTTCATAAAACATTTTCTCCTCATACTTGCAGTTTTTTTGTCCTCTCCACCTCTTGCAAGCCGTTCATCTAATCAATAGCGTAATTGATTTCTGTATTCCTCCCCCCCCCCTTTCTCTTTTACTGGGTGCCCATTTTCTTAATATTCAACCCTCCCCTCCCCCAGTTCCTACTATTTTAGTACCCCTCCCCCTCTTCACCCACACCACTGGTTAATAGTGTCTGACTGACCTCAGCTATCTGGGCTCTACGTCTTGAGGAAGGGGGAATTATGTTATTGGGGGGGGGGGGGCAGACGATTTAGTGCATCAGTGGTATCCATGTGGAGTGGAGCAACTCTGGTGTACAGTTTCTCTACAAACATGTCTGCATCACCAGACCAGGAATAAAAAAAAATGGGGGGGGGGGGGTGGAGAGATGCTCCTCTTTGGTTTATTTTTACCCTTAGATCTTACAGTGCTGGCACACAGATCGCCCGCGAGTTGGGCGGTAGTTCGAAGACATTATGCAATCGACACACACAAGAAACTGGATAGATGATTCAATTCTAGGGGACGAGGAGTAGGTATGGAATATCGTATTAGGGTCCCTTGGGGACGTGATCTTCAGAGCTTCATTTCACTTTAATGTTCAGCTTTGCGAATATATTTCCAAGTCTAAGTCGTCCGCCAACATCCTTGTAAGCATATTTAGGAAAGTTGCAACTCCAAACGTGCGCCCAACTCTATATTGAAAACTATCATTAAACTAAAAGGGAGAGTATGGGGCCGGGGGGGGGGAGGGTCTGGACTGGACTCAATAAAAGCGTTCCTTGCAATGTGTCAGCATCTAATGGCATCACCTGCCAGTAATCTGTTACCTTGATGCAGGTTGTTTACGCATGTGCTGTGCAGGCATCTCCAAAAAAGACGAGATTATTGTTCTTTGAGTGAGAAGAGGTCATTGCATAAAACTGTAGCCTTGCTCTGTTCAGTAGCAATAATAACAAGGTGGTAGCTCTCATCGTCCCTAGCGAGTCAAACCTCAAGGTAGTTACAGGGTCTACATTATGGCTGTCAAATAAAGTGGTCATTGTTAGCCTAGCTATCTATCAAGGTAACAGTCAACGAGAATCTACATTTTTTTAAAAAATAAACGGGTGCTTATTGAAGTTAGTTAATAAGTAGATAATTAGTATTTATAGGAACAGCACATGACATTATGATTTGTTTGAACTAAAGAGACAGACTATCCACAGTGCCATTTGTCTGAGATGTCATCAAGGATGAAACAGAGTACGGATCATAGCCCCCCCCCCTTTCTCCCTTTTCTCATCTACGTTTCACGTGTCTGAGTCTTTGTCATCATTTATAAATGTAAAGGTCCACCACTAAAGTGACTTATGGCTGCCGTTACATTGTCTATGCTTATTGCCCTGTTGCATAATAATACCGAGTATGCATTACCGTAATCAGCACACATACATGTTTTACAGCGTGCAGAAGTTTGAATTTTGTTTTGTTTTTGTCTCCCCTGTTTACGTGCTGTAAAACTTGTAAACACAAACCCAGGCTTACACAAGGTGGTGACACAGCTCAGACTAGTGATGGGAACGTAGCGCCGTGTGATCCAAATGAACAAGTTGCTGAATAAATACACATAATGTGCTCTCAAAACTTGGTTTAGAAATTCTGAATAGCGACTTAAAACCGAATGACAAAAAACTAAATACTGACGGAATATTTTCCTACGTACGCTTGTTTAAAATGTATTTTCTTAATCCTAACCTTTCCACAAACTCACTTTTTTTTTTTTGGGGGGGGGGGGGGGGGGGCTGATTTTGTAGGATTAGTCCTTGTTTTTCGGAATTTTTGCTTATTAATCTATTAATTTAAATGATGTATGCCTGACCAATCAGAGTGCCGGACCTTTTCCGTGTAACCTTAGTGTACTTCTGGGAGCACTGGTCTAAACACTTCTAGATGACGAGAATGTTGAAGATTTGTTCAAACACCATGCTCCAATTAGACAACTAAAACACCAAGTCTGGAATACTAATTACTAATACAAACCTAGTGACTAGTACAAACCAAAAACAAAACAAAACAAAACACTGTGACCAAGGGAACTGGCTTTTAGGATTACATTTCCAAGGCTCCTATAAAAAATTTCAGCATTTTTGTCAGCACTTAAGAGATAATGCCAGATTACTCATCTCTCTCAACCTCTCCTTCCCGCCTTTTTCTCTCTCTCGCTGAAATTCATGCTGGACATTTAGGTTCATAATTTTGAAACTAAGCCACTGAATATCTTGAAATGGTTCTTGTTGTTGAGAGTCATATACGTCTGTGATGTATCTTTTTTTTTTTTTGAGTGATGCTGGACTTAGATGGCCTGGTTAGCCCTCCTTTTTTGTGTATGTCTTTGTTGGTGATGAGGTCCCTGTAGGTGACGCCCCTGGTCATTCACGTGGTTTAGACTTGCCAACTGGAAGTCTCTAACTATGCAAACATATTGAATCTAGGTAGAGTTTTTTTATAAATGTGGTTAGTACCAAGTAGTCCAACAGCTTTTTATTTATTTATTTATTTTTGTCTAGAACCTTGTGTCTGGCCCTGGCATACGAGCAAGAAAGTCGTGTTTGAGACAAAAGCTTCCAGCTTGTGACTCTTACTTGATTCTCGACTTTCATTTTGAGACCACTTTCCACAACCTCTAGGCAACCATTAGTTATACACTTTAGACTACTGGAAACAAAATAACCACAAAACGCCTTAAATATAAACATTTAATAGAGAAATAGATTTCTTGTAAGTTTAGTATCATTGAGTGTACTGTGTAGAGTGAACATAGGAAGCTTATTCCACTCCACAAAGATCTCTCCCTCACAATAAGTGGATGACACACTCAAGATTTGCCCTTTTAACTTGAGCCCAAGAGTTACGTTGACATTCTATCATTAAATAGTGGAGAACAGGTTTCTGTCAACTGGACAACTTACTGTGTCTGCTCCCTTTATCACAAGGAATTACAAGATTATCTTATTAGCTCCTTTGTCACACACAGGCACACATCTATTGGGCCTTTTTTTTTCCAACTTGAATGGACGGCTTGTATGAAAACAAGGCAAACAGGTAAACTAAAGACTTCAGATGAATATGCACTTTAAGAAGTCATTGACTTGTGTTGGGTAGTTTCGTTTATACAATCAGCTTACTAAAAAGTCAACAAGTTTTTTTTCAAAATGTCAGCATAAGCTGAAGCCATAGCGAAATCATGCTAGTTCTTCGACTTCGTTCTTTCTCCAGTTCGAAAGTTCTTTCTCCAGTTCGAAAGTTCTTTCTCCAGTTCGAAGTAGCACTAAAGTTAGTTGAGTAACCTTAGGATTTCAAAGCGAAATCATGCTAGTTCATCGACTTAGTTCTTTCTCCAGTTCGAAGTAGCACTAAAGTTAGTTGAGTAACCTTAGGATTTCAAAGCGAAATCATGCTAGTTCATCGACTTAGTTCTTTCTCCAGTTCGAAGTAGCACTAAAGTTAGTTGAGTAACCTTAGGCCTTAGGATTTCAACCTAGCCCCTCCTTTAGAATAGAGATATGTTTTGAATACAATTGTCCTCCGGCGGTTATGTAGTACACTATTATTTGTTATGATAGTGTAGTCTTTCTCTTTGGCTCCTTATGTTTTACAGTCAGATTTTAATTCAAGAGGACAGTCGTCAGTTTTGACAGCGCCTGCGACTTCATGTTTCTATTTGGAGTGAAGAGCCAAACCAAAAGGGCACATTAAGAAATGTTGACAGTGACACGAGCATACTCTCACACACACACATTTCCAATGTAATAGTGCAGATTGTTTCCCCTTTAGTTAAGGATTCTTACTCGTACCTAAACGAAAAAAACTAATTAGAAATTTCTAAGAAGAATATTTAATATTTAATTGCACATAACAAACTACATATAATTCCTTGTCCTTAAGCTTTTAAAAACATTTTATTTTCTTTACTTCACAACAAATAGATGTTTGTATTCTAAGAGACTAGTGTAAGGCTAAGGAAGAGTCGTTTTTAATATTCGAATGACAGCGATCCAAAAGTAACTACGTTACAGAATCGCACTGAGCCCGTGCCGTTCCAACTGGAGTATTAACCCTTATCCTGATGTGATGCTCTAGTCGAGAGCTTGTGATATCTTTGTTTGGCCCTGGGGCTAATCCTTCAGCATTGTGCCCAGACTTGACTCCTGAGAGAATCGTGTCAGGGACAGCCGATGACTGGATTAGACTATTGATGGACGCGACAAATGATGTGGGTCAGTGTCCGGAACATGTCTTGGACACCAATTAGAAGGTTTGCGAAGGGGCGCCGGTTACACCATAAACACTCACAGAACTAAGCTTACAAAGAGGCTGTTTGTTTTAGTTAGAATTCTATTTTGAAAAAAAAAAAGTCCTTTCTTTCTTATGGACGTGTTCTAAACTTAGTGTGTGGGCGTACATGTGTGAGTTTGGGTGAAATGTGGGGGTTTTTAGAAATGTGTGGGTCTATGAGAAATGTGTGGGTTTATGAGAAATGTGAGGGTTTATGAGAAATGTGTGGGTTTATGAGAAATGTGTGGGTTTATGAGAAATGTGTGGGTCTATGAGAAATGTGTGGGTTTATGAGAAATGTGTGGGTTTATGAGAAATGTGTGGGTCTATGAGAAATGTGTGGGTTTATGAGAAATGTGTGGGTTTATGAGAAATGTGTGGGTCTATGAGAAATGTGTGGGTTTATGAGAAATGTGGGGGTTTTTAGAAATGTGTGGGTTTATGAGAAATGTGTGGGTCTATGAGAAATGTGTAGGTTTATGAGAAACGTAAGGGTTTATGAGAAATGTGTGGGTTTATGAGAAATGTGTGGGTTTATGAGAAATGTGAGGGTTTATGAGAAATGTGTGGGTTTATGAGAAATGTGTGGGTTTATGAGAAATGTGTGGGTCTATGAGAAATGTGTGGGTTTATGAGAAATGTGTGGGTTTATGAGAAATGTGTGGGTTTATGAGAAATGTGTGGGTCTATGAGAAATGTGTGGGTTTATGAGAAATGTGTGGGTTATGAGAAATGTGTGGGTTTGGGAGAAATCTCTGGGCTTTGACAAATGTGTGGCTTTGGGCGTGAATCTGTGGGTTTGGGCGTGCATCTGTGGGTTAGGGAGAAATCTGTGGGTTAGGGAGAAATCTGTGGGTTAGGGAGAAATCTGTGGGTTTGGGCGTGCATGTGTGGCTTTGAAAGAAATCTGTGGGCTTGGGAGAAATGTGTTGGCCTGCATATGTTTGTTTTGGAGAGAGGTCTACTGCACATCAAAGTTTACTTCCAACAATGACACATGTATGAGATACTTTCCATTAGAAGTGAACTATTTCCAAGTCACAATCTCGTGCAGGACGGTGTTGGGCTAGCGGGACCATTGGTACCCTAATCTAAAGCACAGATTACAAGGCCATGCGTGGGAAGTTGCAATATACAACAACAAAAGGAAAGTCATCATTGATAGAGTATTCCCTTTCAACAAAAGTGTTGTCATGAAATTATAGTAGATACAGAAGTATAGAAGCTTGTATTTAAACTAGATTTGCGTTTATTAGTATGTCTTTAGAAATAATGTTACTGGCTGGACTTTGTTTATTAGTATGTCTTTAGAAATTATGTTACTGGCTGGACTCAGCGTTGAATGAAAACATAAAACAACAACAAAACATTGTTATTCCCCATCCCCATTGTTATTGGTAGAGATATCTACATTGAATTGACTAGAAATGTTTCGTAATATAACGAATACCTATGCGTACGTTTTGAACATGAAGATGATTCGGAGGACAATATTTGTCTGGAAATTCGAAGGACAAAACATATGACACTGATCCGGAGTGTAACATTGAAAGACACTTTATTTGGGACAGAAAGACACTTTGTTGGAACAGTAACTATGAATGCCTTTGTGAAGTAGATAAGTTGGTTCATTTCAGATGCTGTCTGTCAGAACTAAGCAGTAAGAGGTCATATTCAAGATGCTTGCATTAGATGTGAGTAAACAACGTATACAAATAGTCAAGTGGAATTGTTGCATTAACTTTTTGGTTTCACGACGTTTTCTAAATTTGGCGTGTGATCTTTACAAGGAAAGCTTAGATCTAGATTGTATGTCTCGCTTTTTCAACACAGGTCTATATAAGCCCATGTTCATATGACTGACACAATTCTAAATAATCCCATATTCAGATGACTGACACAATTCTAAATAAGCCCATGTTCAGATGACTGGCACAATTCTAAATAATTCCATATGCAATGACTAACACAATTCTAAATAACCCCATATTCAGATGACTGACACAATTCTAAATAAGCCCATGTTCAGATGACTAACACAATTCTAAATAACCCCATATTCAGATGACTGACACAATTCTAAATAAGCCCATGTTCAGATGACTGACACAATTCTAAATAAGCCCATGTTCAGATGACTAACACAATTCTAAATAATCCCATATTCAGATGACTGACACAATTCTATATAACCCCATATTCATATGACTGACACAATTCTATATAATCCCATATTCAGATGACTGGCACAATTCTATATAAGCCCATGTTCATATGACTGACACTATTCTATATAATCCCATATTCAGATGACTGATACAATTATATATAAGCCCATGTTCATATCACTGACACAATTCTATATAAGCCCATGTTCACGTAACTGGCACAATTCTCTTTAAGCCCATATTCAGATGACTGACACAATTCTATATAAGCCCATATTCATATGACTGACACAATTCTTTATAAGCCCATGTTTACGTGACTGGCACAATTCTATATAAGCCCATGTTCATATGACTGACACAATTCTCTATAAGCCCATGTTCAGATGACTGGCACAATTCTCTATAAGCCCATGTTCAGATGACTGGCACAATTCCTAAATACAATATGCAGATTGATCTCTCTATTTTTACATTCCTCTGTTTTTGGCTTTGTTTTGAGTTGATCCTGTCAACTTTAGACATCAATCTAACGAATGATGCCGTTACCACTCCAGACCCAGGCATCAACTGGAGATGAATGGATCAATAGACACAGCGATTATAGAACCAACAAACTAGTTTCAAGGACTCGCACCACTAGGGGCCACACGAAACCAACTGAATGAAGTGTAGTGACTAGTCAATAATTCATAGCCCATAACTGCCATGGGTTAGTCAAAATGTTAGATTACCCTTGATATTTGTTTTTGCTTACTCGGCTAACGCCGCCATCATTGTTGGCTACGATTTGTCTGGGACTATGAGCCAATAGAGAAACAATACAAGAACTTTTTGGGTTTAAAGGCTGTCAGTCCAGGAATAGTTACCTTACAACAAATCAACCTTCTATGGGTGTTTATATTAATGACAAAACTCAGTTTTTAAGTACTTAAAACTTCTTAATTATAAGATTATATGGTTATGGCAGTAAATACAGATGTCAGTTTAAATAACATGAATTCGTTCAAATGTTTGAAAACAAAAATGATTATTTCAACTTTGCTGTATCTAATCCTGAAGATATTACATTGACGGTTGTCTTGATTGACTGGTTTGCTAGACTAGTTAGGGCAGACTCATGTTGGAAATAGAGGAAAGGAAGAGACAGACAGGATTCAAGGGTATTTTTGTTTTTACGGTGTGTGTGTGGGGGGGGGGACTTTGTATTATACGAAATGTGTTGTATATAACTTAACCCAGGGTATGTTTATCTTGAAAAATACTGTAGGATATTGTGTTTGCCTACAGGTACTATTAGTTACTAATTTATGGGTCTTAGATTTCATATAAGCTCTCGTTATGACCAAGTTCTTACAGAGTAACTCTTGGTTATGTTATGACCTGCATCTGGTTACTCCCTGAATAGAGGCAAGGTGTCAGCTCATTCTTCATTATTGAACTGTCCAATTCGACTCCTCCTGACCTACAGAATTAATTTGATGTCGTGTTTTATTGAATTCCATTGTGTTCATGGCGACTAGTCCTCACCTGTAGCAGTCGTTGAGTCGTTCTTCTTTCAGTCCCTTGGCTGGTACTTTTTGTATTTCTTTTACTTTCCCAGTATCGATTATGTCTATGTGAGCGCGTGCGCCCCGCCACTGGTATTAGATGAGGATCTACCACTCAGGCGAAATGTCGAATACGCTAATGCTCATAATAGCCAAGCTTCCAGACATAGATTTCAGATCCCCCCCCTTTTTTTTCTCTTCCTCCCCCCTTTTCTCCCAACTCTTGGTGTCGCGAATTTTAAAACGATTTTTGTTGTGTGTGTGACTGTGTGTGTGTATGTCATTTCCAAAGTGGAGGGTGGCTTATTGTGTGTGTGTAGGTGTGTGGATGGTGGCTTATTCCGTGTGTGTGTGAGGCGGCTTATTCTGTGTGTGTGTGTGTGTATGTGGTGACTTGTGGATTTAGCTGTGAGCTGAAGCATTAAAGATGGTATCTGTCTGTCTGATGTTTTAATGGAAGCAGGTTATTGCTTCTCTGAGGTAGCAGGACTTCACAAATCACAGAGGAGTGTACATCCGCTGGTGCTGTCAGCTTTGCTAGGTCGTCAAGGTAACTCTCGGCTGCATTCAAAGTGCATACATTCATATATCACTTTCAATTTACAATTGCCTTTAAAAAACAATAAACGAAACAATCTTTCCAAGTAAACACAATTCAACTTGGTTTAGACATGTAAAACATGCATACTAATTAAACATGAACTATGACATTTTATCTTAGTATAAGAGTATGTCTAATGAATTTCTTTAAAGCGATCTCTAGAGTTGAAAAGCTACTATTAATATTTTAATATCGTTTGTCTGTCCTTTTTGTCTGTCACATTTAGCTTTCAAAAAAACTAAAAGCGCTAATAAAAATTGGATTTCACTTTATTTTGTGAAGTATGTTAAAACACGTGCAACGTAAAACTTTTTCGAATCGTTTTAAATTAACATCGCAAACCGTTTTTTTAAAACACAACTATGTCACATTACAAACAATACGTAATACGCTTTATAGAAATGGAAGCTTATAATAAAGGAAATTTTTTTTTCATTTGTAGAATGCACATATAAATTATACTATTTGTTAAAAATTATTTGTGTATTTTCTCCTGTATATTGTACTATTAAATATAAAACAACAACTAAGAATACACATATCATTAATTTTTTTTAATGAGATTTTATAGTTGTGTTATTCTAGAAGTCTTCTAGCATTAGCGTCTTGATATTACCATTGATATGTACATTCCTTTGTCTAATCGGAAAAAATAATATCTTCTAGCATTAGCGTCTTGATATTACCATTGATATGTACATTCCTTTGTCTAATCGGAAAAAATAATATCTTCTAGCATTAGCGTCTTGATATTACCATTGATATGTACATTCCTTTGTCTAATCGGAAAAAATAATATCTTCTAGCATTAGCGTCTTGATATTACCATTGATATGTACATTCCTTTGTCTAATCGGAAAAAATAATATCTTCTAGCATTAGCGTTTTGATATTACCATTGATATGTACATTCCTTTGTCTAATCGGAAAAAATAATTACAGTGTTCATGTTTGCAATATTAACACATCCTATCATCAGGACCTCATACATCCACTTTGATGTTTAAATTGCTTTATATTGTCCATCTTTCATATACTTACAGTATGCTCAGTTCGCTATGGTCCAATCGTTTTTTAGTACCATTTTTGGGGGGGGGGGGATGGAGTATCTGGAAGGTTTATGTGCTGCCCTTAGGGTTGATTTGAACTCGAGCCCCCTTGTTAGGTGGTCGAGCCGTCGCCAAGCGGTTTTACTTTGAGTAAACACAGTTTGCTTTTACTGTACATTATGTATGAAACAAAAAAGACAATTTGTTGCGCGAAAATGTCTTTTTGTTAAATTAAACACAAAACATACCACTATAACACGTCATTATTGACATATTTATTTGTCTTACAAGGGAAGCGCTATTTTATCATGTTTTATCTTTTTAAGTTCCCAGTGCTCAAAGTATTGATGCTTCCATTTGACCTACTTTACTAACCAAAATACAAACCCAATGGGGCCGCCTACGAGTTTATGTGAATTCAGAACTCTTTTTGTTATATAATACATTTAAGCGACATAATTTGAGTTTTCACCGTTAGATTTCCGCTCGAAACGTTGTGTTTTTTTTAGGGGTTTTATCAACAAAGGGCCAATGCAATTATAACGTGTACGATATATCTGACATGTTTCAAGAAACTAAAAAAAACATGCAGACAACACTGCTCAGCACTTTCTTCTTAAAGACCTACTCACGGAGCATTAAACACTTGAGGGCACTGCTCGTAAACCCAAGTTTGAGAGCCACTCGTGTATGCTGTCAGCGGAATCAGACTGGTATCATGTATGCTGCCAGCGGAACGCGACCAGTATCACGTATGCTGCCAAAGCAAACAATGCGCTATCGTGTTTCGCTCCGGTGTCAACCGTCAGCAACATCGAAACCTTTTTAGCACCTTCGGAGGCACTGGCGATTTGTTGAGCCGCGCGACACGTGCGGGTACTCACCCCCAGCCCCTCACACACACACACATACCTTCCATCCCTCGGTACAGACGTTGTAGGTCAAATCAGGTATGTGCATCCTCTCCCGCCCCTCCTCCTTCACTGTCTTAAGCTTCCCTCTTCTCTCGCTACAATTTAATCATTCCCGAGAGAGTCATCTGTTTACGATTGGCCCCGACAAAGCACATCACACACTCGTCCGTGTTTGAAGTTAGATACGCCGAGCACTTTCTCTCGGACTCTTGCAATATTGTCACGTGGGTCTCACGTGCACACCTGTAGCCAATCTTGGAACCTCCATTCTGTGCGTTTCGTTGTGTTCCAATATCTCGCCCGTTAATTGCTTCAAACAAATCTTTCAATCTCATCTTCTTTGCATGTTTCTTTGGATAGCTTCTCGTCCTTGACATTGGCTTGACACTTCTGCTATTTTGGACGCGTACCGTTTCAGGTAATGATTTTCTAGTTTCTCGTAGTCTTTTTTTCTTCGTTTGACGATTACGTAATAGACTGAATCTTTTTGAGATTTATCTACACTGACCGGAAGTAAGGCAATCAGAAGTCTGTGCGGCCTGACCAAAAAAATAAAAGAGAGAGAGACATGTTTTCGGACATTTTCTTTTAAATCAAAATCAATGCTTTTTGTATGAGTTCGGTTACTGGTTTAGAAATATCCTAGTCATCGATAACAATCGATCTTGGCATTTCGATATTGATCTTAGGGACGATGATTACATTTGATTTTAGAGTCTCGATTTTTTTCAATGACTGTCTGGGTGCGGGGGTGAATGTCTCACTATTTCTGGTTGGCAGGCCTTCAATAAGCTACTGAAATGCGTCTTAAAATCAATGATTTTCTAAACATGCTTTTTGTTATTGTTGTTGTTATTGTTGTTATACCGGCTACATAAACACGCTATAAACATGCTTGCTGAGACGACGCCCACACTGGCCAGGTGACAAATGTGTTAAAAACTGCTGCTTTCTGTTGTCGCATAAATATGGGAACTACACATGCTGCGGGCTAACAACAAAAAAAAAAAAAGGTTTGTGTTTTCAGACAAACTCAGAGGCGGTCCCCGAATAGCGGGAAGGGGACCGCACCATGAGCTCCTTTAAGTAATTGCATACATTCATATAGGGGTCTGGCACACTATGAAACACAAGTAGCCCTAATGATGGACGAAATGGCCCTTAATGTTCATGTTTATAGGGTAGTTCAGATCTAAATTCTTAGCCAAACTATGACAGTTGTTTTTTTTACTTTTTACCTATATAGATCTAGAATACAAGAAATATTCAAGCCATGGTCTTGTTTTGATTGATAAAACTGATATTGCGACAATTACTTCTGGTTTGGTATTTTTGCCGACATTTATATAGGGACCGAGACCAACTATTTAGTAACAATTATCCTAAATATGGCCGAATGGCTAAAACGGGCCTTAATGGGTACATTGGCATAGGTATATACCATTAAATCTTGTTTAAACATAGTAAGGACATCTACATGCAGTCTACGTTGTTTTTTTTTTAAAGATAAACATTTTCTGTAAACTGTTCGTTGTAGATGCACCAGAAGACACACACATAAATAATACATATATTTGTCTAAAACTATTTTGACAAATAACAAAACTGTATGCATAAATGTGCCAAAAATATACCTAAAAATTGTATTTCATTGTGTATTTAAACTATGAATATTTATATATAGTTTGTTTTACAGGTGTATTTTTCATTTTTTAAAAAAACCTGCTTGCATTTTTAATTAAAAAAGAAACAAAAAAAAACCTGTTTGCTTTTAAAAGACAAAAGTAGCCGTTGTACCTGAACTTTGCAAACTACAAAATAAGATGAAATAAGATTTTCAATAACTTCTGGCTCACGAGATTCACACATGCTAGGCATACACGCTTCGCAAAACTAAAAGGCCTTTTTCTTCATACGGGGACCGTTCAAGGTAGTTCCTTCTTTTTGTGTGAATAGAATTGTACTAAATAACAATACCATAGATCTAATGTATTCAGTTCAAGCTTTACATAACAATGAAAGAGAAACTTAAGAACTGAAGGGATGTTGTTGACTTCGCTTTGACCAGTGTCCAGATAAAAAAAAATGTTTGGTTTCTTGCTTCGAATCTTCTCTTTGTCGAAACTTTCTCTGACTGATTTATAAAAGCCAAACACAAACTTCCAAAAAGTATCTTCTATTTAGGCCTAGATGGTTGTTAGTATGTGAGCTCCAGTCTCAACTGGTTCCATTGTCACGTGTTGATTTGTGTGTGGTGCCGTGCATTCTGGGTAACATAACGTCATTTCATGTTTCATCAACACACTGTTAGTTTTAAGAAAGGTTTCCATACACTTTATACTTCTGTAAAACCAGCCACAGTTTCATGATTGGTAAAACCAGAATTTTACATTGTAAAATCCCCACAGCACTCCCTGTCATATGTAAGTCAACTGTCCAGTGAGTAAGATGCTAGGATTGAAGCTTTAACTGTTAGAATCGATTTCGATTGAGCTCTAAATGACTGTTTTAAAACTGATACGATACTAACAGGTGGACGAAGCACTGCCTCCAATCTTGCCAGTTTGCAGACTAGACCTAGAGGAAAATCATATTGAATCCAGTCACTGGAGGCTGGAGAACAGGAGGGAAATAGAAGAGAAGGGGGGAGGGACTGAAAGAAAGAAAACCCCCAGCATTGTTTATTAATTGACTGCCAGAAGCATTAATGTCAGCGAAGGAAAAAAAAAAAGGGTAATTATTTCAAGACAAAAAATACTCTCTCTGCCGGCTACCATTGTCGCAGTAATAGAGAACGCTAAGGGAATTCGCTCTTGGGTTCTAGGTTGATCTGTGTTGACGAGAGAACAAGGAAACTAGCACGGTAAATAAAAAAGTTGATTCAAAGAGAACGTATTAAAAGGGGACAAAATCCATACAAACAACATTTCAGTCAATCGATTCTATAGCAATAGTCGAGATATTAGAAACTGAATCAAGCCAAGACTTTCAGTGTCGATTACTGATTACGTCTCGGACATACGACCTGTATCACATGCGAGATGTCGTGGGATTTAGAGACTAGGACCTTGTCTATGCAACCACTTTCAACCATAACAGACTTCTAGCAAGCCTTTTTATCATTCAGTCAACCGTATTGTATCTGATATTCCATATACAATATTATTGAGCTTCCATGATTCAAAACAAACATTACAATCTGCATTGATTTTCTCGCCTAGTGAGAATCTTTCAATCTACTTCAAAGACTATTTTGATTGAAGACAAGACTGCTGTTGTAGTCTGAATGAAATGACAAAGACAAGACTGCTGTTGTAGTCTGAATGAAATGACAAAGACAAGACTGCTGTTGTAGTCTTAATGAAATGACAAAGACAAGACTGTTGTTGTAGTCTGAATGAAATGACAAAGACAAGATTGCTGTTGTAGTCTGAATGAAATGACAAAGACAAGACTGCTGTTGTAGTCTTAATGAAATGACAAAGACAAGACTGCTGTTGTAGTCTTAATGAAATGACAAAGACAAGACTGCTGTTGTAGTCTTAATGAAATGACAAAGACAAGACTGCTGTTGTAGTCTGAATGAAATGACAAAGACAAGATTGCTGTTGTAGTCTTAATGAAATGACAAAGACAAGATTGCTGTTGTAGTCTTAATGAAATGACAAAGACAAGATTGCTGTTGTAGTCTGAATGAAATGACAAAGACAAGATTGCTGTTGTAGTCTGAATGAAATGACAAAGACAAGATTGCTGTTGTAGTCTGAATGAAATGACAAAGACAAGATTGCTGTTGTAGTCTTAATGAAATGACAAAGACAAGATTGCTGTTGTAGTCTGAATGAAATGACAAAGACAAGATTGCTGTTGTAGTCTGAATGAAATGACAAAGACAAGATTGCTGTTGTAGTCTGAATGAAATGACAAAGACAAGATTGCTTCTTGTAGTCTGAATGAAATGACAAATCCACTTGGAACGAATCGTGTGCTTGTATTAAGTCATCATGGCATAGACTAAAGCTGTTGGCTGGTTTGGAACTTAGCATGGAGCTGATTGTGAACGAACAATGAGTTTGTGCAAGGTTTGTAGCGGGTCAAAGTTTAGGATGACGAGTACAGCATGTACATGCTGATCTACAAGTTCATTTCTAACCTGCTACTCAAAGTGCTACTCAATGTGTCTGACTTTTATTTGAGAACGAGAGAGTGAGAGAGAGAGAAAGAGGGAGAGAAAGTACCCTCTTGCTTGGTTTGTACTCCCACTACGACCTTTAAAAAATTATCCCCCCTCTCCCCTGCCCAAAATTTTTTTTTTTAAATTCAATCAACTAGATGTCACAAATCAACGTCTAGACTCCTCGTTCTTCCTATTTCTACTATTTCTTCACTGACATCCTACTGCTATCCGACCAGACACTACTACATACTAACGTACAGGTCTATTTGCATTCTTTTACATGAACTAGACATGTAGACATTTTGCTTTCAAGCGCAAAACGAATATACCACCACCAAATGTTCTATGCTTTAACAATTCTTGCAGACAGTTCTAAACCAATAAATATTCTTTCAGAGCCAAATCGTTAGACTATTTCTTTATTTTGTAAACCATTTCACGCGTATATCCTAAACTTGTCAAGTCAAACCGATTTGTGTACAAATCATTACAAAGTAACATTATTTGTCTCTATTACCTTCAAAAGCATTTTGAAAAGGATAACAATATAAGCCTACATACTGAATACAGTTTTTAAAATAGACTATCTCTCTCCCTTTTAAGAGTGACTTTCTAACATCACAATTCGTTACCTGCAGGCGATCATTTGAACACAATATCTGGAGCTGTCCTGAAGTTCTCAAGAAAGACCAAGGTCACTGAGGTATCTAGTTTTCTCGTTGACTTGAGCACCTTCTTGGGTTTACACTGCGGCACGTGCTGGTGTGCGCCTTACAAAGATAGGAAATGTCATTTTTTTTAAGTCTAGATCTCTACTCGATATTTAATATGCATATTCTGTCATTTTCGGGGGGAAAAAATCTAGCATTTGATATACAAAACGAAACGATCGATTGACGACAGTGAGTTTTGTATTGGGGAATGAGTCAATGTGTATAGCACTGTAGTTGCGATGTTTTGATTGGTCCCTTTTGTCTTGCCAATCTGTGACGTGAACGTCACGTGAGCGACATTGTGAAAATACAAAAATGGGATTTGGGGGGGGGGGGTAGTGTTCCTGTCTCCTTCTTCGTGAGCATAAAATTTGATCGCATGTTTGTTGTTTTTTTATTCTCGGGGTGAGTAATGGTAATGGAAAGAGTCTGTTGTTTAGGAATGCCCCAGTCAGGAATCAGCAGACGGCCTGCGCATAAGTTTGTGCCGAAGTGTGAGAGTGTTTACTGATACTCCTTGAGTGTAGCAGCATATTTGCCAGATAAGCGGGGAAGGGAAGAGATGGCCTACAGGCTAGGTGAAGCTACGCCAAGAAATAAATTAAAAAAAAAAAATGTAATGGACATTTGTTTTATAATTCACCGTTTAAAGTTGTCTCTAGTAGGTTATCATTTGATGCACCGGTCGATCTGTCAGGTGAAATTTCAATTTTCTTTTAATAGGTGTGTGTGTGTGGTGTAGTTGCATCATGTGGGGTCGCTGGCTGGAGGTGTGTGCAGGGGGGAGAGAAGTGGTAGATGATATCACAATGAGAGAGGAAACTACTGGCTACAAAATAAAGTACTAATCATTGGATTAGATCAACTGCAAGTCTCTGGGGAAATGGTGTATGCAAACATTTCAATACAAAGACAAAAGTCCCGAAATAGACGAAATCAAGTAGGCTTAGATTGAATTTGTTTGATTTCAAGTAACTTTGTCAAACTGAACTCTTCTTTTTTTTTTACAATACCTCTATTCAAGTCACTCCTTCATGGAACCTGGGTATGTGGGCGGACAGCTGATCTCAAAAACGGCTTTTTTCCTAGAAATGTAACAGTTGATATATATCGCAGTGGAACGAATGACTAGCTCGATGGCAACACTGGGAAAACTCTAGTTTGACCGTTATAATTTTTCAAAGTAAAAATAAAAATAAATGTAAATTTGGTCTAGATCCTACATCGGTTTGAAAGGACTATCGCGCTCCTGAAAGGACTATCGCGCTCCTGAAAGGACTATCGCGTTTGGGAATTTCCTAAGTTAAGGCTTTATTGATTGAAGAGTTAATAAATTAATGTTCAGGAAAATTTTGCGCGTTGTCTTAGATCTAAATGCTTATCATTAGAATATTAAAAAGTGTACTAGATCTATACATTCGCTTAAACGGGAGTCTTTCTCGGGGAGAAGGGTGAAGGGGTCGGGGTTAACAAAAATGTTTTGAACTTTAAACATCCATTAATTTTGAAGAGAAAAACAATGGCTCAATAAGTAGAGCATTAGGGAGGTATTAAAAAACTTAATGTCTCAATAAGTAGAGCATTAGGGAGGTATTAAAAAACTTAATGTCTCAATAAGTAGAGCATTAGGGAGGTATTAAAAACAAGTGTTTGAAATGTTTTTCTTGTTTGTTATTTCTTTAATGTTGTTGCTGTTTGGTTAGTGTGTTTTTAAATATGTGAGGGGGGGTGGGTCTTTTTGTCAGTTCTTTATCTGACGTCATTTGTATAACAGTGATCTGCAATCATTGAACAATCTCAGGACACGGATACTGGCGGCATTCATTGCATTACATTACTCAATAGATAGGCCTACATAGTCAAATATCTCTTCATGAACATGTTGAATGGTGAAGTTCTTTCTGCTTGATTGGAATTCATGTATTGACCTCATAACTTGACTCTGTGTGTCGCCACCTTTGTACCCCTCCCACCTCTAGGAAGAGAATTTGCTATCTTAACCCTGCCTGGCAGTTGCCGGTCCTTGTTGATCTAACAGCACGATGTAACAGGATTTGTTCTGTCTCCTGCACCTCCTGACTTGGTCAATGAGCTTGACGATGATTCACTGGTATGTGGAAACAGAAAACAAACCAGGCTATCCTGCATTGAGTAAAAAAAAAAGCTCCTACTGTAGAGAAACCATGACGTGCAGGCCATCCAATAAACTTGGTCTACGTCTGTAGAGTTCTGCATTCAATTGGTGCGCAGCACTATTAACTGCGCCATTTTACTCCAGTTTTGAAATAAGATTGACTTCATATTTTTTCGAATGTAGAAATATATATATATATATATATATATATATATATATATATACCGGTACCAGAAGATAAAATGAGAAATAAAATTCTTTACTGATAAAATGAGAAATAAAATTCTTTACTTAGAAATTTGTTTTAAAAAAAAGTATGTAACCTAGATATATCTATCTGATAGTAAGTTTTAAAATAAGTTGATATTTCTGACAGAAGATAACAATCTCATCAAGTGCATCTCTTCGAACGAAGTAACCCTTAATGCAAAAAAAAAAAAGTACTTCTTTATTAACGCGGTTCTCAAATTGTGATACTAATGCTTGTCTTCGTATTTGAAGATAAAGAAGGAGTGCAGTATGTCACGTTGTAAAACAGTTCCTCCAGCCTGCGCTCAGTATTTTGAAAGTGATCATTGGCTTGCGCAGGTCAGTACCACCCTTAACACGTTTAGAGTGGGACAGAAGTTGAAGACAGCTTTTATTTCGGAGCTTTATCTCTTCGACTGGTTGCTGATATAGGCTACAGAGTCCAGTCTGGCCAAGGGCCAAATTACAATTAAAAGGTTTTGTAAAATTCAAGGCGATATAAAAAAAACAAAATAACAACAACCTTAAAGCATGTACATCTGCCTGTTTGAATAATAAATGCTTCATTTTCGCCCCCTAATCCAGAAAAAAAAAAGTACGACTCAAATTATTAAAATCTTAGGGATATCTAGACGAAGCTTATTTTGAGAAGCGCTTCTGCTGGTAAATATTTGTCGTGTTGTACATAGGCATGTATGTTATTGGGTATTGTTTTTCTCTCTACCTGGAGTTGGAAAGTGCACGGGTTATTGCAACAAAAGGGAACAATATTAGTGTTGAGATGTAACATTGCTTGGATGCAAGGATTCCTTAAGCGTTCATTCAGACAAGAGTATTGTCGACTGCCGGTAGTGCCAAAGACACGACTGAGCCTCGTGTCATGCAGGAGACATGCCAAATGTATTGTATTTACAACTGTCTACCTCGGCTTTCTTGACATTATCATGCTGACATTGATGTTGCCAACTTTGAGAGATGTTTCTTATTAATGTCTGTGATGCGGTGGTTCTGTAGTAATTTCTGATTTTGTGTACTGCTAATTGCCTGTAAGAATCCGTTTTTTAATACCATGCAAGTGTCAATCTGTAAAAATTTTTGAAACATTTCTCCTCGGTTTATTGTTTGTTTCTTATTTGAATGTCAGCACCAAGTTCTGACTAGAATGTAGATGTAGAGTTTCAATGATTTGTAGGTGTCTATTTGTTGCTAAAAACATATTTTTTCTCCTTTAGAATTGGACCAAAGTAAGACATGTAATGGAACAGTGTAGCTGTTAAGTAAATAGTTTTAAAAGTGGCTAACACTTTAATGTTTGTGAGTTGTAAGGATTAGCCCTCGTGAACTAGTGTACCCAGTCTCAGTAGTACTGACTCTCTGACTAAGCTTGCTAAAATATTTAAGATAATTTGATTGGTCCAAACAAATGAAAGTTTATTTTGACTACAATTGTTCACCTCATCATTACTACTGTAACAATGACTATATAGATAATAATGCGGTTTGCGCGCTGGACTATCATTCTGTTTTAGTTTAGGACAATGAAGTAATTATTTTCAACTCTGAAGGAACATCCGAAACATGTAAAACATTTTACTAACATTTTACAACATAAAAAATGCTCACACAAGCACAAACACAACCAGCGCTTGATGAAATTGTACTTCTCGCTGACGACGAATGACCCAGAAACATTGCGACTGTTCTATACGAGGAGCCACCACTTCGTCCACATTGGCCGCCTCTGAGTTTGTGTGAAAACACAAACTCTCTTTGTAATCTTGCTTTAATTGAATTTGCTTTGAAATCTGAATGATTATTTAAAAAAAAAACTACTCTTGCTTCTTGACAATCAAATTGGCTTTGATGGCTTAATTTGTTCTATGCCAACAAGTGCTTTTGCAATGTAAACAACCAGCATTGGAATATTCAGTCTGTATAATCTCTGACATAAATATGTTCAGTACATTAAAAGTCAATACACTTTCATGATGTCACTGAGCTGCTGTAGTTTATCAACATTTTCAATGTAAGATTTAGTATCAGAGTGAATTGACTGCAACAAACGCTAACAATTAGTCGCGTGTTCTTGATCTTATTGTTTATAAGGTAACGAAAGATGTACACAGACCCACTAACGTACCCACGTAAACATCAGTAATGACAGTGCCTGGGCTAGTTCCTGGGTGAGCAAGTCTTACCATAGGTTTAGGATTCCAGCCGCTGATAGCGCCAGACATTTAATTGCCGGAGAATCTCTGTACGTCTAACGGCAGCTCTTTCTTTTCGGAAAGGGAAAAAAAAATTCATCCTTTTACTTTCCTTCCTCTCCACCCATCTTCACCCTCCCTCAAAAAAAAACTTTTTTTTTTTTTTACCTTAGCGTTATAAGCGCTGAATCTTTAGAGCGATAAGAGGCCGAGGGCTGACTGTAAATCTCTTTAGATTAGCTCGAGGTTTTATGTGCCTTCAATGAGATGCTCCACGACATCGCAAGTCAGACACATCGTAATGTTCCATGTCCTTTGGGAGTTTACACACCTACGTGGAGACGGATTGAAAAGAGGGGGCGAAGACTTTGTGGGCTTAGGAAACAGGCTTGGAGATATATGCATATGAATGCATGGAGTTACAGAGGACCTCACAGTATATGTAAATACCTACATGGGGACGGATGACAAGGGAGGTGAAGGCTTTCGGAGCTTAGGAAATAGCTGGCGTCGATTCTAGGATATATATGCATATCAGTGCATGAAGCTACAGAGGAGCTCTCAGTAGGCCTAAATGTTCCACCTGAAAGATTAATAGTAGCATGCGTACATTGCAAGTCTCTTGGCATTGGTAGCGTTGGCAGTTTTATGTTTGCCTGCTCGTGGCATGTGTCTAGTATAGAAGAAAGAAAAAAGTCTCATTTCTGCCGTTGTTTAAGACAAGACGTCAGTTGTCTGTGCCGTATAACTCTCTCGGTCTTTTGCCTAGGTACGTTAAATACTAATTTCACATCCTCGTGTTTTACCAACGCTCGGCCTGGTTAATTGCATGGAAGTTCTTGCCCCCCCCCCCCGCCCATGGTTAATAGCTAGAGGAGTCTTGCTCAGGAAGGGCTTCAACGTTCTTGAGCCTCAATCTCTGACCCTCCAGCGGCTTTGCTCGTTACCTACCAGTTTTAGCCTGCTTGTCAACTTGTGTGAACCTGGACATGTAACACTCACGTCATGCCTCTGCCCTCTCCTCTCTTCTTTGGAAAGTTATCTACTTTTTACTGTTCTCTGTTCTTGTTTTTTTTCTCGCCACGCCCCTTCTCCCAACCCTCCCGGTAGGCTAGTCTTGCTGCCCCCCCCCCCTCATCCCTCTAAGACAGAGAAGCTCCAGACTGAGTCAGGCACCAGCTATGCGAATCAAGAATTTGAACAAGCCAAGTATGTGCATTTTTTCTAACACAACATGCACTTCAAAAAAATAAAAAAAATGGCCAGTTTAAAAATAAAAACTTTCTCGAGGTAATAAGAAAATTTTTATCTCAAAATGTTTTTTTTTCTTTTGTGGGAGATAAATCTAGAAAATAGTCTAGTTGGAATTACACTATAGGAAGCAGAGAGACAAGTGAAGGGGGGCGCAGGGTGTGAGTTCAGTTTTGAGTGGGGGAGGTCATAGGTCACGCAAGAAGGAAGTAACAGCTTGAGTGAGTGAACGTAGAAAGGAAATGTGGGGTCTACGAGGATAGACAGATAAAACCAGCCCAAGACAACGTGCAAGTTAATCAGACTTGATGTTCAGATAGTCCCTTCTCTAAACTGACTTTACACAGACATTCTTCTCGTGCTGGGACATTCGAATATCATTTCAACCTTGCATACGGCTAAACATAACGCAAGAAATAAAATGGAAAAGAAAAACTGGGGAGGCGGGTAGGGACATCAGAAAGAAAAGGTTAGCCTTGAACGAGCAAAACAGAACAGGTGCAAAGTAAGTATTTCAAAAAAAAAAAAAAAGTTTCCTTGGCATGATGTCTGTCTACCTGAGTTTCAGCCAGGAGCATAGGGTCAAGATAAAGGATCTCTTGTGTGGGTAATGCTTAAGAAGTGCCTGAGGAAGGGCCACAACAAAACAATAGCTTCAAACCTGCTCCAACACCATCGTAGTAGATAGAATGGAATAAAGTTCAGCCTAGTACTAGAGAACCTCCTCTGGCTGCAGTGGATTGGTTTATAATAACCTTTGCTCGATAAATCAAAAGAAAAAGTCTGTTTATTAATATTGATAATAGTATTTGTATAAAGTGTGTCTCAGTGATAGGGCAAAGTGTAATTGGTTAAACTATTTCCCTGTTGCATTTAGGGGCTCAGCAAGCACAACTCAATTGGACTGACATCTCAAATACAAATCCCTAGTCTCCATTGGTATTCTAAATGTCCGTTAGTTAGTCTCGGAGTTTAGGCTTTTTGTTTAACATGACGTTTTAACACTGCCACACAACGCGGTATCGTGAAATTGACTTCTGCCCATGGTTCAAAATATTTGACTTCTTTTTTTTTTTTTTTTTCTATGACATACAAACCATGCGTCCAATTGGTTTGCCTCTTGATTTTGTCGAGTATTACGAACAGACCGACGTTAAAATAGATGTCATGTAAAACTAATGCTCACTAAACACCCCTATTACAAGCGATGTCAATTCTCACCGTACGCTATAGCCTTCTACTGGTCAACTAACACATTTGAAATTTTATTCATTATTTTTTGAAGATGTGTATACAAGGAATGGATTAAACTGTCCTATGTATGATAATTGTGTGTGTTGGCTTTAGAACGGTTTTCTTTCTTTGCTATCACTCCATTTTAATATGTAGGCCTTTATATTTTTGTATCTATATGTTTTACAAACAGCACTTTTTTTTTTGGCCAACGTAAAGGCTTTAATATTTTATGTTCATATTTCTAACTAATTTCATCTGATGAATTTTTTGTTCAAATACAATATATATATATATTGAAAATGTAATTTGAAAAAATATATATTGATGGGAAAACCACTTCACATCTGGCAAGGCTTTTAAGTTCTAGAATGTTCAAATTCATATCATCTGCCTAGCAGAAAGGTTTCTTATGGCAGGTTGGGCACGATCGCACCCTTTTCTTTTCTTTTACCAATTAGCCGAAAAATCGTCTAGATTCAAGATGTAAGTCCTGGTCTAGAACTACATATTAGTCCAGATCTTGAAATAGATCTAAGCTTATATCTAGAACTAGATATAGAATCTTGATATAGAATCTACTATATCTAGACTAGAACTCGTATGAATTTACACATTTAATGTTGGAATTACTAGACTTAGGCCAATGTTATGATCATGAATAGTAGGCCTTTTGTTACCAGGTAATGGTGTACTATGCTGTTCGTATCCGATTCATTCCTAATATGATACTATTGTTTACAAAATAAATAAATCTACTCCCTAAGCTGTCAGAAGATAAGTTATTGCCTTAATAATTAAAATTTTGTTCAAATTATCAATACATTTATAATATATATATTATAAACATATCTAGATCTGGGTTCTATTTAGTCTGATTCAGACTGTCAAGTGTAAGCCCCTATAATTTGGAAATGCAAAAAATGCGCGCTATAAAAGTAGTTTGTTATTTTTGAAACGTAACTAAAACCAAGTTCGTATCAAAATTCTTTTTTAAAAACAATATTTGAATCAGTATTGTATTCAATGAGTTAGTTAATAAATGGAAAATATATTATGTTTTATAATGATCCATTGACACTTTTACCATTGTGACTTTAGATGTACATTTTTTTTGTACCAATGCGCGAATCTATGAATGAAGCTTGAGTTATTAATGAAGAAGTCTGTGAACTTTTAAAAAAAACGTTACCTCCCCTGAAGTTTTTCATTGAAAAGTGGTGTAATGTTTTGAAAAATCTTGCATATATAATTTAAAAAATTATATGGTTCACTTTCGTAAAAGAAAAAAGTGGCCGTTGCATCAAAACTTTGAATGATCTAAAATATCATAAATGTCCTATTTTTATTTTCTCTCTTTTAGTTTCTGATATCTAAACGGGACGGACGGACAGACAGGCACACAAAACTAATAGTGTCAGCGTCTTTTCCCCGCTAAAAACGTGATTAAGGTATCAACAAGCACTCTAGATAAATTCGGATTGAGAAGTACAGTCTGTGAAGGAGGTAACTTGCAAATCATGTGGGCCCTTGTGTATTAAACACTTAAGCCTAATGATGGCTTCCGTCATATTTACAATAATCATTCAGCCCTAAACACTTGTATTGGTGTATTATGTATAAACACAAGGTCCAATAACATTATGAAATTGTATTACTGGTATTTCTGATGTTAACAACATCCTCGTCTGAAAACCAGCACCAAGAAATAGATCACGTTTCATCTTAAGTGTACTTCATTTCCAGAGAAGAGAATTCATAGTGCTTTTGGAAACATTGTTTGATAACAGTCAGGAATAGTTCTAAAATCTATTTGACTTCCTTCTCTTGCTGTAGTAAATGTTTCAGTGTACAGTTTAGAACATTCTTGTCTTGAGAACTAATGCCATCTTCTTGAGTCCACATGAGCAGGAGCGGACTGGATGTCACAATCGACCCGGGCATTTCTTTACAATCCGGCCAATACATTTCATATCATAATGATGTGGGGTAATATATAAGATAATATAGACGCTCTGTTGCTTTTAAAAAGGATGAAACCTACAAGTAGCATTGTCTACGGATGTATGTTAATAATAATATAAAACATTTAACAATTTAATACGTGTCATTGTGACATTCTTGAGGCCCTTTCGGTGGCCTTACCAGCCCATTTGGGTACCGGCCCAACGGGCATTAGCCCGAATGCCCATATAGCCTGTCCGCCCCTGAACATGAACAACGACTCGTCGCTGAACTAGTCGTCTTGTTCACGTCTGTGACTAGAAGCAAGTCCTGTCTCAACAAATTGAACACTACTTATTGTTTTACTAAATGGCACAAGTTGGAAATAATGAGATTACATTCTAACTTGAGTTGAATACTGAAATCAACCAATGATATGTGTAGGTAAATGGGGACTTCGTGAAGACGTACGCAGTGTAGGAGTTGCCCATGTACAACTTCAACAAAAAGGTGGAAAAGAGAGAGAGGAGTCTGTTTCTATATCTCGCTCTCCCCTCTCTCTGTTTTCACCCCTAGGCACACATAATGACTAATTTGGTCCAGTGTCTTAACTAAGCCAACCACATTTTTATTTCTAATCCTAAGTTAACGGAAGATTCTATATATAGCCTTTGTAAACAGCTTTTCTAATTTGCCTTTTGGTAATCTGAACGTGTTTACGTGTCCATTAAAACCTGGTCTAGGAGCTCAATGCCATATCATATTTCATGTATAGATAGAGATATGTATGTATCAATTCTACACTGAGTATCTTCAGTTTTATAGGTGTGTTTACTGGTAGACTATTTCTGTACACTACCTGGCAATCAGAACTCAACATGTATTGATTTTGTGTTCCTCTCTAACATTCCATACATCTTGACTACTACTTACGCTTTGGTTAATTTGATAATTTTAACGGTTTTGCATAAACATTAGTAAACGAATACATTGTCTGTCTGTAGACTACATTGGGACAACAATCAATTATCTTCAATGACATGGATATTGTTTTTACGGAGGTTAGACGGGGCGGGGCGATGATCTAGTCAATAGAAGTATTGCTTCAAAGAACTTACTAATAAAAAGAAAGAGCTTTGCCACGAAGACACGCCTTCTCTCAATTTGCTACAAACTTTAACGGCGTACACACCATAGTACACATCAGTACACTCTATCCCAATTGTGTACATAACACAGCTATTGTACTCTATGCATAGGTTTCGTTAAGCTCCTATAGTCACTGAATGTTTTTTTTTCCCTCACGATATTCTTTAATACAAGCCCAAAATAATTCAAGACATTGTACAGTCCAATGTTTGTTCTATTCTTCCCTACTGTCAAGAGTCCTTTCCCCCCCCCCTCCCAAACCTGTCTGCCTGTAGACACAATGGTGTCCAGCTGTGTCGCACATGCTTCTCCTTCTCAACTGTTTGTTTTTGTTGTTCTCAAAATTCCCCCCTCCCTCTCCTGTGTTGTTGTTTTAAACTGTGTGTAAATGCAGACAAGGCATGTTCATTATAGCATTGTGTTTTTACTTAGGTTACGTAACACCATCGCGTTTGCTTTACGAGTTTAATCTTACGAGGGAAGGTATCACGTCTTTGAAATAGAATCCAGACAATTCTGGTGTGGCTAATATTCAATGCAACTGGTCATCCTCTGCTTCCAACTGACCTTCTACCTACTGGTCATCAACTTTCAATTCTCCGCTAGACGTTTACAAAAAAACCTGACATGACTGTCTCTTAATGCGGTCTTTGAAACATTCAAAAACCGCATCACAAACCAAGAGATTAGAGTTAGGGTTACTGCAGCGATTGGACCCCATGATGACCAGCTAACTATCGTCAAAAAAACGCAAGCTTAAAATCTATGGCCATATTGCAAGATCTTCGGGGCTTGCAAAGACCTTCCTTCAGGGCACAGTACCAGGAAAAAAGAAGAAGAGGCAGACAGAGAAAGTGATGGGAGGACAACATAAAGGAATGGACAGGCCTGCCATTGAAAGAAGTTCTAAGGCAAAAGACAGAAAGGAATGGGAAAGACGGTCGACGAATCTTGCATAGTGCCCCAACTGTCTAACAGACTAAGGGATAGGTAAAGGTAAATCTCTCAATGGGACCGTGAAGTGCGCGAGGGAAGTTTCTTGAGACTCTTTGACGAGTGAAAATGTTGGGGGCTCCGTCAACTGGGCGACCATACTATCATAGACTTAAGAGATTTCAACAGTTAAGGACCTTTGCCTTGACTTTTCCTAAACGAGCTGAGGCCAGGCTATCCCTTTTATTCCTACCTTGTGCCACGACCATCGTGAGAGAATCGTCATTGTCAACACGGCCCACGGCGTGAGAGAAATGGATAGTTAGGACCCCACAGGAGGAAGAATGCTATTGTTCGTTTTGCCATGTAGCCTTTCCATGTCGCTTCGTGGATTGTTCTCCATGACTATTCCAATCGCCAGACCGGAAACACATGACCCCTCTTTCCTTGTACAGGAGACCTGTTAAAGAAATGATAAACCAGTTTCGCTTAGAAGCTATTATGTCTCTTCTAGATTTCATATCTGACTGAATCATCACAATGTTATCAGTACGTGGTTTAGATTTCAATGTATAATCGAGACATCATGTTATCTGATTGAGACATCATGATGTACTATGTAGGTACTAGTGAGAACCATTCTATAATATATCTATATTGTTTACGTGTTTCACCCATTTAGGAAACTTCCATTTTGGTGACACTTGTGTACATCTTATAATTGAAACATTGTATTTATTTTCATTCTATTTCCACATTCATACTTTGAAAAAAATAATAGGTGTATGAAAGAGTAACAAAGAAATAATCCAACTTTATTGAAGCTATGTATTACCTGTTAACCAATAAACTTTAATCTTGTGATGATAATAACAACACTGATGTCTTCTATTCTGATGATGAATGATGAATGCAGTGTTTTTCATGAAGAAACTTTCATCTTGTGAGAGCATGCAGCTATTTCCAGTTCAAATAATTCGTTCAAAAGTATCAAGTTATCTAGGTAAAATAATTGTTTAGACAAGATGGTCTGTGAATCAAAACAGTGGAGAAAAAAAATGTCGGAATAGAACTTCTCGGATGGAGAAAGTTGTTTAAATAGATAGATCTAGAAAAACTCCTGGATAGTGTCAATAAAACTAGAGGGAGATAATCGATTCGTGATAGAACGTTGTATGCAGAGGTTAGAATCGAATTATTAGCGGCCCCCAAAAGGGGAATAGCCGCTATGAATTTTGTGTGGTCTGTCTGTCCGTCATTCCGTCCGTCCCGTTTATATCGCAAAAAACTAGAAGAGATATTGAAAATCCGATATCATGATCTTTTAGATCCTGCAAAGTTCTAATGCAACTGCAACTTTTTTGTTTCCTAAAAGGGAACCGTTACATTTTATGAAATTATCCATGCAAGAAGTTGTTTTTTTTTTTTGTTTTTTTTTTGTTGTTTTTTTTTAAATCACCATGTTAACAGCTATTCACTATTAATAGTAAAAGTTGGGGGAGAATATAACAGCAAAGTGATGGGCCCTTGCAATTTAAAAAAAACAACAACATTGATGCAAACGATATTGTTCTTTTCTAAACTAATGTTGTAAAACAAGAAAAACAAGAAAACTTTAAAAAAAAAACCAACAACGACAACGCTTGTAGTTTGGATCGGTAATATAATTGTATTTGTGATTGACATAGACTTCTGTGCGATAGAAATATTTGTACCAGTTGTTTTTGTTTAGCTTTTAGCTTTCTCGGTGCGCTATGATCCTATCACTTGTCTGGACCACTTGGGAAAGGGGGAAGGGAAGAAGGGGGGTATCTTGGTGAATGTTTACATGATCGTTTTTTTTCTTATGCATAACAAAAAGTTCACTCATTGCTCAATGTTCCCCAATGGAAATAATTCAGCTTATACCACCACATCTGTCAAGTACGATTTCTTTCCCTCGTTCAAGACACCAAACAAAATAATTAATACCCAATAGTTAATTAACTAACTGGTTAACTTTTTTTTTGTAGTAATTCATGTGTTGTCAGGTAAATGTCTTCATACACTTACATTGGAGTACTCTTAGTTTATACACACTTTAATGCACATTGGAGTACTCTTACTTTAGACACACTTTAATGTACATTGGAGTACTTTTAGTTTATACACACTTTAATGTACATGTCTTGTGTTTTGTTGTATAAAAAAGAAATAATTCATAATCTATGTGTGTGTGTGTGTGTGTGAGCAGGTCTAACATTTAGGACAGGATGGTGTGGCAGTAACGGAATACAAATATAGGTCTCATCGTGTCAAGGAAGATCTAGTTCTACCTCGAAACAAACTAGTGTGTGTGTGTTTGGGAGTATGTTCCAGTGTGTGTTTGTTAGTTTAAAATTCGACAAGGCATTCAACTTTAGATTCGGTCCTGGCAGCCCCGCATCACCGCTGCCACAGTCTCATCATCACCTGTAAGTTGTGGCACCTCTGGGAGGGAGATGCTCTTGCTTACCTTTAACTTTGAATTCCTGCTTGGTTTGACTTTATATTACTTCCAGACTTTTGGCAGATTTCGTTTTATAGTCTCAAGTATTGTTCGCCTACTCAACAAGAATTCATCTCACGCAAGCCTTTAAGTTTAGTGCTGCGCCATTTCACAACTAAACAGACTGCCACCATGTTGAAACGTTTTTATCCTGGGAGTTGCTTCTAGACTTCACACTGTACATCGGGAGATATTTACTTGGTGCATCGGGTTGGACGCTGCTGCTGATTGTCCTTCTTGTCAGTGCAGGATTCATTAGTGTGTCGCTTTGAGTTTTACCCGAGACCTTCTTTCAGGCGTTTTTTTTGTTTTGTTTTGTTTTTTTAGATTACAAAAACCTAACCGCTCCTTGCTGTGTTTAAATTGTTGAAAATTTCAATAACTGGTAGAAATAGTTTATGTTTTTAAACATAAGATGGGTTTATCTTACCCGTGTGTGTGTGTGTTCATTCATATTTATGTTATTTTTAGATGTTTCTTTCAATTTAAAAACTCCCTAGAATAAAAGTGCCCCAATGCTTAGTGTGGTTTCTGAAGATACTGATTGAAATGAATTGTCTTCAACAATATCCATAACTGTAAGATATGGAGCCGACTCGCATAAGCCGCTTGACTACAAGGGGGCTCAAATTCGAATCGAGCTGAATTGTGTTTGTTGAGCGCATAAAGGCAGCATGGAAACATCCTCCCAGGCACCCCCTTCCATCCCACAGGTCCACACAAAAAAAAAAAGATTGGACCATTGCGCACTGAGAATGAAAGATTGCGCTGTAGGCCTACAAAAGTAATTAGAAAAACAAGGTTACAGAAGTGTATGTGTGGTATGACGGTCAACCCGATAATATGAAAATCTACTTATTAATTGTTGTTTTAAATTATGTCCAACTTATATGCATACTAAATAGATTTTTTCACTTAAAAAAACATTTTTTTGTGTAAATGTAGTAGTTAGTATGACAGAACTTACTTAACTTAAAAAAATTGTCAAAACTCTAAAACCATTTGCATAAATGTGTTAAAAATATGGAAAACAACTATCTCCCCTACTAAAGAGTCCTCCGTGTTTGTTAACATTAATAGTGAATAGTTGTAAGTGGTGTATTTTTATGAAAAAAACTGCTTGCATAAGTGATTTTAAAAATTAGATTTTTCGCTTTTAGAAAAGAAAAATGTAGCCGTTGCATCAGAACTTTGAATGGTCTAAAATAAATATGTATAAATAATGTCGGATTTTCACTATCTTTTTCTAGTTTACGAGATCTAAATGGGACGGACGGACAGACATTCCACACAAAACTAATAGCGTCTTTTAGCCTTTAGGGGGCCGCTAAAACACCCTGACCTCATTTTCTCAATAATTCCGACTGTCCCATGGATCGCGATTGTTTAGACCTCCCTGTTTATTATTAGGTTCATGACTTTTTATCATTAAGCTTGTTACGCAGGTTCCTGTAGGTTCATGACATCTCTTCCTTTAGGTTACCAAATACACTTGACAGCCAAACTGCTCCAAACCAAGCCACATTTTGGTTGAACTTCTGAAGCATAATTTCCTTGTCATCTTGATGCAAACAAATGTTTAGTCAAACTTTGAGCTCAACAACAAAACCTGCAGGTTTTTTTTTTAGTGATAAGTGAAGCTTCCGAAGCATGAGAGTGCTGACTAATTCACTTGGCTTCTGCTATGTAGATACTCATCAAGTAACAATGCCAAAGAAATGTGTGCAGTCTACAAAACTTTACACAACTAATGGAAGAGCTGTTGTTTTTTGTCTGCATTCAAACATCAGACTGATCTTCTTGTTATTATTCCTCCCTTTGCTTCACTTTCTGGTTCATATTCTGTCTAACTATATTCACAGTCATTTTCTACTCGTGATCAAAGTGGTGGCCAACATTGCCATATAAGTTTCCGATTCGCTTGGGCCACAACAAAAAATGGTCGGGTCCAATGGAAATGACTTTATGTGGCTTTATTATGCGCTGTGGGCCCAGACCGGTCCTTATAGAAGGCCTGAGAATTGACCTGCAACGTCACAGCTTGTGGGCAGTGTAGACCTATGTTTCGTTGCCACGTCGTACAGGTCTGTGAAGTGGCAACGAGCTATTGGAGGTCAGTGTTCAGGCCTTCTCTAACGCGTTTTTGAAGGGTCCCAGCTGGTCACGGGTCGGAGTCAGATCACAGGCCATTGTTTGTGCATCTCTGAGCTAGTGCATCTCTAAGTTAGTGCATAGAAAGACGATAGACAATGAATAAGAAGAATGTATTGGTGGGATTTTTCTTCTAATAACTAAAATAAATGTCCACTTATTTCAAAAAACAAACAAACATTGCAGTTTCTTTTTTTTTTTTTTGTTGTTTATTTTGTTAGATTCTCGCCATTCCGGAATACATTAACATTTTTAAAAGCAAGCTCTTTCTGTGAAATATCACAGAGCCGGGCTCACAGACTGATTCATTTATTTCAATTAAACTTGTCGAGACTCTGGCTGGCGGCCATACATCATCTTTTAGCCCGGCGCACGCGGGGCGTTCTTGGGGCGCCATCGATGTCGAGGGGGTTGGGGAGAAAGATGTGCCCCCCCCCCCGCTCACCCTTTCTCTGGGCTGTTGGTGGTATGGATGAGGGACTAGACTAGTTAGTAGTTTGATCAGGTGTGAAGGTGGTCATATGACCCGATTAGGAGCGTGTTCCATGCTAATAGGATGACATATCGATAACATCTTTCTGAAGGAGATACTGTATTCCTTGAATGTATTAGAAGTCTTTTTTTTTATTATTAATTTTTTTGTTTGGTATGGTCTTTATAGAATGTGTGTGTGTGTGTGTTCGTGTGTATTGTTGTAGCTCTGAATAATTATTCCGATCCCATATGTAGGCGTATGTAGAATGGCAGCGTTTCTCAAACTGTAGGGCTCTATGTTTTTGTTTTTTTCAAGGGTGATAATAAGTCTGTTGAATTGGCAAGAGACAACAACAAAATAAAAAAAAAAGACAATATTAAATGCTTAAAATTAAATGATTAAATTTGGAGGTATCGTCAGTTCATCTTTTCTGCGTGGTCGTGCGGTTTGCGCGCTGAACTGTCGTTCGGACTTATCGATGGTCCCGGGTTCAAACCCTGCCCGCGCCCATCCTCCGTCGTTCTGCGGGAGGTTTTGCACTAGGAAGTCAATGATCTTCAACTCTGAAGGAACATCCGACACATGTCAACCATTTTAGAAACAAACATTTTCCCAGTGGAAACGTTCTAGCTTTGCAAGAGGTGTGTATGAAACAAGATCGATTGCCTATGACAACATTTCAGTACGCCCTTGGTCAATGGGATGCTAGAGTGTACCGTCATCTTGTACTACAGAACGGTCCCAAGTATGACGTACCATCGTTCTGGTTTTGTGTTTATTTCTCAAACAAAACAGGCTCGCTTCAAGACGTCTTGCTGTGCACATGGATGACATTACGATTGTCAGTCCCATTGTAAACGTACAGGCTTTACCATCTCGAATGTCTCTCCTAGGGCTGGATTTCAATGAGGGCAGGCGGAACTGCAGCCTAAGGAAATTCATAAGAATGGGCCCCCCACTTAGAGAAAAAAAAAATACTATTTCGACGGGTCAGCAACTTTACTTTTATTGTAACATTTTTCACAGTTGGTAACACCGGTCTGGTTACATTGAGTTCGGCGCCGCAGATAACATCCGCCGAGCTATTGGAGCTGTCGTTTATATGCAGTGGGCGCCTTCACATTGCGGCGTGAAGGGCAATGAAACGGCAGACGCCCTCGCAAGGGAGGGTGCAATGGCAGCCACACACCTCGAAGCACCAAGCACGTACTTACAAGCAACGGCACAAATCCGAGCACTCATTCATGAGAAGTGGTTAAAGTCCTGGGAGGAATCCGACAGAGCACGTGGTGTCTGGCAGCGCATGCGTCACCCAGATCGCGACGATCCATGGTGGCGACTGAGGAGGTCAGAGCAGTCAATAGTTGCGCAGTGCAGGACGGAACACTGTCCTATTGGGGCATACTTTGCCCGGTTCCGCACTAACTTTGACTCCCGATGCCGTCACTGTGGAGAGAGCGTCGAAACAGTGTCGCATGTCTTGTACGAGTGTCCCCAGCTCCGCGAGCTAAGGGGGGACTTGCCTGTGCAGTCACTCGACTTGTATGGTAGCTATGAGGCACTACGCCGGACGGCTAAGTTTCTTGCCAGAGCACTACGGGAGGACTAGTCCTTCCTGCTCTGATTTTTCAATAGGAGTTCATCTCAGGTTACATTGAGTAAAACCTTAAACATTTACATTTTTGTCACTCAAATATTCATATTAAACAATTTTATTTTTTTTAAACGAAGGACAATTTAATTTAATTAACAAGTACTCTTTATTTTACAATATGGCTTGCTTTTAGATATTAGTATTCTTATTACATAAGTTGATTTGTATTAAAGCTTTCGAAAAAATGTAAGGCCTACACGCCTATACATACTTCAGTACTATTTTGTCTTTGACCTTTTGAATGAAACATTTTTTTAACCTGCGCTCCACATGAATAGAGTAATATATTACATTACAATTTTATATACAATATGCTTATAAAATTTTCATTGCTACCTTGAGCGCGCTGTCTCCATTCTGTCTCCTCCTGTCTTCACTTAAAAACCAGCTTCATGTCTCTAAGTCTCGCTCGTAAAGATTCGAAATAAACTATTTGAACATTCTCTTCGAATTGTGTAGCCTCTGTTCATACTATTGTATCACTCCATGACAGGGGATCAGACGGGGAAGTTCTTAGAATTTTTGTTTGACAATCAGTTACATTAGTAGGTCTACTTGATATTAGTAGGTCTACTTGTTATAAGTTATTGACCTTGGTTAGGCCAAAAATAAAATATGCATCCTCTGTTTGGGACTCCTCAACTCAAGAAAACATTAAGAAACTGGAACAGGTAGAGCAGTGAGATTCCTAACATACGAATATTCACATTTGACTAGAGTAACACCTTTAGTAAAATCACTAAATTTAGAAAGCCTTCAGGACAGAAGGCTCAAAAGTAAAGTAGCAATTATACATAAAACACTGAACCATAATCTTCAAATACTAAAACAAAATTTAATAAATACTCTGAAAGACACAAAGATAAAGGCACATTTCTCGTTCCATATGCTAGGATAAATTTGTACAAAAGCTCCTTCTTCCCTAGTTCTATTAGAGCATGGAATGGGTTGTCTGAGCTAGCCAGGAAAACCAGTGACTTGGCGGAGTTTAGGTTATTGGTTAACATGCATGACTGAATGCATGACTTGTAGGACGTAATCATCTTCTTTTTTGGAAGTAACGTCTGTATCATATATGAGTAAAGTAAAGTAATGCTCCCCATTCAGACCGGTCTTGACACCTTTACTTTTCTCAAACTAATGTCAGGTAACCATTACAGCTAGGTGAACTCAGGGGCGCACCAAAAATCTCAAAATTAGAACCCGAGACCACAGGCTCGGAAGCCAAGTGCTTTACCCCTCAGCCACCGGGCCTCCTATATTATTAGTACTTCTACTAGATTAGTTGTAATATTTTCGCGCTAGCTGTCTCCGTGCACATGATTAAGTCTTAGCGTGAGACAGAAAGTCGTTCTGATTAATCTACGCGAGAAAAGAAGGAACCTTTTGCTCATTATTCGATTTGTCGGGACTAGGTCAGACAGATCATTGCGCCAAGATGGTTGGCATTCAGGCTTTAATATAGCAGACTGTCTACCTGACATTTGACATTCCACCAATCTCTGGCTATCTAGTGTCAGTATCAAATGTTCCATGACAATAGTTTTCACAGTGTAGAATTAGTCTCATAACGATAAAGATCAAATAATCCTTCATCAAAAAGCCAAATATGGTTTCAGGTTGCTTTTGGGAGTTTATCAAAAACCTGGATCATATTTCGTTGAACATTTCACCTTTATTAGTATTATTGTATTATTCTAATTTGTTTGAAAAGAAAAATGGAAATGAACTTTCTTGAACTTTCTCTCCAAAGATTTATCACGTGGGGGACTAGTGGTGCGGTTCAAATCATTGCGCTAAGAATCAGGGAACCAGTGGTTCTCAGCCCTTTGAAACACGAGGGTCTCTTGTGCATTTTGTGATCGGTCGTCGCTGAACTGCTGAAATGTTGATCTAATTACCTCGCCTCCCTGTAGACTAAGAAATGACCAATGTCTGGTCCACCATGGTCCTTGCACCAGATACTTTCATAAGATGGTTGTCCAAGAAACAGTTCGAGGATCTTTGGAAGGCAGAGCACGGTGCGGGGACGGCGTTATTCTAGAGCTCAATACATGCACTATGTCAATAGACTCTAGTGTTGTGACTTGAACTGTGTGCTGGGTCTAACATCTGATATTGGACTGTGTATGCATTGGATCGTGGGGTGGGGGGGGGGGGGGGCAGGAGTGGGAAGCACTGTGTCAGTTTGACCTTTGTAGACCAACATGACATTAAGACAAGCCTTCTGAGTACAGTCATACTTCGTTTTATTGACTTAATGTACAGTCGGCCCTTTGGCTGGACTCCACTCTGGATAGCCGGGTTTTTGTTGGTCATATCTAATGATTGATCACATTTGTTCTTAGTTTTTTTTTTAAAGTAGATTTAAGTTGTGACAACGAAATACTATTCCTATTTATGAATCATCCCGCCCCCATATCCCCAACTCACCATGTAAAATAGTAGAGAGGTAGGCGTTGAGTTAATTAACTCATCTCTAGATGAAGTGTGGCGCGATGCTACGAATGCTATAGATCTCGATGACCGTAACATGATATGAGATGATCAAAGTAGCAAGATAGAAGGTACTTTATAATGTGCACTTACTAATACATAGGGCTCAATCTGGGCTCACTGTTTGGAGAAGACGTTCAGTTGGGGGGGGGGGGGGAAGGGTTTGGGTTTGACTTTCACAATGGAGCTCATTCACCAATCGTAAACAAACAACATTTAGTCACGTGATCTTATTGATAAAACAACGAAAAAAAACTGTCACGTGACAACCACGATGAATTATACATGAGATCGTAAATTATATAGAAGAGATAGAGCACCACGTGGCTAAATGTTGTTTGTTTACGATTGGTGAATGAGGTCCATTGAAGCCGGTTTTAAAATTGACCTTTTTTAACGCTTTATTTTCTCTATGTTTCAGACACTGACCAAACACTTGTCCAGAGACGTCAACGTCTTGATACGTTGGATACAGCACTGCTGTCATTGGTAAGTTATCACTGGAGACTTTTAGGGGGTCATCAAGTAGCACGATTGTGTGTGTGTGTGTGCCCAACGATGACAAGCCCAAACTTAAACTGTATGGCCATATCGCAAGGTCCTTCATATCTCTTTTGACTTGACTTCTTTGAGACTAGATGATACGAGAAGTGGAAAACAAAACAGTAGAACTACAACATTAAGACGTTGACAACTATGTGGCTTCATTTATTTGGCACATTCATGTCAGCTAGTTAATTGCAAGGATTAGACTCCTCTGTCAGAGCGTTCCTAGCCATCTTCCCATAATGCTAATTTGGTATAGGTGGCAGATATGTGCTGATTTCAGCACCTTTTTTAGAACATGTTTCCCGTTTAATAAGTGAATTAAATTAAGTATTCTTTTAGTATCCCAGTTAAATCTTAAACCTAATAGATATGTCACTTACTAAGGACATACGAAACTCAAGGATGGTTGATACAGATGGTTAACATAAAATAGCAGATTCAAAGCGACTGTCACATGTACTCGACATCTGACAATGTTGGATCAAATGGTGTGACGCAAACACTGAATGGTCTACTCTACTGCATTGGGGAGACATAATCGTGGGCGGAGAATCTATTCTTCATTTCAAAGGTTTCACAGAGTTCTGGCTTTGACGTCAACTCTAACCAAACTTTATCCACGCTACTAATGTCGTGTTTCATATTTCTTCTATTTCTGAACTCTGCTCTTGCAAGCACCTTACGATAGTCCTGTCGACCCTCTCGAGTCAGCGTCTGGGAATCATTGCTCATTTTTCCTTTGTGACTTTCAGTATCGAGTGAAATCCTTTTTGTGTGTAAGCCTCACGGCGTGTGAATCGAATCTCTTTTGGTATAAATTTAAAAATTGAAGTTGACATTATTTCGTAATATATAAATAATTTATAGCGAGGGCACCAACGTACCACTCTTGAGCTGTATAAATGAACAAACATCTTACTCACTGGTTGATCTGAATTGAATCCCTTTGATTCCGTTGCATTCTGTTAGTATGTGGATCCCTAATACCTATCCATAAGAGCGCTTTATATACATTCATTTACAGTTGAGTATTTGGAACAAAGTCTTCCCTATTCTAGATGTCATAGTAAACTTGTCATTACGTATGTGTTCTGTGTAGTGCTAGAAATGAAATCTAACGTTTGCGTGCTTTTGAAACATACTCGGATAATGAATTCTCTTTTTAATCACTTAACAGTGCAGTTGCATCTTTTTTTTTGTTTTTCTAAATTTCGGTTTTATATACTTTGCTTTAGTTTTTGATTGAGCTAATATATCAGTATAATACAGAACGTGATACTTATTCGGCCTGCGCATTTTAATTGCCCAGTCTAGTTACTCGATTTGTGAAACAGTTGAAACTTAGAAGTCAGGTCAATGACTGAAAACTTGAAGTCAAGTAGATGACTGACACCTAGAAGTCAAGTCAATGACTGACACCTAGAAGTCAAGTCTGTGTAAAAATGTTGAAACTTAAAAGTCAAGTTAATGGCTGAAGCTGTGAAGTCTAGTCGATTTAAAAATAGTTGACATGTTTTGGAAGTCTAGTCAATGTAAAAAATAGTTGACATGTTTTGGATGTCTAGTCAATTTAAAAATAGTTGACATGTTTTGGAAGTCTAGTCAATGTAAAAAAATAGTTGACATGTTTTGGATGTCTAGTCAATTTAAAAATAGTTGACATGTTTTGGAAGTCTAGTCAATGTAAAAAATAGTTGACATGTTTTGGATGTCTTGTCAATGTAAAAAATAGTTGATATGTTTTGGATGTCTTGTCAATGTAAAAAATAGTTGACATGTTTTGGATGTCTTGTCAATGTAAAAAATAGTTGACATGTTTTGGATGTTCCTTCTATTTATAGTTAAATCCTAGCTTAAACCTAACGTAGGAGAACGGCACCGGGCAGGGTTCGAACCAGACTCTTTCTAGACCACCGAACGCCAGTCCATAGCGTATACCATACGACCAGGCAGCAAGCCGGTGTGCTTTGACTGAAACTATGTTCATTATCTTCCTCATTTCTTCGTGGTCGCAGAAGTGTTTGACGTCACACGGAGAGTTTCAGGTTTGGTTTTTCCTACAAGAATCAAGTCCCGCGAAGAAGGAGTCCAGCCAGTCGCATGAGACTCGTGTTACAGGCATCTCTCATTTCTTCAGCTTCTCCGCGCGGCTGATCACGTGGCATGTGACTCGTTTGATTTGTCACATTTTCCCTTTCTCCTTGACTTCGTGTTCTTTTTATATTTCTTATATATAGTTAGGCAGGTTAGGGTTAAATGTTAGGCAGGTTAGGGTTAAATGTTAGGCAGGTTAGGGTTAAATGTTAGGCAGGTTAGGGTTAAATGTTGGAGTTGTTTTGTAACCTAATTTTTTTTGGAATATTTTGTTGATTTCTTGAATCTTTACCTACAACGTACAACTGAACTGATCTCTGGCCACTGTTAAAATAATACTAATTTTACATCTAGACACAGCTTCCATACATTTCTCTACCTTGTATCTTGTTCTTACATTCAGGAAATTACACAAACATAAAATTAGTGCACACACATTTTCAAGACATTTTTTGGCCAGCAAAATAAAAAAAAAAAAAAAAGCAATCAAGTCCAGACTCCAGAGTTGAAAACAAATTGAGAATGACCCAGTCAAGCTGACCTGACAAGCCGTGCATTCTTCTAGTCGGATGATAAATGTTTGATGTCGGAAACACAAAATGCTGCAGCAGTGTGTATCAACATAGAGAGCTTCCGAGTGTTTCACAAGGCATCGACTTACAGGTAGAACTAGATAGTAGAGCAAACAGTGGCATCGACTTACAGGTAGAACTAGATAGTAGAGCAAACAGTGGCACTGAAGACCTGATGGAAATAGTCGACATTACCACACTAGCAGGGAGATATACATGGTTACCACACTGGCAGGGAGATATACATGGTTACCACACTGGCAGGGAGATATACATGGTTACCACACTAGCAGGGAGATATACATGGTTACCACACTAGCAGGGAGATATACATGGTTACCACACTGGCAGGGAGATATACATGGTTACCACACTGGCAGGGAGATATACATGGTTACCACACTAGCAGGGAGATATACATGGTTACCACACTGGCAGGGAGATATACATGGTTACCACACTGGCAGGGAGATATACATGGTTACCACACTAGCAGGGAGATATACATGGTTACCACACTAGCAGGGAGATATACATGGTTACCACACTAGCAGGGAGATATACATGGTTACCACACTGGCAGGGAGATATACATGGTTACCACACTGGCAGGGAGATATACATGGTTACCACACTGGCAGGGAGATATACATGGTTACCACACTAGCAGGGAGATATACATGGTTACCACACTGGCAGGGAGATATACATGGTTACCACACTAGCAGGGAGATATACATGGTTACCACACTAACAGGGAGATATACATGGTTACCACACTAGCAGGGAGATATACATGGTTACCACACTAACAGGGAGATATACATGGTTACCACACTAGCAGGGAGATATACATGGTTACCACACTAGCAGGGAGATATACATGGTTACCACACTAGCAGGGAGATATACATGGTTACCACACTAGCAGGGAGATATACATGGTTACCACACAAGCAGGGAGATAAACATGGTTACCACACTAACAGGGAGATATAAATGGTTATCACACTAACAGGGAGATATACATGGTTACCACACTAGCAGGGGGATAAACATGGTTACCACACTAGCTGGGAGCTATACATGGTTACCACACTAGCAGGGAGATATACATGGTTACCACACTAGCAGGGAGATATACATGGTTACCACACTGGCAGGGAGATATACATGGTTACCACACTAGCAGGGGGATAAACATGGTTACCACACTAGCTGGGAGCTATACATGGTTACCACACTAGCAGGGAGATATACATGGTTACCACACTAGCAGGGAGATATACATGGTTACCACACTGGCAGGGAGATATACATGGTTACCACACTAGCAGGGAGATATACATGGTTACCACACTAGCAGGGAGATATACATGGTTACCACACTAGCAGGGAGATATACATGGTTACCACACTAGCAGGGAGATATACATGGTTACCACACAAGCAGGGAGATAAACATGGTTACCACACTAACAGGGAGATATAAATGGTTATCACACTAACAGGGAGATATACATGGTTACCACACTAGCAGGGGGATAAACATGGTTACCACACTAGCTGGGAGCTATACATGGTTACCACACTAGCAGGGAGATATACATGGTTACCACACTAGCAGGGAGATATACATGGTTACCACACTGGCAGGGAGATATACATGGTTACCACACTAGCAGGGAGATATACATGGTTACCACACTAGCAGGGAGATATACATGGTTACCACACTGGCAGGGAGATATACATGGTTACCACACTAGCAGGGAGATAAACATGGTTACCACACTAGCAGGGAGATAAACATGGTTACCACACTGGCAGGGAGATATACATGGTTACCACACTAGCAGGGAGATAAACATGGTTACCACACTAGCAGGGAGATAAACATGGTTACCACACTAGCAGGGAGATAACATGGTTACCACACTAGCAGGGAGATAAACATGGTTACCACACTAGCGGGGAGATATACATGGTTACCACAGTAGCAGGGAGATATACATGGTTACCACACTAGCAGGGAGATATACATGGTTACCACAGTAGCAGGGAGATATACATGGTTACCACACAAGCAGGGAGATAAACATGGTTACCACACTAACAGGGAGATATAAATGGTTATCACACTAACAGGGAGATATACATGGTTACCACACTAGCAGGGGGATAAACATGGTTACCACACTAGCTGGGAGCTATACATGGTTACCACACTAGCAGGGAGATATACATGGTTACCACACTAACAGGAAGATATACATGGTTACCACACTATGCCTAGAGTTAGCAGGGTGACATACATGGTTAACGCATTATACTTAGGGCTAGTAGGGTGACATACTGGTTGTCACACTATACTTAGCTAGTAGGGAGGCATAGACATACTAGTTACCACACTATACTTAGGGCTAGCAGAGACATACTGGTTACCACACTATACGTCGAGCTAGCATTAAGAGATATACATGGTTACCACATATTATACTCAAGGAAGCACAACGGTTGCCACACTTTACTCAGGGAAATATAATGGTTGCCACACTGTACCTCGACCATGCAGAGCCAATCCTTGTTTCCATGTCTCTATGAATCTTTCCATACACAATAACACTTAGTATTAAAGTAAAAACGAAAAAAAGTAATCAGAAAATGTTTTGGTAACGAGGGATTCTATTTAAATCTCATGATTAGGTTCAGATAAGAAAGTACATTGAGATTTATTACGACTGTTAGGAAATTTTTGAAATATTTTTATTTTCAGAAGATCATGGTATATGATATATGTTTAGAAGTGTGTAGCTGCAAATATCTTGCTGCTATCAGTTCTAAAGGAAATGTACACAAAGTCTTAATTAAAAAGCAACAAAATAAAGAGAGAACTGTCTTTCAATTATAATTATATAATTATATTTGTATATGTATATTTGTATATGTATATATGTATATTCTGCATACTCTGCAGTGTAAATCGAAACATTACAAATATTTGACATCTAGATTACAAAGTAGCAGTAAAGCTCCTCTTTCAGACCTGGTGATCTAGGGAGCAGATGATGTAAAAGTCCAGTTTCTGTGGCTCACGAAGGTGTTGTGTAACCAGCACAACGACAATCAGCCTTTGCTATCCCCAACTTATACCAGGTACCCTACAAATTACGAAATCCAAAATTCCAGTCACCACTGGGATTCGAACCCGAGATCCATCTTCTTGGAAGCCAAGTGCTTTGCTACTCAACCTTCATGCCCCCCTCTAGATTCTAATATGGCCAATACATGAATGTATTTCCTATTCCTACAAGCAATGCTCTTTGACAATAGAAACTTCTATTAGAAAAGATTCCCTCAGTGTGCAGAGGTTCAACAGAGAACCATTGAACATTTCACCAGCCAATTATTTTTGTTACGGGTTTGGGAAAACCTAATAACTCTAATACAAACCCAGAATCCCACCCCCCTTTTTTTTTTACTAGACTATGTCAGCCACCTTTTTGTGTATGAGTGTGTGTGTGTGAGAGTGAGTGTGTTTGTACAGTTTAGAAGCCGAGAAGGAGTACGAAATGAAACAGAGAGTCTGGTCGTGTATCTCCGAGGAAATGGTTACTTCTGTCATAACATGATGTATAGTACATCTCAAATTTGTCTACAAGACTTGCTTCACATTTTATTTCTCTCCAAACCCTCCTCTCATTCTTTTCCACCTTTTTAATCTATTCTCCCCCCCCCCCTCTCTCTCTCCCTTCCACTCTAAACTCTCTCTCTCTCTCTCTGTCTCTCTCTCTCCTTACCTACATAACTTGTCTCTACTCACCATTACGGCACGGAAGGATAAAAAGTTTGTAGCTGTTACCCAAGTTATCCTTGGGGTTTTCAATCCCAGATCTGAGTCCTGTGAATGTCTATTTCATCTTTTAATGTTGGTCTCATTCCCTGTCAACTTTTTTCATTTCATTCTTTTATATTTCATTGTCTCAACTGACCCCCCCCCCCACCCCACCCCAGTCTCAGTGAAGAGTTCATCCTTTAGTTTTGAACTATTATTATTCCTCTTTTATGAAGCTGATGACTTTTTGTCAGGGCGTTTACTGTGCTCCAAATCAATTAGGAATTATACATAAAAAGGAACATTTTTTTTACCTAGCCCCTCCCCCATCAAAAAAACTTGTTACGCCGATGTGTACATCTACTTTGCGTATATAAATTTCGAAGTTTTGAAGACAATAGTCTAGGCTGATTTTTGTTTTTACATTCGGCGGTGCGCAAAATGTCTACTAGGTTATTTAATTCTTAATTATGCGGTAATTTCCGAGAAGATCTGTTCAAGATACAGACCTCCAGACCTAACTGTTCGTTACGTCTATTTGATTATTTAATTCTTAATGATTATATGCGGTAATTTTCGATGCGTTCAAAATAAAATTTTAATTTTAAATTTAATTTTAAAAAGATTAAATTTTAAAACACCAGCGTTCCCTCTGTGTGGCCAATTAGCTAGTATTTATTTTCCAACGATATACATAAACTGTCAAATTTCTAAGAAAACTATTAGAGCCATTTTTGAGATCCATGTCCACCGAACACACCCATTAAAGATTTTGCAAGCTAATTAGAGAAATTGTAAAAAAAAATTCTTGCATTGACATTTTCAAATTGTTCCTGCATGCCACACGTGTGATGCCTAATCCAACTGATGACTAGGCTTGAGGCCAGATCCTTCACACCTTGACATCAGGAGCAGTTAGTAATTAGTCCTTAGGTTTTGTTTTGTTTTTGCCTCTGATGTTTTGTTTCTACACGTTTCTGATGTTCAGATTTGAGGATAATTACATCCTAGCCTTAACCTCATGCAGGACGGATGGACGCGGGCAGGGTTCGAACCATCGTGACCATCGACCGAATGTCCAGAGCGCACACCACTGTGTGTGTGATGTATCTGAAAAAAGAAAGAGAGAAGAATGTGATGGGCTGCAATACTTGACATATGCATGGCACATATATTTATATTTACTTATTTATATACACATGACTTAATTGGTCTTTATAGCGCTTATGGGGGCTCTTCTGTTACCCCATCCTCTTTCAAGATCACCAAAGGAGATCACCTTTGGCATGCGGTCTTCTCCCATGCGGAATAAGTATCCGACCCAGCTCAGCTGTTTAATGGTAATAAGTGCTTCTATACTGTCCACACCGGCCTCCAGCAGAACCTAAGTTATTTGTATTGTAGTCTTGCCTAACCCAATATGGAGAGGGAAGGCACCTTTGATGGAAGCTTTCGAGGAGCCTTAAAGACCTTCGACAGAGCACCCAGATCTCATTGTGGTGGCACTGTAAAGTACTTGCAAATATTGGGATACGAAGCCTTTCTTGTGTGTTCTTTTCTTGAATACTTTGGAAAGTTTGGACTCTGCATTAAAAAAACATTCACAACGAAAGTGTTGATCTTGTTTAACTTGTTACGTCGAAGATCTATTTGGAAAGTTCCGCTATACCTAAAGTATATATATATATATATTTGAATGAATATGCATACATATTCACATATATATGTGGGCTTGATGGAATTCTCAAACATTCACGCTAGCTGCACGAGTTGAAGAAACGAGTCCTTCAATCTGTCTAGCAGAAGTGAACAGAAACACTTACCTCATCGAGCTCAGAACGAGGGCGCGACATACAAAAAAATGAAAAGCAAAAAGCAATCCACAATAAGAGAGAAAAAAAAACTCGGGGCAAGGAGGAAGAAGAGAGAGGGGTAATATCAGGTAATAGAGAGAGAGAGGGGAAGCGAGAGAGAGGTAATATCAGGTAAGATAGTGATGGCTGACAACTTTGAAAGATGTTGATGAGAAAGGCAGCTGACAATAGCTTCTGAAATGTTTATTAGAGCCTAGTGCCCCCTGCTGACGGGAATAGCTTGAGAGTTGTTTTTTTTTTTTGGTGCTTCTTTGTAGTGGAAAAGAAATCTAGCAAAGCTATAGATCTAGAACAAACACAATCTGCTCTACTTTGAAATGTAATAGAATGAGAGAGAAGCGTGCTTAGAAATATTCAGGCTTGGCCTATGTCTTCCAGAAGTTTTCATTTCTCTCTTTGTGTGTCCTTTAATTTTTATTTCATTTAGGACGGAATATGTTTCTTGCTAATTTTATTCTTATCTTATGATATTTGGCTGTTCCGTCTTTAATTTCATTGTTTTTTTTTCTCACGCACATAGACACACAGGCGCACTTACCTACATACATTTATCAGACTTTTTTTTTTTGCTTATTGAATGCTATGAAAGTTTTTTTCTTATTTAATTTTTAAAAAATATTTCTTGTGATTGGCTCTTCTGTCATTTCTTCTGTTCTTCTCCTCATGTTCACTCCAGCTTGACAAACTATCCTTCAGCCTCGTCTTTTAGTGCCCTCGCCTTGTATCAAATCCCTTCAGTCAGTCAGTGCACTAGAGGATAAATGAACTCCTGATCAATGATGCGTGTCTAAGAGTTGCTTCCCCCCCCCCTTTTTTTAAAAATAAAATGGAACATTATGTTAGTACTTGAGACTCATCGCCTTAGAACCGCCTGTCCTTGTAAATCTCTTTTCTGACGACTGCTTGCTACCGAGAGCTTAGAGAGCTGAATAGATGGCGTTCTACTGATGGAAAGACTTTCTGAAAGAGATGAACAGGACAGACATAGAATCTAGCTGAAAGAGGACATTGTAAAACTCATTTCGTGAAAACTAAATCGATTTTCATTTTCCGTTGCTAATTGTGAGTAGCCTTACATAGCAGTGTGTAGCTGTACCTTGTTTTGTGTACGTTGTATTGTACACGTGTATTTAGTGTAGGCATAGATTGTCTGGTAAACCTGGCAGTACACAGTGCTATGTGCCAGGGTTCATTGCTAGTAGTGTATTTGTATTTATTTAAATCTAGAATCCAAGACCCATTTCTTAGGTCAGAAATTCATGCCGCGACAAATTTTAGAGAAGAGACTTAGAGACATGTAGAAATAAAGAAAGGGAGAGACAGAGAGAGAGATAGAGAGAGAAAGAAATTAAGAGAGAGAGAAAAGAAGGGCAATTGAGAGAGAGGAAGGGACAGAGAAACAGAAGATGTTATATAACATTCTCTCCGTGTATTAAAGAAACGTTCTTATTACTTAACATTTTGTGTATATTATTTATATATCCACCAGGCAGTTGCTCAAACTCTCTATTAGCATCTTTCTACAGATGTACTTTACTGTTTGTGTAAATTATCAACATATTAGCACGTCAAAACCTTTTAGATTTTTTTTGCGAGCTTATCTTTTGTTAAGATTTGCATTATATCCGCCTAGATCTGTGTGACCTGGACAGGGAATATTGTGGCACGGTGACCTCTTACTTAACACAAGTTGTCTAGAAAGTAAAATGAAAACATTTTCGAGATTGTTTTCTCAGGAGCGGTTACAGTGTCACCTCTCAATAGTTACAAGTTTTTCTTTTGTACTTGCAATATCAATAGAAGTTATCCTCTGACTCATTCCACGCTTCCCCTTACGATTAAGTTACTTATTAAGTTACTTATTTGTGTAATTCAAGAGAGAGGGGGAGAGAGCTTCCCCAGTGATGTCAGAATGTTAAGTGAAGGTGAGTACATTAATTTAGTGAAGACTCGCAAAGAAAACTCAAAAGGTGTAGCTAGCAAGCCATCAATCACCGAGTCTCTAGTCTCTTCAAGTCACTGCCACGAACCCCCTGCCACGCTTAGAATCTTGATTACACCCTGAACAGTTGTGAAGGTAGACGGACCCCGTAGACTACATGAGATTACTCGGAGTAGAATAAAGGCAACGTCAGATACATGTACATGAAAGCAATGGGCGTACTCTAGTTGTATTTATCTTGACCTGAATGCTAGTTAGTCTCATGTTCTCTTTTGGACAAAACGAACAATTGTACAGTAAATGGAGAGGAATCTGGTACTTTGAGCTCCAACGTGATCACTGGACTGAAATGGTTACTACCAGAATGCAGTACACAATAAACCATCTTCAGTTAATTATGTCCATCCCTGAAAGGGAAATAGCCGCTTTAGTTTTGTATAGTCAGTTTTTCTGTCCGTCCGTTCCTCCTGTTTAGATTTAAAAAAAACTAGAAAAAGATATAAAAAATTAGATATCATGATATTTTAGATTTTTCAAAGCTCTGATGCAACGGCTACTTTTTTTTTTCTTTTCTGAAAGCAAAAAATTTATTTTTTAAACCTAACTATCCAAGCCTTTTCTTTTCATAAAAACAACTATTCACTATTAACAGTAACATCCGGAACAAACTATATTAACAAAGGGTTGATTTTGCCTTAAATAGAAACATATTTATGCAACCGTTTTATTTTCGAAAATTATGTTATTAAAAATTATAACCAAATCATACATGGTACTACATGGTGTACTAAAATGTCCATCATTATTGTATTGTCGTGGTATATTATTGTATTGTCATCGTATTTATGGGTCTAGTCATCGGAACGCTCCATCATAATAAATGAGAACAAGTAAGAAGTTGTTTCAAAAGAAATAGAATGTACATAATGTATACATAAGTCGAATATATTAACAGCTAATCAAAACTTAATAAGCAGCGTTACATATTACACAATCTCATTAGAACTTGAATATTTTACTAAAGTAAAAGTTCTTTCCTTGAGGACTTGAACGAAAGATTTTGTTAACATTTCAATCCTTCAATAACATCAGTTTGGCCAAGTTCACATTGAACTTTATCTTCATAACTATCAGTTCATTGTATACATAGGAATATTAACAATGTAATAATAAATAACATGAATAAATCTCCTGTGGTATCCTGTCGTCGGACTAACAATACAATAGTATCGGCAACTTTTTCGTGGAACTTCCACGTCTTTTTGTATTGACGAAGATAGGGCTGTGGCTGTGGATAGTTTGTAGCTCCTAGTTTCTGATGTTCATGCTGAACATATTGAAACCTGCCTTTTTACCTGCATCAGTGGACCACTTAGTGGGCCGACTTTGAGTTTGTGTTCTCACACAAACTGTATTTATAACCTTGTTAATTAAAGGATTAGAAAAAAAAACTTTTTACGTGTCTCTTGTTCTTTCAAAGCAAAGTAAGACACTGCTTGAAACGTATGGAAGCAGATAAGAACAGGAGGGCTGCTTGGTCACGTGATATGTGCTTCCAACTGGCGGCACGATAGTCCGAGGCTCGAACCCTTCCCTGCCATCCTGCAGAGGAAATTTGGAATTGGACGTCAATAGGACGTCTTCACCAGGACGTCATCACTAGGAAGTAATAATCTTCCTTTCTGTAGGTACGTCCGGAATAAATTTAAAAAAAAAACATCTAGAAGAGAGAAATTTGAAACATATTCAATGTCGTGTGCTGAGAGTAAAGTGATCAGTTTTGTGATGTAACAATTCTTAGGTTTCAGCCTTTCTTGTACATTTTTTGTTTCTGCCTAGTAGTCAACAGTTTAGGAGCTGTCAAACTAGATGTTTCTAATCCATTTGTGACAGCCTTGAGGAGTTGACAGCTGATTCAGGCTTGAAACATTCTCATTAGCCTACTTAGTCTTGAGTCTAGAGTCTGTACAATATACTCCTTAGCACTCACAGTGAACTCGAGAGATAGCTCAACCAGCAGGAGATGTCTTTGCAGTTTCACTCATGTGTTTCCTACTAGATCGGAATATGTTCTGGCTGTGATGACTTGGTGTGTGATTTATGCTTTCCTAACACTATTTGGGTTTATTGGTGCTTTTCTTTGTGAGTGTCTGCTGTGAGGAAGTGTGTGTGTGTGTGTATGCAGTGTGGAAGTGTAAGAATCTTAATGTGTGAGTGTTTGCCAGATGTGCTGGAGTTGATGTATTTGTTACGTAACTAAGCGTGTCAATGGTGGCTAATTACAGCGGAGGTTGTTTTGTAACAGTTGGAGATTTTTTTTATCCTAAACTAAACAACTTCATTAGACTTCACTATTGCCAACTAAATGAAAATAAATTGAGCTATAAGTTTAACAATATCTCAACGTGTTACAGTTGATGTTCGGAGGCCTATTAAAGTTGGTTGCCCATTTGTTGTTTCAATAGGTTATAAGACACACGGTGATAGTCTATTTGACAATTATGTTTCTCATTTCAAATCATTCAATGAAATATATTCCACGTAGCTCTACCTATGCCACAATGTTCCGTTATTCGTGTTTCAGAAAGTATTACTTCAGTGTAATAGGCACAGGACACCAGTGGTTAAAACAAAGTGAAGCATATGATTGTATGATTACATTTTGTTATGGAGGTTCATGTTGCTAGCCTCTTTCAAGACATATGGTCTGAGCTATTCTGCAAGAAGCTTCTGGCTGAACTCTTATTGAGCAACTCTTTCTGTGACTAGCTTCTTTAAGAGGCTGAACTCTTATTGAGCAACTCTTTCTGTGACTTGGTTCTTTAAGGATGAACTCTTATTGAGCAACTCTTTCTGTGACTTGCTTCTTTAAGGATGAACTCTTATTGAGCAACTCTTTCTGTGACTTGCTTCTTTAAGGCTGAAATCTTATTGAGCAACTCTTTCTGTGATTTGCTTCTTTAAGGCTGAACTCTTATTGAGCAACTCTTTCTGTGACTTGCTTCTTCAAGGCTGAACTCTTATTGAGCAACTCTTTCTGTGACTTGCTTCTTCAAGGCTGAACTCTTATTGAACTACTCTTTCTGTGACTTGCTTCTTTAAGAGGCTGAACTCTTATTGAGCAACTCTTTCTGTGACTTGCTTCTTTAAGGCTGAACTCTTATTGTGCAACTCTTTCTGTGACTTGCTTCTTTAAGAGGCTGAACTCTTATTGTGCAACTCTTTCTGTGACTTGCTTCTTTAAGAGGCTGAACTCTTATTGAGCAACTCTTTCTGTGACTTGCTTCTTTATTCCTGCATGTTCTCCGTATCACTTTCAAGTTGTAGCTGCGAGAAGAAAGTCACGCCTGTTTTATAATTGAAATTCTTGCAGCTCACAATCATCTTTCTCGAGTCGCCAGATTTAATAAACAGATACATTTGTATACATTTCCATAGACTGAGTTAACCCTAGCAGCTCAACACTTGACATTCAGGTCAGATAGACCAGGTAATAGGTACACCTTTTTTTCTTTTTTGTTTTATTCAATTGTGATAGGAAAAAAGGTTTTGTAATTCATCTTTTTTTTTTATATTGTCGAATGTCAAACTAACCTTGACCTTGACCTTAACGATACTTTGAATGTAAGTGATAAGTAAATAATTATTTCTCTTAGAAGATGTAGGTTCTTGGGTACGCGACGTTTCGGCGCAGCCCTGTAGGCGCGGGCTGTTTTATCACGCGAAGTTTTTACGATAATTTATAAAACACAAAAGTTTTTATAAGAAACATCCACTTCACTTTACAATGTGAACAAAAGTTTCGAGGAGCCGCATCGCTTAAGTTTGGGCATCGCTGGTCTAGTTCAAAGTAATTTACATTTCTATACCAATGTTAAGTATAGATCTGGCATGGGAAACAAACAAGGCTGCCTAGTTTATTCCCATCAATAACCTACCGCAGCGTAGTGGACGGGCAGCTCTACTTGTTACGTTGTCCGACAAGACTTTTCGGACTCTCTCATTTTGATTCTCATTTCTATTACTGGGACCAATCTTTAAGACATAGTTAGTAGCTAGAACATTCTGGTGGAGGTCATACAAGAACCTCTCGATATTTTGCCTCAGTCGAAAATCACTTTGAAAAGCTTCCTTGCTAATGATTTAGAAGCAGATCCCATCTTGAAGTCATGTCCGTTGCACGACTAAAACTTATATCTGTGTACTGTCTCTGGGACAGGGTAAGTAATTTAAACAAACAGTGATGTCTATAAAGTGTTTGTACATTTATAACAGGTTTATTTTTAAATGTATTATTGTCGCGTAGTGTTCGCGCCAAGGTCTCAAGGGATGTGTAAACAGGAAGTAAATTTACACTTAGGTTTAAAAAAACTTCAAGTCTCTAAACAGAAATAGAGAATGAAAGGGAGTTAATTAGAAATGGAAAGTTTTAGGCTATTATCCCTTCGAGGTGCATCTATTTAAAATCATATAGAAGGGGAGACAATCCGGGTCCTTCAGTAAATAAGTTTCAAAGCTTCATGTTGAATATGTTTGTGATCTCTCATTGTGTTTTAATAGTGTATTCAATCTTTTCATGAATTCTACTAAGATAATTTAAGTGTTTTATTCCATAGAAACTGTACTTGTTATTTCTTCAATTTCACAAATATCCCGGCATACTTTGGACATTGAGTCAACAGATACATCATATGGAAATGAAAGGACGCATTTAGCCCCCAGTCCTATTGTTACATGTATGTTTATACACGTCTGCTAGGTTTGTTCCGTGCACAATAACAACCAAACCTTCGAGTTGTAACTGATATACAAAAACAGATTTCATTGTACACGTGCTTGTTCAAGAAGAAAGAGCTATAGTGATGAACGAAACTGCTATACACATAGTACAGTACAGTTGACGTCTGCCACAACATCCTGGTTAAGACTTATCGTTCTTGCATGCTGAAAGAACCAATCCCTCACATTCACTTTTGGGAAGAATACATTTTCTCTCTCTCTCTCTCTCTCTCTTTGTTCTTTCAAGATGTATCTGTAGGTTTGCCTACAGCGTCCATCCTCAATTACATTAACACATTTGTTTAAATCTAGTGTTTCTGAATTATCTTTTCCTAAACTGAATATGTTCAGAGAATAGCCTGAACTCTCAGCGTGGGTCAAGCCTTGTTGCTGATGTTCAAGTAAAAACGTGTGGAAGTTTGGAGACTAAGTTGATTACATAAAGCTGTTTGGTGAAAGGAAGACAAAAAACTAAATTGGCTGATAGGTGCTTGGAATGTTCAATGGTGTTGGGACCGATTTTATTTCTAATCTTCAGCTGTTTCTAAAGTTGGAACTGTTTCTAATGTTTCAGCTGTTTCTAAAGTTGGAAACTGTTTCTAATGTTTCAGCTGTTTCTAAAGTTTGAGCAGTTTCTAATGGTTTATCTGTTTCTAAAGTTTCAGCTGTTTCTAATGTTTGATCTGTTTCTAATGGTTGAACTGGATACACATTTCGGATGCGAGTTGCTCGTTTAGACCTATTTAGTTATTGCCTAGAGATCATCGCACGAAAACTGTACACAATGACAAAGACAACTTATTGATAAAAGAGTTTTGAATATTTTTTGACCCTCTTCCTGTAGCGTTTAATGTCCAACTAGACTACAGTCTAAGGAGCGAAGGAGGAGGTGCTGCATTCGTTGGTCCTGTTGCCTCTCCCCTCCATCGCATCTTTCCACCACGCTTGAGCTGCGATTGACATGGTCATGCAACGAAACACGTTCTCTCACACTTTGTTTCGGGGTCCGCCATTGGATTTGAACTCTCAACCGTCGTGTTCATATTTCACAGCGCAAACCATACGACCTGAGGAATTACTCTTCGTTAAATCTGTAACATGTACACCTTACATTGTGTGTAAAGTTGCCTATTTATGTCATCAGCCCCCCCCCCCCATGTAAAAGTGATTTGTATAAACACCGTGTTCTAAACGCATGTCTCTTTCTATGTATTGCGAGCAAACATCTTGAGTTCAACAAAGAGATTACAATGAGGGCGTCTTCAGGTCAAGGCCGCTCTACAATATCCGGGAGAAAATAATATAAACTGTAAAAACATAGATCTAGTTTTTTTTTTTAATGACACCACGCCCAGGGATGTGATGAAGGTTTAGTTCAAGAAAGATGATGAACAGATATATATTAAAGCTTTTATATAGCGCTACTGTCATGCTTATAGCATGCTCAAAGTGCTATGGTCCAATCTCATTTGTGGACCAGTGGGTGGAGGGGGTATCTGGGAGAAGGTTTTCCGTGCTGCCTTTAGACGCTCAGTAAACACAACTCTGCTCAAGTCGGGTGTCGAACCTCCAGACTCCATCTAAGGTAGCCAAGCCAAGTTCCAGCGTACTTAGCCTCTCGACCACACGTCCCCTTTAAAAAATAGTCGTGAGTGGAGCAGATGATGAGACGTTCTGTTGTAACCAGCTTCATGTGCACAATGCCTAATGGACCTTTGGCAGACTTTAGGGTCGTCAAATGAACTCATTTTGTTCAACGATTTCATTGCCAAAGGATTAGAAGAGTTACTGTGTCTATTCGTTTGTGTGTGATCGGTGTCTCAGATTTCATTTGTGATGCTAAAATGTTACATGAGGAAGAGGGGGATTTTTTATGCTGAAAATTTTTTTTAGCATTTCTAGCAATGTTTGTCTCGAATAAGTGTCCAAGAGCATCAATTAAAAAGATAAAGTTTTTGTTTTTTTTTTATGCTCAGATTGCCATACTTAAAATACTGCAGATGTGAGCATGATAAGACATTGACAAGGATGATCCGCGGAAACTAAAGGGGGCCATTTTTTTTTTTGATGGCCTTAATCTTTGTTTCTCTTTTCTTTGTTGGTGTACTCTGTGTTTAAATAAAACTTAATGTATTGTCGAACACAAATACTTAAAGATTTGAACTATATATATATATATATATATTTGACTTTCAATTTTAAATTCAGCGCTTAGAGTTATAGCGTCATCAAGTACTTCCTCTAAGATTTGCTTCTAACCTCGTTTACAGTGCCAGGCCTGGCTATAGGATAAGGGGAAACAAAACACGCGAAACTAAGAGGAAATCACTTTTTTTAAAGTTTTTATTTTGTCTTGAAATAGTTTCCACAGTCCAAAGTACACAGGGGAAGTATCACGGTGGAAAAAAAGTGAATACTGTTGTTACCGGTCGTTGACTTGTAGCACCAAACTGCTGGTAGACAACTAAACCGCTGTAGGCGTAATGTATCTTAACTAATAAAATTTCAAATAACTTATGAACAAACTAAATAACACTTTAATATAGACAAAATCAACTTGTGATCAAATGAAATAAATGTAGTAGACAGGAGTAACTCATTACAATAACACAACCAGTGTCTGGAGTCGTCTCCCCTCACTAAGACCAAGTGACGACAATGCCACTTTTGTTGCATCATTCACAACCAATCGCTAACCTCTTCCCCCCGTCACCATAGAAACACACACACACACACACACACACACACTCCATAAGAATTACATTTTGGAGTTTGGAACACGCAGTTTTTAAACGACGAATGGATTCCAATCTGATAACAGCTGACTTCAAGACGTTCTTTTTTTACCACAGGATTCGTAGTATTACTCGCTGAGCAGGTATGGCCATATTGACCAACTCTTATATCCAGGTGACAAGAGTCTGACTAAATGTACATCTTGATGAAATGAAAGTAAAGCTACCAGAAGAAGACGTTACATCAGCGGTTCTCAACCTTTTAAGCTCGGCGATCCCTTTTTACAATCCCCAACTCTGCTGCGACCCCCACTCACACACAAAGCAATAGAAGAATAGACAAAAACTATTCATTTTTTCGATGGTCTTTGGCGACCCCTGGCAAATCATCAATCGACCCCCAAGGGGGTCGCGACCCACAGGTTGAGAACCCCTGCGTTACACGTTCTTAGACCTCACAGCTTGCAGGAGATCGTCTTCGGCGGCTTCCAGGTTGTATCTCAATAGTAAAGTAAAGGAAGGTGATTCTTGGAAACAGTGCTGGGTCAACTCACAACGAGCTTTATTTTAAAGACACACTGTGTGTGCGTGGGGGGTGAGTGCAATGAGTGTGGGGAGTGGGTGTGTGGGTGAGTGTGGTGAGCGAGTGTGTATGGGGAAGACGAGGAGAAATGCAGAAGTCGTGAAAAAACTACTTGACATAGTGTTAACATATGGATACCACTTGCCTTTTGTTGATAGCCCATTATCTTGGATCCGTGCAGAAATATTTCGTTAACTCCAAGGCAAAATATAAATATATCTCTGTACGTGTGTGTTGATTCATTGAAGGTTGTGTAAGGAGGGGCGCCCTGTTATACACACAGTGAATGAGCTTACAAACTAAACAGTGTGAAGATGTTCAGACTGCTCTTCATTTGCTGTACGGACAGGAAACAAGCCACTCGATACTAAACGTTCACCATTTTGTTGTCTCTAGGACGTAGCTGTGTTCAGTGAGACACTTACTTACAACCCCATATCTTTTTTTATGTCGCTAGTTCACTTGACCAAGTAAGTTAGCCATGAGGGTCTAGCCTCTACAGTTTTTGTTGCACATCTTACGACACGTGATAAGATTGTGCTCGTTCTTAATACATAATCCTGTCATCGGACTGATATCTCAATGTGCACGTTTTTATCAATTCGTTTTTATGGCCTGGTACAATACAAAGAAATAAAATTTAACACTTAATTGCATATTTTAATCCAGGAGTTTAAAACCAATCAAAATATAAATATGAAAACATACAATAATAGTACAACGCAGAGTAGTATAATACACTCATAATTGCAAAGGGAAAAGCTCGTCACTCGAGACGTAAAAAATACCACAGATCAACTTTCAAGTTTGAAAAGAAACTTGTTTATGTTTGTTGCAAGTTCGACTTTAAGAATGTAATATGCCTACATCGGCTCTGTGGTACTAACTGTTTGGAGCTACAAACCAACGAGCGAGTATTAATACAAAGTTGTGTGGCGGGAGGAAGTGGTGTTTAAAACAAAAAGTAAAGAAATAGCGAAGGAAATGTCGAGACGGACAGACATTGGGTAGACAATAATGTCCTAGGTCTGGTCACCCATAGTCTGCTCTAGAACATTGGGTAGACAATAATGTCCTAGGTCTGGTCACACATAGTCTGCTCTAGAACATTGGGTAGACAATAATGTCCTAGGTCTGGTCACACATAGTCTGCTCTACAACATTGGGTAGACAATAATGTCCTAGGTCTGGTCACACATAGTCTGCTCTACAAATCATGTGCAGTAATCCGAGTAGGCGATTGAACCAATAAACTATTCATGTTGATCACGTCACTGATATACAGCTTATTTATTTATTTCTCTCATGGCGCTGACCTGGGCACTCGATTTACAAGAACTGGACAGGCACTCAGACCCACGTATAGACTGAGTATGTATATGTGTGTGTGAGTGGGGGGGGGCGAGTGTGGGGTGATGAAGTTAAATAAAGCTCCCAACTCCGCAGTGGACAACGGCGACGTCGGTCTCATCAGGTACGGGTCAAACTTATGGACCATGATGGATGCCAGGATGGCGTGACCCACTCCCGTTGTTTCCGGTGCTGGAACAGATCGTCCATGATAGGCTTGACACAAATTATGTTTGCCGAGTTCCGTGATTCGCTGGGGGGCTAGGGGGGTGTGTGCGCGTGGAAGGGGTGGGGGTAGGCTGGAGTGAGGGGCGAGAGTGAGATCGATGCCGTAGACTTTGTTACGTGAGCATGGCCACCATCCTGGCTAGGTGGGTAAGTGACTCACTCTCTCCCCTTTCAATACAACACGATCTCAAGGTCACTACCAAGAAGTAGACACAGAGAGTGAGTAAAAGAAAGGAGAGGATTGTGTTGCCTGCACCACAACAAAAGGTATCAGGTAGTTGGCACAATGAGCTCGTCACCTTGGGACACATTCCGGTGTCCTCCGCCTTCCACCCAACTCTTGACTAGTCTGTAAGTGTGTCTGCATATATGCGAGATATACGTCTAAGATCAAAGCTCTTGATGAGTTAAAGGATACGTCAGCGCAGGGTCTCGAACCTTAGCCCATTGCAGCATTCCCAAAAACACAGAGCACATAACCACTAGTTTCGAAACACATTAACACTTCAGACGTCAACGGCTCAGCAGTTGTTGTTTTCTTCTCGCGTCATGCAGACCTAGCCAGCTATTGCTACGACGTTTTTGGACCCCCCTTTCCCATGTCATGTTTGAAATAGAACGCATTGTCCAGTGTGTGTTTTAGCTTCATGTTTAGTAACGAAGGTAAAGAAATTTAGTTTTAACTCTATCTCTCACTGTGCACTCTTGGCATTCAGGCGGTGTAAATGTAACTGCAGTATTTCTCTTTGTGAAGAGAAATGTTATGTGCTTTCAATTAGTCACGGGTTATAGGTTTTCTGCAATACTTAAAGTTCAATTGGAATTACGTTTCAACTTTCGTCTGCGAGTAATATTGGTCGAAAGTAGAATAAAGAGCAGTTCTCAGAACTAATAAAGAAAGCCGTATCTGTGCGGTAGTGTTGTGTGTGTGTGTGTGTTTTCACACAGGTCATTTTTTTTGTTGTTGTTGTTTCCCCTTTTTTTTCTTTCAAAACTCTTTTATTATGCAGCCTGCCACTCCGTGTAGATGCGGCAAGCGGCAGCAAAGAGAGGGCAGGGGTCAAAGGTAGGGCTGAATAAATGATGGCGTGGTATCGAGTGCAGGCGAGCATTGACGACATTTTAATGCTCGCATTGAGAGATGAGTAGCGATGTGTGAGTCATGGCCTTGGTGCTGGAGACTTGGGGACAGGTCAACTTGACCCGCAGGTGTATACGCAGGTATGTTTCCTTGTTATTCCTCTGGTGACATTCCTGGTGTTGGGGAGGCAGGTACAGCTGGAAGTGTGTGTGTGCGTGCGTGGGTGAGTAAGAAGATTGCGACATGTTTTTGCACCTAACGTTGATAAATTGTAACCCCCTCTCTCTCTCTCTTACCTAAAGAGACGCTTCTGCATCTATTTACATCCGTGACCAGTACAATGTGTGAATGTGGCGCTTAAATAAGATTTTAGTCTTAAGAAGCATTCCCTAAGTTTTAAAGAAAGTTCTCAGTGTCTATCTTTGAACGTTATGTCTGCAGTCGCTCTACTCAAACACTGGACTGTCAGAAAGTCATTCATAGTATTGACTGGCTTGTATAATGGGTCCATAAGTCTCAACTTTCGTTTTAACGGTGTTTCTTATATGTAGCTTAAGTCTTCAACCTACTGTCTTGACTTGGCAGCGTGTCCAGAGTAGCACTGGTTTTACTCTCTCGAAATTGTTACTGTCACCTCACCTCTCTCTCTCTCTCTCTCTCTCTCTCACACACACACACACACACACACACACAAATATAGTAATATTGACATGCTCAACGATTATTTTCCCTCAAATGTATATATATCCTGTTAAGAATTTTTTTTTAAAAGTGGAGTGATGCTTTGGGCCTTTGTTTTATTTCTCTCACTGTCAGGATATAGCAAACAAAATATGTGCTCATCTTATTTGACTATTTCGATTGTGTAGATGACTTTATTTAATAATAATAATAATTATTGTCCGTAAGGAAATTTGTCTTACAATTTGTGCATTACACCAAACAAAACATTGTAATTATAAAAAAAATGTACATTCACACCTGACTCACTCATAATTTACATGTGAAAAGTTTATATCAAATTGTTTCTATTTAATGATTTGGTTGCCAGGGGAACAAAAGAGTGTTTGTGTCTGTTTGTCTTTGCTATCGGTGTCTTGTATCTTGTTTGGTAAAATCACAAAATCTTGACCCTAAGGGTGATTTTTTATTTCTAGAATGTTTTTAGCTTTTTTATTGATGTTTGTCTCAAACAGCTGCCCAAATGGGATTTGTTTTTTGACAATGACTTTACCAGCAGCATTAAGGATTCTATGGAGTTTATTTTTATTTTTAATGCTCAGATTGCCATACCAGGCGGTGATATTAAAACTTAAAATATTGCAGATGTGAGCGTGATAAAACATATCCAAGGCCTTTTCATTAACATTAAACGAGGACAGTTTTCTCAGTAATCATAATCTTTGCTGCCCTTTTTTTGCTGATATAATCAGTATTTTCAGTAAAATTTAGTTTATTGTCTAGAATAGTACCAAGGTATTTAAAGGTTTGCACTATTTCAATAGTCTCTCCAGCTACAGAAACAATATCATTTTCCTTCTTTTCCCGTCTTTAGTTGTTGTTTTTTTTGACATTAAAAAATTCATGTATGTTACACAATTTCATGACAATGTCTCTGAATTAAAAGCTTACACACAAAATGGCTAACGAAGTTAAATTCATTATCTATTGCTAAGAATAAGGTAGCATGCTAGCTCCGAGTTAAAGGCATCTCATCTTCAGTCATTGCTAACCTTCAAGACAGGTAGACATTCTTAGCGTGGCCAAACAGAGGCGTTAAGTCCATTAGGCATGCATGGATGCACACTATTTGCTTGTTTTGTTTTATATGTTTCGAATGTTCCTTACAAATGGAAGATTGTTACATCCTGACCCTAACCTCCAGCAGGGATGGCGGCGAGCAGGGCTTGAACACGGGACAAGTGGGACGACAGTCCAATACGCCTACCACACGACAGATACTCCTCGCTGCTTCCCTTTGCATGCTTCATTGGCGGAGTGACCTTGTTTCAAATGCTTTTACTCGATGTACTCAAATTGGCACTGTTGTGTAATCTAGACATTTTGTCTCACAGAATGTCCCTGAATACAAGGAGGTATTTCAAAGTGTAGTACTGTACAAATCATCATCTAGCGGCAAAGTCCACTCTGTGGCTAAATGTTAGCGAACATCTTTCAAGTGTTCTTCCTATTTGGCAATAGTTTATGTGTTATTGTATACCTAGAGGAAACATTATGGGAAAGAGAAGAGTTGGACTAGTTTGTACTTAATACTAGTATTAACTTAGGTCAAAAATCAGAGATAGTACTAGTATTAACTCAGGTCAAAAATCAAAAATAGTACTAGTATTAACTCAGGTCAAAAATCAAAAATAGTACTAGTATTAACTCAGGTAAAAAATCAAAGATAGTACAAGCATTAACTCAGGTCAAAATTCAAAGATAGTACAAACATTAACTGAGGTCAAAAATCAAAAATAGTACTAGTATTAACTCAGGTAAAAAATCAAAGATAGTACAAGCATTAACTGAGGTCAAAAATCAAAAATAGTACTAGTATTAGCTCAGGTAAAAAATCAAAGATAGTACAAGCATTAACTGAGGTCAAAAATCAAAAATAGTACTAGTATTAACTCAGGTCAAAAATAAAAAATAGTACTAGTATTAACTCAGGTCAAAAATCAAAAATAGTACTAGTATTAACTCAGGTAAAAAATCAAAGATAGTACAAGCATTAACTCAGGTCAAAAATCAAAGATAGTACAAACATTAACTGAGGTCAAAAATCAAAAATAGTACTAGTATTAACTCAGGTCAAAAATCAAAAATAGTACTAGTATTAACTCAGGTAAAAAATCAAAGATAGTACAAGCATTAACCCAGGTCAAAAATCAAAGATAGTACAAACATTAACTCAGGTCAAAAATCAAAAATAGTACTAGTATTAACTCAGGTCAAAAATCAAAGATAGTACAAGCATTAACCCAGGTCAAAAATCAAAGATAGTACAAACATTAACTGAGGTCAAAAATCAAAAATAGTACTAGTATTAACTCAGGTCAAAAATCAAAAATAGTACTAGTATTAACTCAGGTAAAAAATCAAAGATAGTACAAGCATTAACCCAGGTCAAAAATCAAAGATAGTACAAACATTAACTCAGGTCAAAAATCAAAAATAGTACTAGTATTAACTCAGGTCAAAAATCAAAGATAGTACAAGCATTAACCCAGGTCAAAAATCAAAGATAGTACAAACATTAACTGAGGTCAAAAATCAAAAATAGTACTAGTATTAACTCAGGTCAAAAATCAAAGATAGTACAAGCATTAACTGAGGTCAAAAATCAAAAATAGTACTAGTATTAACTCAGGTCAAAAATCAAAGATAGTACAAGCATTAACTCAGGTCAAAAATCAAAGATAGTACAAGCATTAACCCAGGTCAAAAATCAAAGATAGTACAAGCATTAACTCAGGTCAAAAATCAAAGATAGTACAAGTATTAACTCAGGTCAAAAATCAATGATAGTACAAGTATTAACTCAGGTCAAAAATCAAAGATAGTACAAGTATTAACTCAGGTCAAAAATCAATGATAGTACAAGCATTAACTCGGGTCAAAAATCAAAGATAGTACACGCATTAACTCAGGTCAAAAATCAAAGATAGTACAAGCATTAACTTAGGTCAAAAATCAAAGATAGTACAAGCATTAACTCAGGTCAAAAATCAATGATAGTACAAGTATTAACTTAGGTCAAAAATCAAAGATAGTACAAGTATTAACTCAGGTCAAAAATCAAATATAGTACAAGTATTAACTCAGGTCAAAAATCAATGATAGTACAAGCATTAACTCGGGTCAAAAATCAAAGATAGTACAAGCATTAACTCAGGTCAAAAATCAAAGATAGTACAAGCATTAACTTAGGTCAAAAATCAAAGATAGTACAAGCATTAACTCAGGTCAAAAATCAATGATAGTACAAGTATTAACTTAGGTCAAAAATCAAAGATAGTACAAGTATTAACTCAGGTCAAAAATCAAATATAGTACAAGTATTAACTCAGGTCAAAAATCAAAGATAGTACAAGTATTAACTCAGGTCAAAAATCAAATATAGTACAAGTATTAACTCATGTCAAAAATCAAAGATAGTACAAGTATTAACTCAGGTCAAAATTCAAAGATAGTACAAACATTAACTGAGGTCAAAAATCAAAAATAGTACTAGTATTAACTCAGGTCAAAAATCAAATATAGTACAAGTATTAACTCAGGTCAAAAATCAAAGATAGTACAAGTATTAACTCAGGTCAAAAATCAAATATAGTACAAGTATTAACTCATGTCAAAAATCAAAGATAGTACAAGTATTAACTCAGGTCAAAATTCAAAGATAGTACAAGCATTAACTGAGGTCAAAAATCAAAAATAGTACTAGTATCAGGTCAGGTAAAAATCAAAGATAGTACAAGCATTAACTGAGGTCAAAAATCAAAAATAGTACTAGTATCAGGTCAGGTAAAAATCAAAGATAGTACAAGCATTAACCCAGGTCAAAAATCAAAGATAGTACAAACATTAACTCAGGTCAAAAATCAAAAATAGTACTAGTATTAACTCAGGTCAAAAATCAAAGATAGTACAAGCATTAACCCAGGTCAAAAATCAAAGATAGTACAAACATTAACTGAGGTCAAAAATCAAAAATAGTACTAGTATTAACTCAGGTAAAAAATCAAAGATAGTACAAGCATTAACTGAGGTCAAAAATCAAAAATAGTACTAGTATTAACTCAGGTCAAAAATCAAAGATAGTACAAGCATTAACTCAGGTCAAAAATCAAAGATAGTACAAGCATTAACCCAGGTCAAAAATCAAAGATAGTACAAGCATTAACTCAGGTCAAAAATCAAAGATAGTACAAGTATTAACTCAGGTCAAAAATCAATGATAGTACAAGTATTAACTCAGGTCAAAAATCAAAGATAGTACAAGTATTAACTCAGGTCAAAAATCAATGATAGTACAAGCATTAACTCGGGTCAAAAATCAAAGATAGTACAAGCATTAACTCAGGTCAAAAATCAAAGATAGTACAAGCATTAACTTAGGTCAAAAATCAAAGATAGTACAAGCATTAACTCAGGTCAAAAATCAATGATAGTACAAGTATTAACTTAGGTCAAAAATCAAAGATAGTACAAGTATTAACTCAGGTCAAAAATCAAATATAGTACAAGTATTAACTCAGGTCAAAAATCAAAGATAGTACAAGTATTAACTCAGGTCAAAAATCAAATATAGTACAAGTATTAACTCAGGTCAAAAATCAAAGATAGTACAAGTATTAACTCAGGTCAAAATTCAAAGATAGTACAAACATTAACTGAGGTCAAAAATCAAAAATAGTACTAGTATTAACTCAGGTAAAAAATCAAAGATAGTACAAGCATTAACTGAGGTCAAAAATCAAAAATAGTACTAGTATTAGCTCAGGTAAAAAATCAAAGATAGTACAAGCATTAACTGAGGTCAAAAATCAAAAATAGTACTAGTATTAACTCAGGTCAAAAATCAAAAATAGTACTAGTATTAACTCAGGTCAAAAATCAAAAATAGTACTAGTATTAACTCAGGTAAAAAATCAAAGATAGTACAAACATTAACTGAGGTCAAAAATCAAAAATAGTACTAGTATTAACTCAGGTCAAAAATCAAAAATAGTACTAGTATTAACTCAGGTAAAAAATCAAAGATAGTACAAGCATTAACCCAGGTCAAAAATCAAAGATAGTACAAACATTAACTCAGGTCAAAAATCAAAAATAGTACTAGTATTAACTCAGGTCAAAAATCAAAGATAGTACAAGCATTAACCCAGGTCAAAAATCAAAGATAGTACAAACATTAACTGAGGTCAAAAATCAAAGATAGTACAAGTATTAACTCAGGTCAAAAATCAAATATAGTACAAGTATTAACTCAGGTCAAAAATCAAAAATAGTACTAGTATTAACTCAGGTCAAAAATCAAAGATAGTACAAGCATTAACTCAGGTCAAAAATCAAAGATAGTACAAGCATTAACCCAGGTCAAAAATCAAAGATAGTACAAGCATTAACTCAGGTCAAAAATCAAAGATAGTACAAGTATTAACTCAGGTCAAAAATCAATGATAGTACAAGTATTAACTCAGGTCAAAAATCAAAGATAGTACAAGTATTAACTCAGGTCAAAAATCAATGATAGTACAAGCATTAACTCGGGTCAAAAATCAAAGATAGTACAAGCATTAACTTAGGTCAAAAATCAAAGATAGTACAAGCATTAACTCAGGTCAAAAATCAATGATAGTACAAGTATTAACTTAGGTCAAAAATCAAAGATAGTACAAGTATTAACTCAGGTCAAAAATCAAATATAGTACAAGTATTAACTCAGGTCAAAAATCAAAGATAGTACAAGTATTAACTCAGGTCAAAAATCAAATATAGTACAAGTATTAACTCAGGTCAAAAATCAAAGATAGTACAAGTATTAACTCAGGTCAAAAATCAAATATAGTACAAGTATTAACTCAGGTCAAAAATCAAAGATAGTTCAAGTATTACTCAGGTCAAAAATGAAAGAAGGACGGCTGCCTGGTCGTGTGTTCGCTTCGGACTGTCGACCCATTTGTCCCGAGTTTGAACTCTGCCCCTCTGCCTTTCTGCTGAAGGTTCTAAGGACGTCATAATGTTTTGCTGAAGGAACCTTAGAGACGTGTGAAACAAAGATCAGGACAACTTGAGTGACCGGCCACAAATATTTAGTTTTGACATTTCTCAAACTTCATTAAAGAGATAATTAAACAGGCGAAGGGTAAGAAGGAATCAACAAACAAATGACACACTGACACTAATGAGGATCAAAACACTGTCCCCCCCCCCTCCCATCCCTTTGTGATACTGGCGTAACTGGCCGTGTGAGTACACTGTGAGTCAAGTGGACAGTGGCCAGTATAGTGATGTTCTCATTTGTCTAAATCTGTGACTCGTCTCACTTTCTCATCCCCCCCTCCCTACACCACCCCGCCGCCCGTTATTTTTTAATTAACTCGTCATTGTTTGCCTCTGCCTTTGACTCATTGCATGACGTAACGCGGCGGTCTACCTTCACTTCCCGTCTGCCTCACCCCGCCATCTCCCCCCCCCCCCCGTCTTGTTGTTTTTTTTAAACCCTCTCTATCCTTCGTGTTCTTCCTTGGTCCGTCCTCCTTCTTTGTCATTCCCCGCTATTGGAGTCTCTCTCTCTCTCTCTCTCTCTCTCGCTCTCACATGTAGCGAGACATAGAGCGAACTTTGTAGCCGAGTGAGACCACGTTCAAGTGACTGGCTTGGATTAGTGTGACCATGTTGAGGAACGTCATACTTGGAGGTGCTTCTATTCTTGGACTCTAACGGCTTCTACTTCCAATCAGCCAGGTTCTTCATTTATTTTTATTTATTTTTGTTTGTTTACTAGCATTTGTTTTCTTTGAATGTTTACCGTCAAACTTGGTTGTGTCGATCTTTGTTTTGTGGATCTACATTTAAATTCGAAACACTAGAGTGGGTTTCATTTGAGGATGTTGCTGGGTCACCGTAGTTGGTGAGCTCGTCATCTTTCGGAAGTTAGACACGAGAAAACATTCAAGACATAGTGCATATTTGATTATCATTGGAGTGAAATTTGAACCTGGTTTGTACCTCTACCAAATCGAGACATTGTACCTCTACCAAATCGAGACATTGTACCTCTACCAAATCGAGACATTGTACCTCTACCAAATCGAGACATTGTACCTCTACCAAATCGAGACATTGTACCTCTACCAAATCGAGACATTGTACCTCTACCAAATCGAGACATTGTACCTCTACCAAATCGAGACATTGTACCTCTACCAAATCGAGACATTGTACCTCTACCAAATCGAGACATTGTACCTCTGCCAAATCGAGACTTTGTACCTCTACCAAATCGAGACATTGTACCTCTACCAAATCGAGACATTGTACCTCTACCAAATCGAGACATTGTACCTCTACCAAATCGAGACATTGTACCTCTACCAAATCGAGACATTGTACCTCTACCAAATCGAGACATTGTACCTCTACCAAATCGAGACATTGTACCTCTACCAAGTCGAGACATTGTACCTCTACCAAATCGAGACATTGTACCTCTACCAAATCGAGACATTGTACCTCTACCAAATCGAGACATTGTACCTCTACCAAATCGAGACATTGTACCTCTACCAAATCGAGACATTGTACCTCTACCAAATCGAGACATTGTACCTCTACCAAATCGAGACATTGTACCTCTACCAAATCGAGACATTGTACCTCTACCAAATCGAGACATTGTACCTCTACCAAATCGAGACATTGTACCTCTACCAAATCGAGACATTGTACCTCTACCAAATCGAGACATTGTACCTCTACCAAATCGAGACATTGTACCTCTACCAAGTCGAGACATTGTACCTCTACCAAATCGAGACATTGTACCTCTACCAAATCGAGACATTGTACCTCTACCAAATCGAGACATTGTACCTCTACCAAATCGAGACATTGTACCTCTACCAAATCGAGACATTGTACCTCTACCAAATCGAGACATTGTACCTCTACCAAATCGAGACATTGTACCTCTACCAAATCGAGACATTGTACCTCTACCAAATCGAGACATTGTACCTCTACCAAATCGAGACATTGTACCTCTACCAAATCGAGACATTGTACCTCTACCAAATCGAGACATTGTACCTCTACCAAATCGAGACATTGTACCTCTACCAAATCGAGACTATCTTGGGATGAATTTCTTAGTTGTTGGTGTTTTTTTTTTCCTTTTCGTTTAGATCTAGATCTGTATGTGTGCTTCGTTTGAAACGTGTGTGTGTGTTTGTATCACGCTTTGTTTCGTGTGTATGTGTTTTCGCGTTGACCTTTAGGTGCCGACTGTGGTGTTGTGTTTGTGTATGGAAGTGAGCAGCTCAGTGCTGGATGTTGCGCTCACGTTACAACACTCACTCGGGAATTCACGTGCGCTGAGTTTGTCCTTCTTGACAGGTAAAACGGAATTCTTTAGAGTTTTTTTTTTATTTTTTTTAAAAGGTGTTGTTAGAGGAAGATAGAAATATTTGAAGATAACTTGGGGGTCTTAAAATGTTTACTTTGCCAGCGGCATATTATCGTAGTGTATATATTAAAGTTGATAGCTGGCGGTTATATTACTGAACTGTATACTGTATATATGAAAGTGGATAACTATTGGTTATATTAGTGAAGTGTATATATTTAAGTGTACATGTACATTGTGTATTTAGTTTTAGAGCTAGGGGTTATATTTGTAAAGTTTATATATAGCCAGGATTGGATTTAGACTTCCCTTGAGATATGAGTAACTCAATTTTAACCCTCTATTCAAAATTATTGAGAATATCCCTAAACCATTTTTAGGGCTCCGAAGCAAACTAAGGCCCTACGCTCTAGCTTATGTTTCTGACAGCTAAATCCAGCACTCTACATAGCTAGTAGTTATATTAGTTAAGTGTACACATAGCCATTGGTTATATTAGTAAAGTTTATACGTAGCTAGGAGTTATATTAGTAAAGTTTATACGTAGCTAGGAGTTATATTAGTAAAGTTTATACGTAGCTAGGAGTTATATTAGTAAAGTTTATACGTAGCTAGGAGTTATATTAGTAAAGTTTATACGTAGCTAGGAGTTATATTAGTAAAGGTTATACGTAGCTAGGAGTTATATTAGTAAAGGTTATACGTAGCTATTATGTATGTTAGTTAAGTGGATACGTAGCTAGAAGTTGTGTTAGTTAAGTTTATACGTAGCTAGAAGTTATGTTAGGAAAGTGTGTACATAGTTAGTGGTTATATTGGTAAAGTGTACACATAGCTAGTGGTCATATTAGTAAAGTGAGTACATAGCCAGTGGTTCTGTTAGTAATAGGTAGTAATAGGCCTACATAGCTAGTGGTTCTATTAGTAATAGATAGTAATAGGCCTATATGGCTAGTGGTTCAATTAGTAATAGATAGTAATAGGCCTATATGGCTAGTGGTTCTATTAGTAAAGTGTATAGGCCTGTGTGGTTAGTGGTTCTATTAGTAAAGTGTATAGCAATATATAAGTAGTGGTTCTATAAATAAAGTGTATAGCAATATATTGGTAGTGGTTCTATTAGTAAAGTGTATAGACCTACATAGCTAGTGGTTCTGTAACTGAGCAGTGTTTGTGCTGCATATTCTGATTTCATTGAACGAACGTTTGTGAAAAAAAAAAAAATAGACTCCATGCGCATGTCTAAAACTAAACGCATTTGAAATTTTTTTTGTTTACAATGGATCACTTTTTGTGTGTGTGTTATCTTTCATTTTCTTGTCTGTCTCACATTTCCAACTTGTTCCCTTCAGCACAATGTCAATTGCAGTCTCGAAAGATTGTCTGCTCCTAGCTGCCTTCCAACACACACCATTCAAACTTACACAATTTTTGTTTTATTTGAAACTCTCTATTTTTACACCCCAATTTCTTTACTCCTTCGACCCCCCTTCCCACCTTTGACATTTCTCCCTCGACTCTGTTGTGGAGGCTGGACGTGAGGATGCACCGAGGAAGCTAGGGTCCGGGTCACGGTGACATTCAACGTAGCCATTTTTAACTTTTTGAGAAAAACACTGGCCTATATGCAGGTCTGGAGTGTAGATCACAAAAATGTTGTGGGTAGTGGTCGCTGTGGCGGTATCGTTGTCCTTAGAGTGTATTTGAATATATAAGCAAGAACAATGTGATCACATTGTCACACTGATCTCTCACTAACATGCACAAACGAAGAAATTGTGTGTGTGTGTAATGATTAGAACAGCGCTCCATCAGTTAAGTTGTCATTAATGTCACTCAGATAGTGCGCCTGGTTAAAAATTCATGTCCAGTCACCAAAAACCGAGATTCCAGAAAGAGGCCGAGCAATGTTTAGTTTCAGTTGATTTGAAATGTATGAATGGTGATGGAATAGAGAAGTCTTCTTTTTAGTCTAGGAGATGGTGAATGGTTGAAGACGGTGCATTATAGCTTAAAGGCTTCTCTTAGAAATTAAAACAAATAAAACTTATTGGGGTTACGCTCTTTCCTCCTCTCTCTCCTCTCTCTTTCCTCTCTCTCTCTCTTCTTACTACCCTCTCTCTCTCTCTTTCTTCTCTCTCTCTCTCTCTTCTTACTACCCTCTCTCTCTCTTTCCTCTCTCTCTCTCTCTTCTTACTACCCTCTCTCTCTTTCCTCTCTCTCTCTCTCTTCTTACTACCCTCTCTCTCTCTCTTCTTACTACCCTCTCTCTCTTTCCTCTCTCTCTCTCTCTTCTTACTACCCTCTCTCTCTCTCTTCTTACTACCCTCTCTCTCTTCTTACTACCCTCTCTCTCTCTCTTCTTACTACCCTCTCTCTCTCTCTCTTCTTACTACCCTCTCTCTCTCTCTTCTTACTACCCTCTCTCTCTCTCTCTTCTTACTACCCTCTCTCTCTTTCCTCTCTCTCTCTCTCTTCTTACTACCCTCTCTCTCTTTCCTCTCTCTCTCTCTCTCTTCTTACTACCCTCTCTCTCTCTCTTCTTACTACCCTCTCTCTCTTTCCTCTCTCTCTCTCTCTTCTTACTACCCTCTCTCTCTCTTTCCTCTCTCTCTCTCTCTCTCTCTTCTTACTACCCTCTCTCTCTCTTTCCTCTCTCTCTTCTTACTACCCTCTCTCTCTCTTTCCTCTCTCTCTCTCTCTCTTCTTACTATCGTCTCTTTCTTTCCTTTCCTCTCTTTCTCTTGTCTTTCTTCTCTCTCTTTCTTTCTTCTTTCTCTTTCTTCTCTTTCTTTCTCTTCTCTCAATCTCTTCTCTCTCTTCTCTACCTCCCTCTCTTCAGTCTCCTCAGTTTTGTGATAATTGTGTGTTGTTTTTTTTTAGTCGCTGTCTATTCCCATGCTATAAAAGGAACCATAATTTAATGCCTGGTCTCACGCCAGAAAAGTAAAAAGTGTGACGGAGAAAAAAAAAAGGGGGGGGGTGGTGAGGGCAGACGTCGATCCCTGCCACCCCTTCCCTTCCCGTTTTTCCCCCCCACTCCAACGTTTGAGTGAGTGTATAGATGTAGTAGCGGTGACAGCTTCAGCGACGTGCTGCCCTCAACTTGGAGCTCAGCAGACAGATCAACATCCGAGTTGACTAGTCTAGTCCTACCACATAGGCTCGTGTTTCCTGTCAGTACATACTTATTGATTACTTTGTGCCGAACATTCAATTGTTTTTGACTTTTTTTTCTCTATTCAAGTCATTGGAGAATTTGTACTTGGGCTAGCGGAGGGAGGGTTTTTTATTTACAACTAGTTTCCAACATCAATAACAAGAAAACAACATTGGCTGGAGAAAGTGACTACTAATAGAACTCACTTTTGTTCCAATACACTCTCAGAAAATATAGTCAAAGTAATGAAAGTTAGTTAGTCATGCATTTTTAAAAATTTATTTCGGATATCAAACTTTTGTAAACTCCGACCCATTGATTGTTAGGGTATGGAATTGTAGAAGAGAGTTCACTATTTCCTTGAGCTCTGTTGGAATGTAGTCAGATTATTTGTTTATATTTTTCAGTACGATATTTTATTGAAGAAAGAGATGCTTGGATCCAGGGTGGAAATTCATTGTGTTGGATTCTATAGTTTGTATTTTCAAGTTGGTACTTCTTTTTTAGGTTCAGAGATTCTTGAACAAAAGTATTCCTTTGAGACGGTTTTAATGCCAGATTTGTGGATTTTAATATTGATTGGGTGCCTTTCTAAGGTTTTCATTTTGAAGGTTATGATTTAATATTAGCAGTAATTGTTTGATACGTCTATAAATCTTCTATTTCTTAGCACTCTTAGTTGTTTTTGTTTTTTTTAGTTTTACGGGCCCGCACTTTGTGCTCGGATCACGCTACGCTACTGTAGGCGTCTTTGTTATGAGTTTGTTGTCCGTCTCATTGATTCACACAGCTTCTCCGTGTGCTGTCTTTAATAAGGCCACGTCACACTAACCTGACATTCTAGAGAGAGTTTTACAAGAGCGCAATATCTAGGCAGCTAAAGCTCATACACACATCACACAAACACACACACACTTATCACACACACACATCACACAAACCTTTAAACTGTCTTAAAATGTCTGGAAGCAGGTTTCTTGTCTGTTCTCTGATTACAACAAAGCAAACAAACAAAAGGCCTTGACCCTGGTCCCAAGACAGGAATGAGCAGAAACATCTAATCTAATTTCTTTCCCAACTCTCTTGACTGGGAGGGAAATAATTTCATCCGTCTCGCTCGTTTTCATTTTAATTACTGACGAGTCTTGGGGGAAAAAGTTTTTTTTGCGATGATCAATTTGTGTTTTTGTTTCGCTTACATTTGTACCAGGTGATGGATTCGTAATAAACTTTGGGTTTTAAAGACACCTCGAGCTCAACGAGCTATGCAGTAGCATTAGTAAATATGGAAAGTGGAGTGATAAGAATGGTCTTGATCTCTACTAGGTCAGTGGGTGGCCACGTAGCAGGAGGAAGAGTCACTCTTCAGCGAGGGAGGGGAGTGGGAAATGCTGCTTTAATATTTTCTAAAATTTTAATTCTTTCTCTCCTTCACGCTCCCTCTCCTCTCTTTGTCTTTTTTGCTCTCTTTATTTCTTCTTCTCTTCCTCTCTCTCTCTTCTTATCTCTCTCTTTCTTACATTTCCTCCTCTCTCATACTTCTCTTTCTCCTTCTTTTTACAAAGCTTATGTCAACTTACTTTGTCTGGTAGAAAGTTTGTACACGTGATTCCTCCCACAAAAATTCTCGGATCAATTTGAAACTCTGCACAATTATTCATTGGCATAGACGAGACATGAAACAATGAAAACAATTAGTCCATACAGTTCTGGAAATTAATTATTTTGTTTGATAGCAAAAAGAAAAAATTGGTCCTCAGTATTCACAGATATTGGTGGGAGGGTTTGGTCCCCTTAGATAATTGTACTCTTTATTTCTAAGTGCACACCCATTCTAGGATCAAATTGAAACTTTATACACGTATTTATTGTACCTAACAAAATATTAATTAATTAAGAAAAATGACCAATTAGTCTATTAATTGTTGGTAATTAATGTTTTGGGTTGATATCGAAAATGGGAAATTACTTCTACATTTTTGAGAGATACAATTGTAATTGCAGAGTTCTTCCCATTAAATAAGCTTTTTTTTTTTGCTTGTTCTCTGTCCTTCTTTCTCCTTCTCTTTTTCTCTCCTCTCTCTCCTTATCTCTCTACATCTCCTTCTCATTATTACTAATTAGAGTTTGAACGCTTTAACGTACTAAGTGGCTTGAAAAAAAACGTAAGTCCGGCATTTTTTTTTATTTATTTCACAAAACCATCAACTCTACCAGATATGTATTATTTCGGGCATTATTGCGCAATTCAACTAACTTGGTTGATTTATATTTTATTGGTTTGCGAGGTCTATGGTCGTCTCTCAATACTTTGTAAATACTTGATTTGATTATGTGTCGTTCATGTTTGCTGTTTTAGTTTCACATTGTATTATTTCTGTCTCTGTCTCTGTATTATATTTCTGTCTCCCGTAAAAACCGGTGTGAGAAGCATCCATTCTTTGATGTCTGCCCGACATCTGACCTGCTTGTCTTTCAACTGGAACTGTAAGAATGTCTTTGCTAGTTCTGGCGTACCAGACGATGTGTTGTTAAATCAGTGATGTCCTATTCCAATAGACACTGTGATTACGCCAGTCATGTATCGTATGATACTGGTATTAAAGACGTCATGTCCGAACATTGTCTCAAGCATATCATTTCCATGGCTTAGATTTAAAAGCAACAACACACAACTCCTGCACATGATTGGTAAATACTATGTTTGCAATTGTTCTCAAAACAAGACACCAGATCCTTTTGAAATCGCGAGATATGTATTATTTTATTAGATTGTATTTATTAATATTTACTTTTCACTTTTTGTGTGGGTAATTGATGATTTGCAGAGCTCTGTACTTCTGCTAGCTGCTTAAACCACACCAAGCAATACTACTTTGTCTGGAACCAAAAAAAATATTCCTATTAAAAACACAATGCCTTCTTTATACAACTTGTAGAGCGAGTGTTTTTCTCTTGATAACTAATGAATGTCAGATTTAAAAACAATGGCACATTTTTTTTTTTACTCCGCCCTTCCCCTCTCCCCGAGAAAGACTCCTGGTCAAGCGAATGTCTAGATCTAGTACACTTTAAGATATTCTAATGACAGGCATTTAGAGCTTGACTATAAAGACGATTCGCGAAATTTTCCTGATTATTAAACTCTTCAGTCAGAAAAGTCTTGCATTCGGTCATTCCCGAAAGCGATGTCCTGTCAAGAACGCGATAGTCCTTTCAAAACCGATGTTGGATATAGACCTAGAATTAGATCTCTAGCCAAATTTAAATTGATTTCATTTTTTACTTGAAAAATGATAACGATCAAACTAGAGTTTTCCCCGTATGGCCAACCAGTTAGTAATTCTTTTCTCAGATAAATACATCAACCGTTAAATTTCTAGACAAATCGCTGGAGCCCTTTTTGAGATCAGCGTCCATGTTCTTCCATGAAGTTATGACATGATTAGAGGTATTGTAAAAAGAAAAGTTTTGAATAAAAAAAATAACCTTAATTATTATCTAACAATTATCGTCTTAATTTTTTTTTCTGAATCGATTTACCAAACCATGTCCGGCGAATGTAGACGTGTTTTTAGAGCCAGCAACTTTGTGTGAGAACCTCTGCTCTACAAGGGATTCATTCCAAGAGGCGAAAGTGAATGGTTTCTTATAACGTAACACTTGGCCTGAGTGGGATGGGTGAAAATGGGAGGGGGGGGGGGGTCGCGTGCTGAGATCAGAGTGGGGCGGGCGATCGATGCTATGACATTAGGCATGCAGCTTGTCTCGCCGTCCTGTCTGGCCCGAGGTGACCGTGCAATCTTTGACTAGCGGAGTGGACCTCACTACTGCCGCTCTTCACCCGTGGTGCTGCATCACAGGCTGCAGGGAAAGGGGGGGGGGTTGAAGGAGGACATACAATCACCAGTACTCAAGGACTAACATTTTCTTAAGGTGAAAGTGTATGGTCTATAGTCGTTACTCTATGGTAACGAGGCGGTGCAGTTGGTGGTGCTGTCATTAAGTCTGTACATTTTTTGGATTGAAGAGCTCTCGCTTACAGACTAGTCTAACTAGTTCAATCAAATTTTAGTCTGGGAAAAAAAACGTGTTTGATCCAGCTAGAGGTTAAGCTTTATTGTTTTGAGTTTCCCATAGATTGATGTCAGATTGTGTTCAGATGGTCAAACGTCATGGATGGCTCTGCTGTACTCATTCATGGCGTCATTTTGGACGCGGACCTACTTCTTCTTCTTCTTAATTGTCTTAAGAGTAGAGTTTAAAACTCTTGTAAGCTTTTCTCCATCTGCCTGTCTAAACAAACTTCTGTCTTTTAAAGATCCAAGCAGATGTAAATTATTATCGATGGCTAGCATCCAAAGACGCTTGGATTAGAAGCGAGGACAAAGGTCGAGCGCACTGGGGAAACTCCCCACTTTCACATCAGCCATGTAGGTGTCTGCCATTAAAAAATGGTCTTTTGAGGAACGGTGAGTGGATAGTGACATGTTTGTTTGGGGCTTTCTTCCATCTCAGACGTTGCTATGGACTCGATCCTTAGGACCCCAACAGACGGTTCTTTTTTGGCTTCCCTATTGGCCTAATCGCCTTCTCTCACGACCGTTTTCCCCAGAGCGCCACGATGAAGCAGAGAAACTTGGCCCCGGTCTGGACTAGTTTATGTTTGTACAAGTTGGAGATGAACAAGAACTGCCTAACAAATCTTTTTTCCATCTTTTTTTTAAAATGAATGTACCTACACTATGCAATACGGAGTTTTATAAAGGGAAAAAAGTGCAGGATTTCGGCTGATCAAAAGTAGCTGGTGTACTTACACAGAGTCAACCTTTTAAACAGTAACTACTTTGTATTGCATCCATTTCAAACAGCCAGCATTCTCAGGTATTGCGATGACATCACTCTCTCTCTCTCTCTGTGTGTGTGTGTGTGTTTAATAGAGAAACCGATAATGAAATATAGACTTTTTTGGGGATGAACGGATGTATAGCCATGTGGGTAGAACTTAAGACACTGATAGTGACTTGTACTGGGAGTCACTATCAAACCTACCAATGAATGCACTTATTTTCAATTAAATAAAATATTCGCTTTCAAATTCAATTCTAGTCATTAAAATATATATATAGGTACGTTCTCATTTTGTTTTATTGCAAATAAAAAAAAAAATAGGGAAAAAGGGGGGGGGGGTATATTTTTATACAATTAATTAAAAGAGATTTTTGTTTAAAGTTGTGTATGGAAAGGTTGCCTCCCCTTACATGCTCTTCCCTTCCTAATCATCTAGTTCCGCATCGTTTGGTAAGTAAGAATGTTAACAGTCGTGTAAAACCCGTTTCCATGGTACCGTCACGCCATTCCTGACATTGTACTACATTATCTTATCTCTTACTTTCGGTCACCCGTGACAGCTTTCACGTCGGCATTGAATCCTATCGATCCTTTTGTTGGTCTACATCTTTGAAATGATTGAATTCTATTTATAGATCGCGTGCGTGTCGGAGGGTTTCACTACAATGCTTTGACTGACTGAAGCTTCGTGTTCGGTATCTAAACAAATGTGTTGGTCAAGTACTTAGTACATTACAGTGTCCCTTTGAGGGTGTTGTTTGTGATGCTAGGTTCAGTGCCAGTATTATCTCCCCCTGATAAGGCTAGTTCGCCGTGTACGTCATAGCGCTGGACGGGAGCTGTGCCCGTTAGTAGCGCAGGACGTTACCTTATCTCTGTGCGTCCGACTGGTCATAACCTCGGGACTTGCTCAAACTGGCAGCCAATAATGTCTAGTCAGCAGAAATTTATGAGAGCTCCCTCTCACCACGCACGCAAACACACACATGTGCAACTAATGGCTCTCTAATCCTTTCACCACGCACACACACACACAATCAACTAATGGCTCTCTAGCACTCGCTCGCATCTCTGTTAACACACACATCAATAAAACATCCACTTCCCCCCCCCCCTCCGGGTCTTTCTCTCTCACACACACTCACTGGCTGGCTCAATGTGATCCCATTCAGGTTGTCTGACTGAACTGACCATCTCCATGCACTGTACAATTTGATGCATTACGTAATTGATATTTAAGTCTGGGGGTTTTCAAGCGTTAATCTTTGGACTAGACTTAAATCTACCAGAATAGACTTGAATCTAGCAAACTAGACTTATATCTAGCAAACTAGACTTATATCTAGCAGATAAGACTTATATCTAGCAAACTAGACTTATATCTAGCAAACTAGACTTATATCTACCAGAATAGACTTGAATCTAGCAAACTAGACTTATATCTAGCAAACTAGACTTATATCTAGCAGAAAAGACTTGAATCTAGCAAACTAGACTTATATCTAGCTGACTAGACTCATATCTATTTTATAAAAATTTCAAGTACATTTTTTGTTTTTAAATTTCGTGTATGTGTGTTGTTTGAATTCTTCACTTTCACTTCTGTGATGTTTGAATTCTTCACTTTCACTTCTGTGATGTTTGAATTCTTCACTTTCACTTCTGTGATGTTTGAATTCTTCACTTTCACTTCTGTGATGTTTGAATTCTTCACTTTCACTTCTGTGATGTTTGAATTCTTCACTTTCACTTCTGTGATGTTTGAATTCTTCACTTTCACTTCTGTGATGTTTGAATTCTTCACTTTCACTTCTGTGATGTTTGAACTCTTCACTTTCACTTCTGTGATGTTTGAATTCTTCACTTTCGCTTCTGTGATGTTTGAATTCTGTACCTACCTGTGACACTACTAATAGTACAGTACTACGATGTAGAAAAAGACTGTCAGTCACAATATCTGGCTTCATATTTTCTAAAACATCATTTCCCCCCCCCCCCCCTTGTCCTAACGAATAGAGTATACTTGTGTTTCGCTTTATTAGAGATCAAGTGGTAATTGTCAGGTCAACCACTGCATCTTGTTTATTGAGCTAGGTACACTGAGTCGTCTAAAGAAGAAGAAAGGGACTTGACCTGACTCGCCCTTTTTACCGATGGAGTCTTCAAAGAAAGCTGAACTGAATTATTCAATCTCTTTTAATTCCTCGCTTTCTTGGTTCTGAAACAAGACTTACAAACCACAACAACAACAACACTTCATTTACAGTCCTATTGAAATCGCACTCCTGCTGCACCGGTGGCATCCATTTACTTGCTCAGAGATCAATGTCCTTAACAAAACACTTGACGTCAATATAGAGTACCCGTACATAATAACATCGTAGTAACATTTTTGTTTCGTAACTGACCCTTACGGTGTCATGTCATCTCCTGTAGTAGCCCCGCCCCTATTGTTTGTGTACATAATCTACGTTAACACAGTGTACATTTGGTTCTACAGCCGCCCCCTCCTTTACTTTTCTGGCTTGCTTAGAGAACGTTAATCTCAAGGTGTAGACGTATTTGAATTGAGATCTCCAGTATTAGCTAGTATCAATCAAAGGAGACACCTTAAGTATTAGCTAGTATCAATCAAAGGAGACACCTTAAGTATTAGCTAGTATCAATCAAAGGAGACACCTTAAGTATTAGCTAGTATCAATCAAAGGAGACACCTTAAGTATTAGCTAGTATCAATCAAAGGAGACACCTTAAGTATTAGCTAGTATCAATCAAAGGAGACACCTTAAGTATTAGCTAGTATCAATCAAAGGAGACCTTTAGTATTAGCTAGTATCAATCAAAGGAGACCTTTAGTATTGGCTGGTATCAATCAAAGGAGACCTTTAGTATTAGCTAGTATCAATCAAAGGAGACCTTTAGTATTAGCTAGTATCAATCAAAGGAGACCTTTAGTATTTAGATAGAGTTAAGTATTTACCTCTATTCAAAGTATCTGTTACTCTTCTTCTCTGCAGTTGTTTCCTAAACCTATGCAGTTGTTTCCTAAACCTATGCAGTTGTTTCCTAAACCTATGCAGTTGTTTCTTAAACCTATGCGCTGTCATGATCAAGTTCCATTCAATGTTCCAGCGGCCAACGTTTTCCTAAAGACAGTACACACGTAGCGGAGAATCTCGTGAGTCTTAGTTTGCGACGTTTGTCCGCTAACACTTGAGATTCTCTTTTCTTAACGAAGAATGCCTGATCGTTATAGATAAAGCATCCGCCCCCCCCCCCCCCCACCACCACCTTTCCGCTTTTCCTATGATTAAAAACAGAGCAACTCTAGAAAAAGAAATAAAAAGGTTAATTTAGCATCGCTAGCCAGATTGTATTAGCCGAGCTAAAACAAAAATAAACAAAAAAATATTATAAACATTTTCAATCTAATATATAAATTAGAATGTAAGATGTCTTTTATAGAAATCAAAACCGTTTGACCAATCTTAATGGCACTTGGCATATACATTCCTTCGACAATAGCGGTGATCTTAGAATAGGTGAAGTTGCCTTACAACAAGAGTTTACTAGATTTAGCTTAATGAGGACATATTGACATACATTTTAAGTATTGAAACTGCATAGAGATGCCTTTAATAATATATGAAAAAATAAAACAGAACAAAAAAAAAAAAACCCGAGCAAAGCCGGGTAAAAAACATACCTAGATATCAAATAAATTAAAGAGCTAATTTTTATTAGGTGAGAACAAAGAACACCTTGACCAAGACTCTAGGGATGAGCAGTTGATTAGAAAATCAGTTGAATTGTAATTCGAGTCCCTATTCCTTTAGCTTTAGTAATGGATAGGCAGAAAACACGAGTCCATGTAAACCAAGAGGAACCTATCCGTATTTGTTAACTTTTGTTTTACCGTCACGGTACACTCAAAATGTACACCTTGTCCAAATGTACACCTTGTCTAAATGTGCACCTTGTCCAAATGTGCACCTTGTCCAAATGTACACCTTGTCCAAATGTGCACCTTGTCCAAATGTGCACCTTGTCCAAATGTACACCTTGTCCAAATGTGCACCTTGTCCAAATGTGCACCTTGTCCAAATGTACACCTTGTCCAAATGTGCACCTTGTCCAAATGTACACCTTGTCCAAATGTGCACCTTGTCCATATGTGCGAAGATAAAAGAGCTCTAGAGCTTGAACGTCCATGTCAACACCGCCCTGCCTCTAATAAACAATCAGAAAAATTACTCGTGGTCTCACTCCCTCCCTCGTGTGTCTGCCTAGTTTATTTTTCTCGTGGCTAGCTGGCAGGTAAACTGGACCACCATTTGGGGTCAAATCACCTGGCCGCTCGCTAGAAATCTCGGTCAGGAGGCTACACACGTCCGCGTTCCCGTTTCCGCTATAGGTCACCGCAGATCATCACGGCCAAGTGAACTGGCCCTGGACTCAGCAGTGTCAGCGCCCATCAGTCACTTCATGCCACTTTCCTTGTCTCCGTGTTAGAGAATAACATTCAGCAGTGAGGTTTGTGCTGAGAGAGAGAGTGAGACTCTAGGTGACTTGGAAAGTCATTTTTAGTTTAGAGTCAACTTTACTTTGAAGTGGTCATTTACATTTGCCAGTTAAACAATGTACAGATTCCCAGTCAAACAATGTACAGATTCCCAGTCAAAGTCGTCTATGTCACTCTGATCAATATTAAAGAAGTCGATATATTTCTCTAAACTTGATACACTCTGTAATAAGTGTATAGCTGTGACTAAGTCTACGCCACTCAATGCGAACATAGTCCAATCGTAATCTACACTAACGTGGCTATTACAATGTACAACGAGTCTACTACATCAGACACTGAGTTTCGGTTGATATTTTTTTTTTACTTAGAACTTATTTCTGTTTGATGCAATTAAAAACAATATAATTGCTATATTTTTGTTTACAAATAAATTTAGTGAAGGTGTACATCTAATAGTGTCTTGTGCAAAATGTCCATACCCTACTTTGGTCTGTATAGATGATTAAGATGATGTGTGATTGATTTAATTATATGCCATGGAAATGTCTTGTGTTAAAGTAGGCCTATTGGAATAGCCCCCCCCCCCCACCCCGGCGGTTTGTTTGTAAAGCTCACCGGTGCTGACACCTCTAACGAAAGTGCGCCTACATCCCTTCTAAAACTGACCCCCCACAATATTATTACGTTTGGTTGTATGACAGTTGAAATCTCACTCGCCGACTGATATTGTTACAGTTCGCTTCTGATCTCTGTTATGTCTGCTGTCTCAAGTCAATGTTTGTTTAATTATTAAAGACGACGTCATTGTCTTGTCCTAGTTGACACTTCGTGAACTGGGCACTGCTTCAACCATCGCCTTGTCAATACTTAAGTCCTGGAGTGTCCTACTTAGGAGTGCACGACGTCACGGGGTATCAACAACACTCGTGCCGTCAGCCCTCGATCTAGCCTCGCTTTGATAATAGTAGATCTAGATACTTTTCATAGTAGATCTCGATATTTCTTCGCCAATCTGTCTCGAAGTGATGCTGTTCAGTTGCAGATCTCTCTAGATTTAATAGTGACAAGTTTTTTCCATGTTAAATGTCGGGTTTAAATGATGCTTGCTTGTTGATTGTTTGCTTTGTATTCTTATGTATGAATGAACTCTTTTATGTTGTGTCTGTTGTATTTATGTGTATTTTCTGTTGTATTGTCTTTATATGAGAAAAAAGTCCTTGTAATCACAACAAATTTCCGTAAGGATCAATAAAGCAGTCTTATTGTCGTTATTGGTCAAGATTTAGCCTCGTTTCTAGTTCTTGTCATTGTAGTATTCAAACTGTCTAGAGGATAACTATTGTCGTACAACTAGTTCGCTCTCTAGAGTCAAATGAACTTTATTGGACACACCGTCCAAGTGGGGGAAAACGTGGTGCTCAAGTGACCTTCAAATTTTCAAAGTGATAGAAATATGCATAGCTTTTCATTTGATTTCATAAAGTACTCAAAAGATTGACATATAGCGTTTATCGATGTAGTTAACCAAACATGTCTGTGCCTCCAGAATAATGAGAATTTCAGGCTGACATAACCAGTTCGGTGCATCTATTTCTTCACCAAGAATAATTTCTAGCGTGTCTGAAGTATAGCTCCTCCTTCGTGGTCGAAGATGAGCACATTTCTCATTTCCTATGGACTCGAAGATGACTGTCAAGTCCAATCCTCGCTTTAAAAAGCCGTCCGCATACGTGGCATAGGTAGGTTAGGTCAGTTGCAGAAAGGCCTTCTTGTTCTCATCTTTTTGTTGGTTCGGCGCTCTTTCACCCAAATTTCTAACGTGTCTGAAGTAACCATTGTGTGAATCTTTTCACCTACGTATGAAATCTTTTATTCCTATTTGACAAAATATTCTGAAACACTTTTTCTTGTACAGAATTGTTGTGTAAATAGTGTTCATCTAGGTTTAGATTTTCTCGCTAATTATTCTCAAACCCGCTTCATTCAGTCATCTCACCAGACAACCATGGGGGAAAGTTATGGCGGCATTGTTCTGGCCAGTCGATATCCGCGTGTCTACACAAAGAAATGTTCAGTACTCGACCTGTCATACAGGTACATATGTAGAGACACCTGTCATTGGCAGGAAACTGTTGACAGTGTTGGAACAGAAGACTTTATCTTTTTGTATAAAACCAGCTCATGTGTTGTAAATCTGTGGGATTTAGTTCTCAATATATTACACCAGTAAGTGTGTGTGTGTGTATATGTGAGTATGTATGTTAGTACAGCGGTACTTGATGACGTCTTTGTGATTGATTTTTAAATGACCTCCTCTCGATTGTCTGCTCTGGCTTACCTGGGTGCTTAGTGAGCCGTGAAGTTTGATAGCTTCTCTTTTTTGTTGTTATTGTTTCTGGAGCTTACATGGTTCATGTCGATTGAACAGTTGTGAATACATTCCAGATCTGACGTAGAGTACATGGGAAGGACGCACTAGTTCATTTCAAATGGGCACCCAATCTAAACGTACACATCTGAAATGGATGCCCAGTTTTAACGAGCACATCAAGAACCTCTCTCTTCAAGTGAATTTGAACGAGTTAATACAATGCTCTGTTATGTATAATATACTCCAGCATCTTATAAGATGCACGCATTGTATCGACACATTTGTAAGAATGGTGCACTAGCGTGTATGTGATATATCAAGCGAAGCTAACCCTTGTTAACGTGCTGTATACTCGCCTGTTTCAATCGCTTCTATTGCCCTGTACGCCTCATTAAAATTGCCGTCAAACGACCAGCGCCCTGCACGCAGTTTATGATTGCTGTTTTATCGACATAAACGTGGTAGGAATGACAATTAGGAACACATTATATGTACAGCTGTGTGTTTGCCTATAGTGTACCTTGACACATTTTGTTTTCAAACTGTAATCTAGTTGGCACTTGTCTAGGCTACGGGCTAATGTTTTATTCCGCACACATCAATTAGTCTAGAGATCCATCCCAGTCAGTCGCATACACCAGTTAAAATGATCGGCTTAAAAATGTCTATTTGAAAGATAAAGCCCTCGCTACTGTCCCCGTGCAATGTGTGTTGGCCTAAGGTGGACGCATGTTTTTCTTTCTTTCGTCCTATATCCCCCCCCCTTCCCGCCTTCTCTCTCTCTCTCTCTCTCTCTCTCTCTCGTCTCATTGTCGTTTCCCTACAAACACGACCTCTCGTCTCTCTCTCGTTTCGTCTCCCGGTCTGTGTAACCGCTCTTCAAATCGGGACGAGTTAAAAAAAAAACACACACACACACATACGAAAAAAAAAAAACTTTATTTAAAAAAAAAGTAAGGAAGACGGGGGGAGGGAGAGGAAGAAATTATTCTTCGAGCAGTTTCTCTTCTACCTCCTTCTCTCCTTCGTCTCGTCTGCCTGCTGCATTGAAAGCAGCGCCTGCGTGTGTGCGACTGCTTTGTTCGCCACTGGCTGATTATTAGCTGTTCACAATGACACGAGGTTAGTAGGAAGAGTATTGGAAGATCTTTTTCCTAGTTTTATTTTTTTATATATTCAAATAGATCTACATCTAGTCTATAAAGTTGTTTTTTTTTTTTTGTTTAAGCAGTAGGCCTGACTATATGCAAAGCTTCGCGAGTGACGAGCCCGCGGGTGTGTAGATAGCTCGAGGCACATGGAGAGGGCTCTTTACTTTTGTGTGACTCCAGTAGATCACGACGATTTCTGTTTACGTCTCGGCTGGTTTAGCGGGATTACATATTCGTCGCGTGTACTTTTAAATACCGTCGCACTAATTAGCATTTCTGTGTTATTATTTGGAATGTATGGTTTCAACGAGTGTTTGGCTTTAGTGTTAGTCTATTTCTTGTTTGGAGTTCTAGACGATCTAATGTCATAGTCTATTACTACTATAATCTAGATCTAAGATGTCTAGATCAATAGACTATTTTGAATCTAATCTAGAGTCTAGTCAACTCTAATCAAATCTAGACTAGATCTATGTGTCTAGATTAGATCTAGAGTCTAGAATATCATTTAATAAAAGTTTAGATCTAGATTTTTAAAAGTGCATCTAGAGATCAGGATCTAGAGATGTAGAGTCTAGATTCTAAATTAGATCCAGATTTAGGAGTTTAGATCTATATAGTCTAGATATAGATAATAAAAATCTAGATCTAGACCAATCTAGTATATATCTATATATATCTCGTTATCTATATATCCTATAGATCTAGATCTAGTTATCTAGATCTAATCTATTTTCTGTTGTTCATCGACAGTATTTGGATTATCATTTGTGTTTTTCTTTCTAATTCCAGGACAGTGTAGATTATCTTTGATTGATCCCTGAACCCAGTGGACTAACAAAATGATGGTGTAATTCCAGAATACCTTCGGAACGTTATTCAGTGGTCATTTTCTCCTCTCGTTTAATCGCCGCCACATCTTCTTGAGTGTTGAAGTTGAATGACCTGACCCACACATACCTCGCCATTACCGGTAGGCCGCAGACGACATCGTAACATCCATTATCCAATGTTGTCACAGACACGGCGTTATTTTCTGGTTTGTTTGGATTGATATTATTTTATTCTTAACCGCTGTGGGACTTGTGTGTTGACGAACCGGATTTTCAACTTCACTTCTAGAGTGACATACTGGGTCATCTTAGCGTTTTACTTTCAACGTAAGTTTAACTAATTAGATCTAGATGTAGATTAGATTTAAATCTTCACAAGCCTACACCTAGATGTAATAAACACATGAAATTAGTATGATAATTTAAATCATACCCCTAGTTGATGTAGTGTTAGTAGAATCTCTGTTAGATCTATATAGACTCTATTCTATACATCTCTGTTAGATCTATATAGACTCTATACATATCTATATAGACTCTATACATATCTATGTTAGATCTAGACTATATAGACTCTATACATCTATGCTAGATCTATATAGACTCTATACATATCTATATAGACTCTATACATATCTATGTTAGATCTAGACTATATAGACTATACATCTATGTTAGATCTAGACTATATAGTATACATCTATGTTAGATCTAGACTATATAGTATACATCTATGTTAGATCTAGACTATATAGACTCTATACATCAAGGTATAATCCTTTCTAGACTCTAAGCATCGTCCATCTAAATGTAATAGATCTGATCATCTAGAGATAGAAATGTATGGGAATAAAAATATAGGCCTAGATCTAGATCAGTGTAAACTAGAATAGAGCAACATATTTAAATAGGTAGAATGTAAACCCTCCCTTAACCAGACTATGATTCATATAATCTAGATCTAAACTCTAGATCTATGGTTAGATGCTAGCCTAAGACAAATTTGATCATTGTGATGGCCACATGACACCCTCGTTAATCTCATTTTCTTTGAGCTAAACATCTCTTACAGCTGTCACTATAAGGCTAGGTCTGGTAGGCTAATATTTTTTTAAACGCTAACTTTCTAAGACCCATCTTTTTTGAGTGTTGTATAAATAGATTTGTAAATAAATAATAAAATAGTCTGTAGGTGAAATTTAACTGTTATCTGTAGCGACACAATTTTAAAACACCGTCCATTGGTCTGACTTTATATTAATTGCTATGTAGAAGGAAGCGAATGTGTGTGTGTGTCTAATGTGTTTGCTTCAATGTTTTGCTGAACTAAATCAACTCTACTTGATAGCGAGCTCTAACCAACACGTCTAGGTCTAAGTTTCGTTGACGTCCCCCAAACCGGTTCCTGCCGCGGACATGTATGACGAACTAGCGCGATGTTTTATTGCCTACTAGCATGCACTGTCATTAGGAGCTAGAGCGTACTCGTGGTTACTGAGACCTAGGTAGCAGCGGTTCTCAACTCTCTCTCACACGCTAGTCCCTCAAACACTAACAAGACCAAAACAAAAATATTCTTCTATAATGAAAAAAATATTTTTTTTTGTTGTTGTATCTACATTGTGATATTAGAGCTACTTTTACAGTTCCTCTTTTCAGCTTGCTAATTCTTCATGGGATAAAAAAAAAACAACCTTGGCGGACACGGTTGTTGTTCTTTGTAATTTGACAGTTGCTAACCGCCAATAGTGAGAACTGGTTCTGCGTTATAATTTTTCAAATTATATCAAAATAATTTAAATTTGGCTTGAGGTGTAGACAATATAAATCGTGTACTCACATTAAAAGTCAGCGGGTATTCCCGCATGTATTCATTACAGAGTTAAATAAGTAAATACATTTTGCACACGGTCTACTTGATCTGGACATATAGCCATATCATTGGAATTTTATGAACTGTAACTACGCTTAACCAGGATAAGAGTTAAAATGTATATACATCTATTTAGGCCTACTCCAAATCATTAAGAGTTTGTGACTAAAATTTTAACTTTATTTGATCAACCATTATCATTTCCTTTGGGTATTGATCTAATATATATTTCCATTACCAGTCTTTTCCTTCTTATATGACCATTGTCTAAATGGTAACTGAAAAATATATATATATATATATATATATATATATATATATATATATATATATATATATATATATATATATATATATATATTTAAACTAGTATTTCTCAATTATCCCCCTAAGCGGAAGTGGCGCTATTAGTTTTGCGAAGTATGTTTGTGTGCATCAGAAACTAAAGTCCTATTTTATAGTTCAGTTGCTTGTATCTAAATGAGATCGAACTCAAAATTTTTTAAATTTAATTAATCATATCGGTGGTCGTAACTATAAAAGTATAAAATATTAAAAAAAACAACAACTCTTGTAGTTTTATATAAGAACTAACTTTTTGCCTCACTTGTCGTAGTTAGACTTTAATCACCAAAATCTGTTTTATTTACTGTAATAGTTTTATGGCTTCACCCACTACAATAAGCTAATCATATTCATATTTGTAAAGTTGTTTTTCCCTGATACTAAAGATAGCTATCACTACATAGACATTCACTCCTCCTGTTGTGTGTATGTTGCGAGTCACCCGAACAATGGACATCATTTATTTAGAGTTTTGTTTCACTCCACTCGTAGCCCACTAAACACTATAGTGGTTGGTACAAACAGTTGGATTGTCTTACCTTTTACTAGGGGAGGGGAGTTTGTTGGGGGGGGGGGGCTGTGACACATCCACTAATAGCCGTGTCTGACACATCAACACACAATGAGGAACAGTGTAGACAACACAAGAGTGTACTTGGTTTTTAATTGTCTCCTATCGAACAACCGAGAATCTCTAATTGTGTTTGTTTTGTTTTCCTTTAAAAGATATACCGCTACTCTAGAGACCTGTTTAAATTGTCATGACTGTGGAGGGAATTAGACAAGATTGTGATACGTACTAATCATCCAGATTTCTAAACGTTTAGGACAAAGACGCTCATATCAGGGCCTTCATCTCACGCTTATAATATATATATATATATATATATATATATATATATATATATATATATATATATATATATATATATATATATATATACACACACATACATACACTCACGTTACCAGATAGCATCTTGATCTATAATGTTAATTTTGATTGGCCTGTGACACAGAGTAAAGTTGACAACTGTGTGTGTGTGTTTCGCTCTGTCGTGTTGTTTTATCCAACGGCCTGGGATCATTGAGCCGCCATGCCTTACACTATGACACATTCTGGAGATGTTATTTCCCCCCAGAAAACAAAAAAACAAGCCTCCAACCCGGCTCTCTACGTTCTCTTGATATCAAAACTGGCTTGCACTTCTCGACTCCCAGGACCACGGGGGTCTATATTTCTCATTCACTTCAAGCTTAATCTTTCAAGCCATCGATTTTATTGTGTCGCTTGTGCCAGTTCGTCCCGATGGGTGAGCTCGTGACACGAGCGGGAATTGCCATAACTTGTCTGATTGTAACTTTTGGAATTTTAATGAAACTGGCGGAAATAAAAGGCCGGGCATGGGTCTCGCAGGTCTGCTCATACGGCAAACTCTTAAAGTGCTGACACTAGATATAGATGTAGATATAATTATAGTTTTAGGTCAGTTCGTGGGAATAAAAAAACAACAAAGTTACTTCTTTTACATTTACCCATCCCTTAGTCTATTAGACCGTTGGGGCACCATGCAAGACTTGTCGACCGTCTTTCTCCATTCCTCTCTGCCTTTTGCCTTAGAACCTCTTTCAATGGCAGGCCCGCCCATTCTTTTATGCTGTCCTTTATCTCTTTCTCTGTCTGCCTATTCTTCTTTTTTCCTGGTACTGTTCCCTGAAGGAAGGTCTTTGCGAGCCCCGAAGATCTTGTAATATGGCCATAGATAGTTAGCAGGTCATCATGGGGTCCAATCGCTGCAGTAACCCTGTCTCTAAATCTCTTGGTTTGTGATGCGGCCATTGAATGTTACCTCTGCATTTGAATTATCATTGTTCTGCTACAGCATTATACAAAACAACAAACGAACACAAACATGTACCGAATCCGTTTTTTCTTCCTCTCTCTCCTCCTTTTTTCTTCTCTCTCATTGTCTTTCGCTCCTTTTCTGTGAGACTATCATTTGTTTTGAGCTGACGTAAGCTGACACGGAAGTGGGGAGGGAGGGGCTGAGGAAAGCGGGGTCATGACCAGACAATCTATTTACTTCACTCATTGCTAGATCTGGCCGGAGACCGCCTTCAAACCTGCTCTATCATTTCACTGTACAGATCTTATCACAGGATGTGCACCATGCAAAGTTTCCTTTGTATTTACACATTTTTTTTGTTTCGTTCCTTGCCACCTGCCACGTGTTGTAGTTTGGACATTTTAAATTGTTTTATCATTTTTGACAAGGACACTAACTACCACTGATACGAAACTTCAAAAGTTTAATTAAAAAAAATAAAATCTTTTAACTTTTTTGGATTTGGCGCGAAATGAATGCAAGATTTTAAAAGACTTTTCAAATTCGCTTTTTTTTTTTTTTAAATCCTCTTCTTCCTGACAGGAACGCACCGTACAAACGCCTACACACTTACCAACAGACACACACATACACATAGGTACCTCCTGTTTCTGGGGAAGCGGATTGTTAAAAGTATCATTTAACATGCGGCTGATCTAAACGTACACGTACTACAAACGTAAGGTTACGCTTGAGAAAGTAGTGCCTTGAAGCGTGAGATGTAGATAGATCTATAGGTCTGGCATAACGCGTTCCCTCTATTGTCATAGAGATACAAGGCGACTTGGTTTAAAGTCGTTTTCATTGTTTGCCAGATTTACTGTGCGCTCTATTCGAGCTCATTGTGGAAATGAGACACCGTTGCTCGAGTCGGTCTCATCTTATAGTCTTAATCTTAATATATTTATATATATATATATATATATATATATATATATATAATATCTTCGGCTCAATATATTCGTAAGATTCTCTCTCTCTCTTTCACTTTCTGCTTTAAAGTGACATATCTGAACATAAGGAAACAATTCTTGACTCGTTATTTCCCATTATCCGAACATTGTTCTCTTACTTGACTCACTGGTTCTTGGCATTCCTTTTTATTTCGTTTCAGTAATTCCATTTTTTTTTTTACAACTGTCTCTGTCTGTCCGGTACCATGTTCGTACCCGTTATTTCTCCCCCATCCATTCTGGGATCGAGTTGAAATGTTACAAATAATTATTTGTTGTACCGAACAATATACGAATCAATCAAAACATTAACCGATTAATTAATTAATTAGTGGTCATTAGATAGTTTGTTTGATATCGAAAAGGGGAAATAAATTCTGCTCTATTGAGAGATGTTTTTTAAATATAATTTCTTCCCCATAGATGTCTTTTTTTTTCCCCCTTCTAAACGGGATGTTATATTTATTATTTATTTATTTTTGATTTAATGCGAAATATGAATTTTAAAAAAGATTTTGTTAATTTATTTATTAATGTAGTAGACTTAGATTTTAAAAGTAAAGACAATACTTGCATATACACATTTCCGATCACAATAAAAAATCGTGAAATGATTATTTTGAAAGTATGAGATACGCGGTGCTAAACAATCAAGGGAAGAAATCCATGTGATCTCGTGGTGATTTGATTTCCATGAACGCATGACGTAGAAAATGTCTGGGTTTTTATTTTGATATCTGAATGCAGTTTATTTTAACTTTCAAACTGCATGCATTCTATTGAGATTATCGCTGATAGTTTAAGTCTTCTTCTAATGCCTTTTTATTGTTCTGATATGAAACTTTTTGCATCAGCTTTTGGTCAAGTGGAAGGTATTTAATTGATCTAGAACTAGATCTCCTAAGTTTTATAATTGTTTGTTTTCGTCCATTAAATTCATTTCTTGGCTGATTCTTTGTCTTTGTACTGACAATATCACAACATCTTCTATCAATAAGATTTGCGGGTTTAATATAAATGCAACTGGAGCATTGTTTAGTTAAGACAAATAGGCATTCACTATTTGAACGGCTTGTAATAACACAGCACTGAATATCACACGCGAGACATGAAATCATTTCAAAAGCTGAGACAGCTGTGCAGCGTGTCATGAAGATGCTCCACCCTCTCTGTGTGGATGTGTGTGCGTGTTAGTTTCACTGTGTCGCGATAGAAACTAACACATGGCCGTTCTAGCGGCAATCAGATTTTTTTTTTTTTAAACCCAGCCTTTTTTTTTTTTTTCTGTTTTGTAAATGGGAAGACGTCGAAATGTCACCCTCTCCCCCCACGCTAAGAGGGCGTTTGGGGGGGGGGGGGAAGGGGTCGCCCCGGTAAATCTAGGTCAACTTTGTCGTTACTGCCTGCTTGTGCGGCATCCTCTTGCTGCTCGTCACGGTTGGCTGACGGTTGGTCCAATGTTTCCTGTAGAAACAGCATTGATCTGCAAATAGCTCAGCCCCAGAAGCTGTTTAATGAGAGAGAGAGAGGAAGATGTGTCGAGAAGGGTTAACCTGGAGCAGGTGATGGGCTCGCGTTAGTTGGAATTAAAATAAAGACACACTGCTCAGTTGTGTAACTGAGACACCGAACTACTGATTTCGTCTTTTGTGATGAGCCCAGTTATTAACACAACTGACTACAAAACCAACAGCAGCAGACTTGAGACATTTAATCAAATCACAGATGTTCATTCAAAATATAATTAGATCCATGTCCTACGCTAATGGGAGTGGTGACCTCTTAGTTCATGTTAATTAAGTCCTGACTGTTTCCGACAATACCTTATGTGCTCTAATGACATTTAGGAACACAGAGTAATAGAGTATTATATGACTTTGTCCTAGTATATCGAATAAGAAATGTACTTTGTATCTATGCGACTTCCACAGTCTTTTACTTGATTGTATTTTTGTATTAGAAAGTTATGGGTTACAGTTCTAGTTTGGGCCTGTTCAAATTTCTTTATCCTTTCTTAAAGGATACCAGAAAGAGGATGCTTTTTATTTGTTTTGATATTAGAAAAAAAATCCCTTTTAACACACCCTAAGGCTTTAGTTGATAACTTAAATAGTTCATAATTTCTGGGATATTATGAACATTTCTATTATAATTATAACACCTTGGTATTTTGAGTTTTTAGTCTGAGTAACTTATTTACCATGAATATTTTTTTAAATTCTTAATGATTGATAGTTTTCTACATGGAAAGTCATGCTCTATAACTCAAGTTGATCTTTTCCCCCATTTTGTATGTGTTCTATTACTCGTGATGATATTTAACTAAGCATCTATTAGCAGATCTTTTGTTGGCCCCCATGAAGTCTGCAGTTATAGATCTTTTATATGTCATACTTGCAAACAGTAATGGGCCGAAAACGTGTCATTCATTGGCCTCAAAGTTACCTGCTTTTGGTTTTGAGCCTTTTATGAAAGCAGTTGGATCAGAAATGTCAAAGAATTTTTTTTAAGCAAAAGTGTGAAATTTAATCAATTGCTTTAGCGAAGTCTGACAAGATTGCATCTATTTGGTCAGTATTAGCATAATCATCAATTAAAACTTACTAGTTAAGTTTTACACGGTATACATTTCCTACAGTCTGTACAGTATAGACATTTTATTTATCTAGCAAATTTATAATGTGGCTGAGTGATGTGATAATCGATAGCTGGTATCCAGCTTGTTTTAAAACACAAATTAAGGCAAACAAGAGCATATCTCGTATTGTCATGATAGAAATAATATAAATAGACAATTCCTTTATTTCACTTATCTAGCAAATTTATAATGTGGCTGAGTGATGTGATAATCGATAGTTGGTATCCAGCTTGTTTTAAAAACACAAATTAAGTCAAACAAGAGCATATCTCGTATTGTCATTATAGAAATAATATAAATAGACAATTCCTTAATTTTTCACTTTATCCTAACCTAATGCAGTGCTAGTGCTTGCCGGTACAGAGTCCTTGTGAACATTTTACTATGCCTAATTTTATCAGTCGCTACATGTCTTTGTTAAACACACACACCTACGTGTTTGTAAGGCTCCCATTGTGTGGTACTGCGCTGTATTTAGATCTAGATTTGTTGACATGTTTGTATAGTTCTTCTTCATCAAAAGCTGGGTGTCGTACGTCGCGAGTGGAGGGGGGGAGGAGGGCGATAAAAGGGGGGTGGTGGTAGATATTGTTATCAGGCCGAAGAACAGAAGGCCTTGCTAGTACACCGAGGAGGAAGGTGTCGTGGAAACACCTGGCATCCCCTACCTTTGACACAGCAGCGGGCGACACGTGTAGGTGACTAGAATCGGGAGAACATCAGTACCTGTGGTAAAAGATGATCACCACCAAGCTTTGAACAGGTTCGACAAGCCTCGGACCTCGTACTGTTATGTGAGGCCTTGTAAGATTGCAAACAAAATGATCAGGTGACATCGTACCGTTCGGAAATGTAAAACTGAATGTCATTCAAGAACCGGTTTACTGAGATGATATTCAGTAGACATCCAATTCATTTGTATAACTGTTTATCTGCCATTTATAACGGAGAGCAGTCAACAGTAAAACACACGATACTTCTTCTTTTTTTTGTTTGTTTGTTTGCCATTTAGATATACTCTCTTGTTTATTTTAGTCTGGTCATGTGGTATTCCCACTCGACTGTCGTCTTGAGGTTCCTGGGTTCGAACCCTGACCCCGCAGTCCTGCGGGAGGCTATACCTTTCTTAAATTCTGAAATTGTCCTACTCCTTAACCATTACACGTGTGTGTACATTGAGAATCTTTACCATAACCTCTCTCCCCTTTTTTTTCTGTATCATCTCTGCCATTGTCTGTCCTAGGAACATATTAAAAAAAAAACTTGATGAAGTGAATCTACGTTTGTTTTATAGTAAAATATAACTTTATTTTCGAGCTCTTCAAGTCATAAGTTAAGATAAAAGTTGACCTGGTCAAGTGACTGACGTTTGCAACCCAACGACCGACATTACTATTAAAAAAAGAGGCTGGTTTAAACGCAGTTTGAATCCGACTGCTTTTTTTACGTTTGCTCGTAACAAAATGTCTTTGAAAATCTTGACTTTGATGCCCATTAGACAGTTTATTAAAGAACCATTATTACTGCTGAGGCAATTTGCTTTGTGTTTTATTGTGTCGTTAAAGAAATGTTGAGCAACATCAAACAATATTGAGCAGATAACTCTCACGTCTTTTCATCGGTGTACAATACAGAATGTACAAAACCTTGTCAGTTTGTGTACAGACCCACAAGCGTCCTATGATTTATTGATATTTAATTAAAAAAAACAAAACATTTTAGATAATGTTAAATTTTATTTGAGCTTCCAATGAACAACGCTTCAACGATTTATTTAAAATAAATATGCCGTACGTATCAAACGACCATAATGTATTGTATTGTTTCCTATGATATACTTATATGCTTATCAATAGTTTTAATTTTGCAGTCTTTATTATATTCCCTTCAAAAGTTTACCATTTTTTTAAATTCACGCGACCATTTTGTTAAGCCATTACACTTGACATGCACAATATAATCCTCACTTTTTTTTTCTTTTAGAATTTTTTCTTCTTTTGAAAAATAGTTTCCTCCTTATTTTCTTTTAAATTATAACTTCATTTTGGAGTCGTTCGACCCGTCTGTCCCGATTGCTTTAAATTAAAACAAAGTATGTAAACATTTGAAGGCAGCACTATGATTTGAACACAAGCCTTAGATCGCCGCTTCCATTACGTTAAACTATTAAAGAAAACAAGTATTTAATGAGGAATAATTAAATAAAAATGTTTATTGGAGATATTTAGGCAAGAAGGCAAATACATAAATAGCAAGTTTTGTTTGGTGTATCCTGTGTACAGAATACGGAAGTGAAGTAATTTAATAAACCACATAATACATTTGTGAGCACCTTTTAGCTCTATGCAATCACATACTGGGCTCTTTCGGGTGTGGCACATTTTTTGGTTTTGTTTTCATATTTAGTTGGCAACAGTGATCTCTCAAGATGGCGAACCTTGTATTGTGTATTTCGTTTATTTATTTCAACTCACCCAATCTAGAATCGGGTCGTGGCAATTCTCAAATTCACTTGGTTCCATTATATCGTCACCAAATTTCTTCATGTCGCTTTCTCTTCTTCGTCTTTTTTTTTTTTCTCTCTTTTGCCATTTGTTATAATTGCTTAACGTATACCAAAGTGTAAGCAAAGAGCAGATTTCTGCCATCAACTTTTGGTGGGAAAATCACCAATTGGATGAAACTATTGCTTTATGCTTCATTAATGTCTGATTCTGCTAAATATAAATAGCAACACTTTTATTGAGGGCATACAAAATTATTACAGTAGATGCTGACAACAAATTCATCTGCATTTATATTACTGGGATTCATAACATTTTGTGTAGCGACCCCTGTTAGGAAAAGAATCAGATTTGCGTTTTCAGGCCATGTTCCAATCACGTTTAATATTGTATTTAAAAATAAAAGCACTACAAAAAGACAAAGACTACTTTTGGTCTTTTGAACGCGAACCTTTTTGTTTTTAATATTAAATACGCAAAGTGAATTTTTCATAGATATACACCACATTTAAAACACGATTTTTGAGAGTCAGTAAATTATTTCTATGAAGGAGATTGTCACACTATAAAAGATGATTTCTCTGCTCAGTTTAAATTAACATAATTTATGATTGATCTAAAGTTGTTGAGACATTTATTCAGATCAGTTCCACCATTACTTCTCATGTGAACCAAAATATTATATTTTCAAATCCATATCAATCACAGCAGCCCTTTGCTAAGAACTTCTCGTTTGTTTGATTCAAGCTGCACTGGTTTCTATTGTTCCTCCTGTTTGGACGGTGTCAGTTTTCTAACTTAGCCGGTAATTCTCACCCGAGCAGTGGTATTCCTACGAGGTCACTTCGAACTTTTCTAACTGCTGGCTGTCTTCTATTACTGCCGGGTTTTTTTTTTTATCCCCCTCTACTAATGAAAGTTTTCAATGACGTTGTGATCCTCCCGGAAGTCGATTCGCAATAGTCTCAGATTTCTTGGTTTTACTTGCAACACTCCTGGCTTAGTTTGAGATGATTGAATTTTTTTTTTTTTTGTCCTTTTTAAGAAAATATCGTTAGAAACGTGATAAGTCTCTCTCTCACACACAAGCCAAATGTTGATACCAGATATATATTGTTATTTGTGGTGGTGGACGAAACACAGGCAGTTCACCTGGTTAACTCGTAGAGCGAATGCTAGAGGTGTGTCCACATAATGAATGGCATAATGTATACAAGATAATAAGCTATTGTTTGTCTGGGAATGAAATCCGGTGTGTTCTGTTTTGTTCATTCGTGCAGCATTTTTAAACTTTTGCTTACTTTTTAACTTAGGACGTGACACAACATTGGTCTCTCGATGAACTATGACCTCTCCTCCGTTACTACCCACACGCGCACCACCTCCTCGGGGGTTACAGCAGGGGCGTAGCTAGGAATTTTCCATCTTTGGGGGGGGGGGGGCTTCATCTCTTTAGGCGCCCCTCCATTTTGCCTAATATTTAACTTTTTAATGTAAAAAACACTCATTTAGGGGCCGTGGGGATTTTCAAATTCTCCCCCCTCCACCCTAGCTACGCCGCTGGGTTGCAGGACTGAACAACCAAATGTAAAGAATGATATCAGTCGATTCTTAGTCAATAATTGTATTTTCTCTTATGTAGAATGTGAATCAAGTATCTGGAGGTAGAAGAAAATGTTTGAGTTTGAACTAGTCTCTACCTACCCATCAGCTGTGCTCACCCATTCGATCTCGGGCTGTCGGTATATAGGAGCTTAAAGAATGATCAACATAGTCACATCGTGACTTAGTCACATTATAAGTCGCGGCTGTCTTGCTTTCCCTTTTTTTCTCGCTCAGACAAAAAAAAATAATACTATTTTTAGATTCTATAGTGTCTATTAGACAAGACGACTTGTAGAACCTGGTCATTAAGGGTTCGATCGATATTCTGTCCTAGTGATTGTTATAGTGTAACTCCGACATGTATCAAATATTGATTAATTTCGTTCATTTGATCCTTGGCGACATATATTGTTTTATTTATTTTGTTTGTTTAAATGTGAAGATGTAACTTAACTAAGTGGACGTGTTTGGTCAGCGTAACGTGAAGTGTCATGTCCACTGCCCTGCCATCACAGGAGACAGCAGTGCATAGTTGACATGAACCTGCGCCGCCCCAGGACTAAATGTCCCCTTTTTGGCGACCACATACTTGTGGTCACTGTTCACGTGTAGTTTAAAAAGTAGGTCTGGGAAGACTTTTTGTTTGCTCGTCTGTGTTTGCGCGTGTTTAGTCTTCATCACTCAACATCGGTCACTGTTTTCTGTGTGCAGGGTTGGTCAGGTGAGGGATTTAGCATTGGTCGATGGCCTTTGAAATGTGAAGTGGACAGCAGTCAGTGTAGAGCTTCTATGTGGTCTGTTAGGTGATCAAGATGTTGGATTACATTTTTAATGTACCAGACACATCAAACAATCAAATCGATCTCTATTACTATATAATTGAACTGGAAATAAGACAGGTAGCTAGCATTCTTCATAAGATTACATTTGTTAATTTTTCGAAAGTATATTTGTCTAGAAATCTCTTTTGAACATTTGCATTTATTTTGAAACATGCATTTTGAAATAGTTTGCCCTTTTTACATCTTTCAATCCAATTTCAGTATTAAATTATTAAGCTTGTTATATTCGGGTTAATCGAACTATATGTCTCTGGTTCAAATCGTGCTAGACACAGGTATTTGTTTTTTAATCAGTAAGATACTGGAGGTTGGTCTTACTGGCGGCCTCGCGACATCCTTGTAAACATTTGCCCTACCCACTTAAAAAAAAAAAGATTTACCTAACAGGTTACTTTTTAAAAGAAAGATTTATCTAACAGGTTACTTTAAAAAAGAGATTTATCTTACAGGTTACTTAAAAAAAAAGATTTGTCTAATAGGTTACTTAAAAAAAAGATTTATCTAACAGGTTACTTAAAAAAAAAGATTTATCTAACAGGTTACTTAAAAAAAAAGATTTATCTAACAGGTTACTTAAAAAAAAAGATTTATCTAACAGTTTACTTAGGTAACGGTGTTGCTGAGATCAACTAGATCTAGTTCTGTTGTATGCGGAAGTAAAGCTGTGAAGGAATGTAAATCATTGAAATCTCCTCAGCCATGTTATAGATCTAGAAGCTGTGGGCTGAGTGAAAAACGAAGCTCCTAAGTGTCAAACATTCCAAACTAGTTGGATGTCTGGTTACTTCACGCAGAATGACTTCTAATTAAGGGTTTTGACTCGTTCATATCTTCAGCAGTGGTTCCACCAAACAAGTTTTTACACATTATTTTTTAAACATCTTTTTTAATTAAAGATGCAGTGCTAGTTATTAGACAGCCCCCTTTCCCGGCTACAGTGAATACAGCTTATACTGTTCAAGACAGCTGATACTGTTTCAGAAAGCTTATACTGTTTCAGAAAGCTTATACTGTTTCAGAAAGCTTATACTGTTTCAGAAAGCTTACATGTTGCTTCAAAACGACCTACACTTCAGGTTGCACAGTGCACTGACCATTATCCGCCTTCTTTTTCTTTCTGAAAGTTATTTCCCATTACACGCATCTACTTATATTTGCTTTGGTTAACGAGTTGACGCAATTCTGACAAAGAGGCATGCTTCCCTAACCCTAACATTAATCTTGATGCTTTTTATCCTACTCTTGTTGATGAGACTTTCTGGATCCTATAATTTAAAATAGAAGAAAGTTTGAGGCTTTATTTATAGAACAAATCATGGATTGAAACAATAGAAAGATACGTATACGTGTTGCGTTTTCCTGGCTGCTGGCATACATTTTGTGAAATGGATATTCTCAATAAAAGGATTTAAAAAAAAAACACCATTTACGTTGTTGCTTTTTTTTCTCCATCTACAGAATAGAGTGCGTGTGTACTCGAGGATTAATCTGAAGGTCCAGAATGTAAATAGTGTAACATGTTATATTCACTTGCGGTTGCTGGACTTTATGAAAACGAATACTGTCAAGCACTTCACTTTCTTTCATGATAATAAACCAAACAATGGAATCAATAATGCAACACTCTCCTGTCACGTTTTCTTCTTTATCATGACCTCTTCCATGGACACGGACATTAAAAGCTCTTCTAGACCTCAGACTGCTCGGCTCTCTCTCTCTCTCTCTCTGTGCACCTGCAACTCTTTATTTTTTATTCACGGAGACGTTTGGTATTGAAATGTCAATTGGTCATATTTTTGTTGAACTGCGGTCCTAATCCTAGCCAGAAATCAAGTAATCGCCCCTGACTTAGCGTGTTGCATAAATTCTCCGGTCTTCTTATCCTATTGTTTGTCTGGCGAGGGCGGAGGCGGGAACAGTTATAAATCTAAGACCTTGCCGCCAGTGTGCAGGACCCAGGAAGTGGGTTCTTATAATTGACTGAAAAGTGGGGATCAAGTTTTCTTTCCCCCCCCCCCCCCAAATTTTTTTTCAGCTTTTTTTTTTTTTTTTTTTTTTTTTTTTTTTTTAACCTCTGTGTCGACCCGCCCCTTTTGCTGAATCCTTGTTTTCAAATAATTTTAGATTTGTAGATGTGTGCGTGTGTGTTTATAACAGTAATCACGAACAGATGAATTTCCGGTAAGGCCAAGAGAGAGAGAAGAGCACTCAATGAACTCCTCAACCCTTACCTTTATAATTTACTAAGCTGCCATCTGTGGTGACCTCATCAAGTGACCACAAAACTGTCCTGAAGATGTTTTGTTCCCCTCACACATTCTTAATACTTAACACAGGACTCAACTTGTGTTTTATGTTATGCAGCGTGTATCGAACAATTATGTGTTCCTTTACCTGTCTGTTCGTTCTACAATTGTAAAAAAAAGATCAGCGTTGACAACTTGATAATAACAAGTAATAAGATTACCACAAGGGGAAGAAATTTGAATTTACTGTGCAACAAAAGTGCGAAAATAAATTCTAAAACAATAAAAAAAAATACCCTGTACGCCGGATATACCGTAAAGCTAGCTATTTATAGTCATTTGTGGTCGATGATTTTCTCTAATAAATTGGAATGATTCAACCACAACGACATGTCTTGCATTAGTTGCACAAAACTTTCCACGGCAAATGTCTTTGACTTTACTCGGTTGCCTAAGAATAATTGCGTTAATTAGTACATGACATCTACTGGCTTGTAGATACGTGCTGTTTCACTTAAAAGCATTCAATGTTTGCACAATATAGCACACAAGTCCTGTGGGATGGAACTTGCTGCGTCAGTCAACACTAGAAGCCGAGAATAGTCCTGACTCTCATACGCCATAACTCTTCCATAATGGAAGGTGGGGAGAAAAAAAAAAACAGTTTCTAAGCGTTTTTCTGCATCCCATTAAAAACTCTGTTCTACTGTGGACAGGCCACAGGTGCTGAGCATTATTCACGTTTAAACATTACAGTGCAGTGGGTAAGAAAACCGAAACGAGGCGGGCTTAGGATTGGGCAGAGTGTGAGGATACATCAAAGTCTTGCTCCTTGGAAACGCAACGGTGGCTCTGATGATGATGTGAATCTTTAACTTGCTGATGATAGGTCCTATATACACGTAGCAGAGTTAACTACAGGCCTTCGTGTCTAAAACGTGAACCTAGCGTTTAGCAGTACCTAAGACTACAAGTAGGGCCTGGTTTATTTTCTTTTAGAGACGAGCATATGTACTTTCTATCTTTTGTCCAACTTGAATGTCAAGCTTGTTGTAGTGGAAAACCTGCCACCGACACGAGAAGAAAGGAAGGTTTGACCCCACGTGACACAGGGACCACTTGATACATTTACCTCGCACTCCTTTATCCGCCCCTGCACATTCTCCAGCCTTAACATATCATATGGTTACTCTGGCACAGCCAATTACATTAATATGCCACGCCATTGGTATTTATAATTTAAAATGAATAAGTTGTTTTTTTTTCTAAATAGAAATACGATTCTAGCTGCTTTTTTTCCCACTTTTTTTGGTGTGCAAAAACAGACTTACAAATAAAGTTCAGTTTTTGAAAATATTTTGATTGCTGAGCCATAATATAAAGCATAATGTAAAGTTAACATGAAGAATAATGTGCATTGTATTATAATAAACAAACTATGAGTCATTAGAACTTTATAAATACTTAGTGATACTATCATATTCTTGCTAGTAAAGCTCTTGGCTTCCAAAAGCATTGGTCCCCAGTTCGGAAACTGGTAAAGACTTGGATTTGATTCGGGATTTTTCAAAAAGCTCCTGAGACCATCCAACTCTAATGGGTACCTGACCTACGTCATGGCGGTGTTCTCGCCACTTGACACCATCGTTCACCGTCCAGCCAGAGTAACAGATCAACTTTACATCATCTTCTCCCATAGATTTCTAATGTTCTAGGTCTGAGAGGGGTATCTTGATGGAAACATTTTACATCTCAGTTTTCTTTAAGTTTTGAACATTGATCAGGATTTAATGTGTTCCTGCCTGGCAAATTATCAACTATTTCAAGGTATAATTGAAATTAATTCTATTTACTGTTCTTATGTTGTAGTTGAAACATGTGTAAGAACAGTTTAAAAAAAAGACTGAGCTACACCTTTATTTTGACAGCAATTTAATCTTTATATCATTTTATATTACTCGACACTTCTTTAAACTGTTACAGATGCGGAATTTTACATTTTAGAAATAATGATTCACTGTATGGCTGAAGAATTGTGCTTGAGAATTGAAAACCTTAAAAAATATACTTTATTCTAACAATACAAGATTCGGTAATGAAAGTAAAACAGCCATTGTAGTGTATAAATGTTTGTATCTTATCTTCAGGGCTGGTTGACCCTGTTAGTGGTTTGTGTCATATGTTATTTGTATGCGCATCTACATGTTCAGGGTCACGTTAAACTTGGCCTAGTTACAGCCCCCCTCCCGTCCAGAATAGACCGACACTTCAGGCATGTAAACCTTTTTTCTTAGTTCTGGATCACGTTTGTATGGTACATTATGTAGCGCCCATTTTTACATTCAATCTTTCTGTCAATGTTGGCTTGGAGCGGGTTATGCTGTCTACTTTATGATGTAATACAATGTAAAGTATGTTCGCTATAGGAGCCACTCCAATGCTATAGGAGAAAGATGCTAAGAGTTTTCTCTCTTTCTCTCTCTTTATCTCCTACAATACAGATACATTTCGTGTAGAGCTAGATTTATTTCACAAGAAAAACCTAGATCTAGTTCTTCTGGTTCATCTCCTCAAAGGTTCGCAGTTTGACTAAAGATGAATGACAAGACATTTTTACAAAGCTTATATCAACTCACTGTCTGTCAGTCTGTCTGGCCAAATGTTTGTACACTTTTTTCTCTTGACACCCAAACTCGGATCAAGCTAAAATTTTGCACAATTATTTCTTTTACCTGGCAACACAAGAATCATTTTAAAACATTAACTAACTAGTTAATTAATTATTGGTAATAAGTTATTTTGTTTGGTATCTGAAACAAGGGAGAGAAATAGTACTTGACTGAAGTGGTGATATAAGATGAATTAGTCCCCTTTCCAAAGGAAAGAAATAGTACTTGTTATTATTTATGTCTTGCAGAATTGAATCCGCGCAGTTGTGACGTACACGTGATGGAAGTGCGGGAAGCATGGCGGGAAAGTGCCTTGTAAATTGTTTTATGTTTACTGACCACATCATTGAATTGCCCCTCGCCTGTTTCTCCCTCTTTAGACTCTTCATTCAAATATTTCTATTTAGTTAGGGCGAGATTTACCCTCATGATGTTTTACCCGTTCTTCAAACTCTCATCTCTCTACTCAAACAGTTGTCGCCTTTACGTAGTTCCCATTGCAATGACTCCTAGAACATACCCAAGGTAAATAGACCTTATCACTAGGTTACGCTGTTCAAGCTGCACTAGAGTAGTCACTGCAGCACCATTAAGACTTGGCAGTGCAGACATAATGCACCAGATAGTTTTAGACGACAGACAAACCAAGACGACATGATGAGTTGTATTTCCTGTACCATGGGATCTAATACGTAGCAGTACAGAGACGCCTGTGACATTATTCTGGCCTGTAACTAAGACCTTAGAATGTAACTTCAAAGAGGACATGGCTACTACGCCTGCTAGGTGAATGGTAGAGAATGCACTTATCTCGTTTGTAAAAACTGACACCATATACTTTAACATGTTCTGCACTTTTAGAATACAGAATAAGCAAATTTGAAACATAAACAACATGGCCGCCAACGCTTCAAGGAGCTTCCTTTCCTGTAGTCAAGTTTCGTGTCACACATTCTCACGCACACACACACACAATATATATGTATAGTTTTATAGTTTTAATTATTTACTTGGGCTGCTATTGTAATTAGGATCAGGGTTGGTTGTTTCAAGTTAATTAAAAAGTCTTAAGGGCCAAAGGCAGACTCTACCGCATCATGTTGGCTCAGTGACACATGAATGTAAAAAAAAAAGTTCCCCTTTAAGACCTTGCGATCTATAGGGCAAATGATGTAAAGGGCATTTTTTTTTGTGGCCAACAGTTAACGAGGGCGTCATGTGGCCAGCACAACGACCCACCGCCTTTACTTTTACCCAACTTATGTCAGGTACCCATTAGAGCTGGGTGGACTCAGGGGCGCCCTTAAGATCCCGAAATTCAAATCTAAGTCTTCATCTAGATTCGAACCCTTGACCCTAGGTTCGCAAGCTAAGCGCTTTACCACACAGCCACCGCGCCCAGCAGACACTTGTGCTTGCTATAAAAACGCTGTACTTATAACGGGAGGACTTGGTAACACTGTCAAAGAAAGGGGGGAGGGGCGAAATGTAGGCATTTAAAAGCGTTTATTTACTGTCTTGTAGTGATCCTTCCTGTGACCTAGCGAGAGGAGGGAATGAATAGGCGCAAAGATTAGTTAAATGAAATTTTCAGGTAAAATGACAGCCATTTTGACCTACATGCTTTAAGTTTATACTGAAGGATCCCCCCCCCCTCCCCCCTGTATTTCTATTTGCATTCTCCGACCTAAATCGTAGGCAAGCAAGAAATGATTTTTTTTTTATGGGAAGGGGGTAGGGGGAGCAACTAAGTTTGTATAAGGTGGCTATGTTGACGTCGTAAGAGGCTTGGGGTGCGGAGCGGTAGAGACGTGACTCAACCTTCTGTGCAGCTCCGTGGCAGGGTGACCTGCACAAACTCAAGATTTCAATAGACAATCCCCTCGAGGGCGGCAGTACAAACAAAAGGCAGCTCGGCCTTCTGTGTAACTTTATGGCTTGGGGTGGGATACATAGAGGATCTTTAGAAACACAAGTGATCCAGTTTAACCTCTCATCACTTACAGTATTGCCATTGATGAGTAATTTCCTACTAGATGTTGATTTTTTTGACCATTAATAAATTATAGCATTGGTATTTTCTGAAATATTTACCTGTTTTTCTTTGTACTGTATTTATTTAGTTTATTTGTGTAATTTTGAAAATAAAAAATGTTGTTAATTAGTATTTAGAACTTTAAAAAAAATTAAGGAGACATTTTTTTGCACATTTTTTCAACCTGCAGATCTATGTATGCACTACTGCACACACACACACACACACACACACACAAACATATTAAGACAGACATATGATACCATTGAAACAAAAAGATTTGGCATCGTGTAAACTTCTAGGATTAAAATACTTAGATTCTAGGTTTTTATGGAAGAGGGGAAAAAAAACGTGTGCGACAGTTTTACTGCGCGTCGTTGTGCAAGTGTTGGATCACTTGGTCGCAATCAAGCAGGCACTCCCCTACCCCCCGTCTTTTGGCGCCCTTTTTTATTTTCTTTCTTCCCTTTCTCTCAGCGTCACTTCCCGTTGTATTAATAACTAGCACAGCGTATTACCTCCCCTCAGTGTCTCTGATTTTCTTTCAATTAGCTAATCCAGGCATCGTGGGGATGTCCTTTTCACTCCATCAGGACATTCAGGCACCATGCTCTTTTGGAATGGGCTGGGAAACAAAAGAGAGAGAAACTTCTTCACTGAAATAGTACAAGTTCTGGAGAAATAATGTTAAAAATTTTATTAGAATTTTGCGAAACAAAATGGGAGAGTAGACACAAAATAGACATGCGTAAACAAGCAAAATTAAAACCAAAAAACAAAAAAAGAAGTTTTTGTAAGAGTAAGAACCGCACAAATCACTATCATCTATCTAAATGTTTGCTCTAATGGGCCGCTATGTTGCGCTTATGCGTTTCGTTTTTTTTATTTTTTTATTTAAACTAGAATTAGTAAATTGGGCCGAAAGTTCCATTTTCCTTTTATATCTTTTGCATTTTTCAGTTCTCATTTTAAATTAAACTGACATTATTTTGCTTTAATTTTAAGTGTGCCCGGCAGAAAAAAAAAAAAGTCTGCACTAAAATACTGGTAGTTGGAATCAAACCAGATAGAGGCTATTTTTTCTGCATTAAAAAATATTACTACTAATTGGTTATTTTTTTTAATGTAACAAATAACTCCACATATACAGCCGCATCTCTCAATAAGTAGCATTTATTTCCCCTTTTCGATATCAAAATGAAATAATGAATGACCAAGAATGAACTAATTGTTGGATTCAGGTTTCGTTAGTTACAACAGATAATTGTGTAAAGTTTCAACTTGACCCCAGAATGGTTGTGCGAGAAATAACGCGTAAAAAAAAAACATCCTTGTACCAGACAGACAGAGTTGATTTGAGCTTTGTAAAAAAAAAATTGTTTGAGTGTATTTGTCGGGTGTGATGGACTTGGAAACATTTAGATGTGTAAATAAACTCTCCATTCACACCAACAATTGTCAACTGCTGACACGACTTCCTTTTATAAAGAGAGCACTAGCTTCATATAGATGGGAAGAGGGGGAGAGAAAGGCAGAGATAGAAACCGATAGTTGGTGGCGTGGTTCTGAACTTAGAATGCAAGAAAACAATCCTCTGTTAGGTGACAATGAGAAGAAAAAAAAAAGGGGGGGGGGGAGCCGTCACAAATCTCAAGGACTGATATGTTGTGAAACCTTTTTTCTTAGAATTACTTCCCTTTAAGCCTTTTTTTTTTTTTCTTCGCTCAAACCAAAACAAATAAAATGAAATAGAGAAGTAAAAAAAAAAAGTAATAGGGGTTTAGTTTAGGGGGGAGAGGGATGTGGAAATATAGAATGAATTCTGTTGCCGGGAAAACCGCCTCTCCGCCAATCTTATTTCCGGTGTACTGTGAAATGATTAAATAGACCGACCGAAACTCAGAGTAATAATTTACATTAGACTGTAGGCAAGGACACCAGGTTGCACCGCTGCTAAAGATATTCATTGGACCATGTACTTGTACTCACAGGCCGACTTGACGTAAGAGACCGTTGTTTTTTTTTAAATACATCTTTATTCTTACTTTTGTGTGTGTGTGTGTTTACGTTTGTGTAGATTGTCAGAGAGCTGGACTTGATTTTACCCATATAGGATTACTTAGTGTGATCGTGTTTACGTTTGTGTAGATTGTCAGAGAGCTGGACTTTAACCCATACAGGATTACTTAGTGTGATCAAGTTTTAGTAGGCAAGTAGATCTATATCTTTGGTGCTGCAGCTTGCAGAGAAACACGATTTTGAAGGCAGCTTCTTAAGAGTGTTCTTTGCCTAAGAACATGAGGTTTGAACTGACCTCGCTTTCTCTTCATATACATGTTTACATCTTTGTATTTGTCTTACATTAGTTCTCTTCTCTCTCTCTCTGTCTCTGTCTTTTCTCTCTTCTCTCCCTCTCTCTTCTCTCTCTCCTCTTTCTTTTCGTTTTCTAAATCTTTCTTCATTTTATTTTGTAGCGTTACAGTTAGCAATAGAAAAAAAAAAGGTTGTATAAAAAAGAACTTTGGATAAGATAGCGTTTCTGTTTATCTTAATGTGAACCGAAGCTAAATATGGTACTTGTGGGGGAGGAACAGATCGGGAGGGAGGGGGGGAGTCCTCTTAAGCCTCCCTCGAGTTGAAGGTTTGTAGCAGTGATACTGACTTGTGACACATGTTTTCTGACTTCTCACCGGCACATTGATTGGTTCATACCTGTGGGACACACGAGGTATTTTTTTTTTTTTTACTGCTAGTAATATAGCAACATTTGTGATAGGTTTGTGTTGAGAGCACCTGTCGATTTCCCGCTATGGTTTTGTTTCATCCATTGTCGCTTGTCGTTTTTTGTTCTCTCCTTCTTTCACCTCCTTCTTTCACCTCCTTCTTTCTAGTCTGTCAGGTGAATAACGTGGGTTCGAGGCCTGTGACAGGTCCGTGTGCAAATGACGTATTCTGCGACCCAATTCACTAGTGACGTCACAAAGATTGACTCGAAGGACGGGTCTTAAAGTGCTGAATGTATTTTCTGTATACACACATATAATGTATTCTGTATACACACACATAATGTATTCTGTACACACACATAATGCATTCGGTGTTGTGTTCATGCAATAAGATAATACATTGAATAATTAAGTACCTCTTAAGGGCGCATGGGAGCACTACATATCCGTGGCATAACTATGTTATATAATGCAATCTAGAAGGACGATGCTTAGGTGTTGAAACCATTATGTAGTATAAATAGAATGTAAAGGCTAAAGTGGTGAATGTAGTGGTAAAAAAAATAGTTTGTTTACATTGACGGTAATACCGAAAACTTCTCCTAGTTGTTAAAACATTGCACATTGACGTCTATACTACTTCGTGTGTGCAATCTGCTATCTGTACCTGTCCGATATAGACCATGATCTGGTTGGTATGAACTATCTGGCCTTCTCAGATGTCTAGTTGTCTTCCCTGTCCATTTGTATATTTTCCTAACCTATGTAATTAATTAATTAATCATTATTATTATTATTAATTACCTCCCCCCATCTTTTCAATGTCTACTTTTTTATTTTTATATCAAGTGTATTAATGTTCTATCTTGTCCAACGCATGGTCTTTTAATCTTTCCATTGTTTAACCCTTCCTATCCTGACTTGATTCAATGTATTTTCATTGTTAAACGATTTGTCGTCAATAATTGATGCCACCAATCTAGAGACGATCCAATCAATCAGTCATTATTTTGTTCTTCCACAGGGCCTCACGCCAAGCCGCTAGCATTTCCTCCTACGCCGTGCACGCCCCCTCCTCGTCGCCGTCTTGGGACCGAGGGCTACTCAAATACAGCTCTAGCTCACCCCCTCCAGCAGCCTCGCTGCTGAACACATCACCTTCGCCACTGACGATGGCCCAACTGGTCAATCAGCAAATGGTCATAGTGCCCGCTGGAGCCACTCCCAACGGGAAGGACTCGAGATGGCTCACCCTGGAGGTGTGCCGGGAGTTTCAGAGGAGCAAGTGCTCACGCTCGGATAATGAATGCAAGTTTGCTCACCCTCCAGCGCACGTGGAAGTACAAAATGGCCGAGTAGTGGCTTGTTTTGATTCTATAAAGGTAAGTGCCGGTGTTGTTCGTCTTCTAATGTCATGTTAGTGTCATGTGACAGGGAGTGTCATAAAGTAGTACTGCGACACTGGTACACATTTGGTGTCATTCTTTTCAGTGTCATTCAGAAGTCGTTGTCCACATCTTGATTGACCATCTCTATTTGTGGTTGTGTTGTGAGGGTGGGTGGGGGGGGGTCATTCCTATCTGGGGTGGGAAGGAGTTATCAAAGCGGTATATGGAACTGGGGAAATAATGTGTATATATTCCATGACGCTTATGTACGTTTGTATCCTTAAGAATAATTCCTTCAAAGGTCTATGTGTGTGTTTGTAATCAAGGGTCTCTGTGTGTGTGTGTGTGTGTGAAATATCTCCTGGGATGAAATTAATGTCATAAAGTCAGAGATCATTATTCAGGCATATCACATTGTTATTTCTATGGCTGTAAACATTATTATTTTTTAAATTCAGTTGAATAGTGGACAAAGATCGAAAGTACAGAGCAAAAGTTGTAATTCAATCATTTAGTACAGGATTTCCCAAACTTTTTCCTTAGCGGAACACTTCGCACATTCTGAGTATTTAGCGGAACACTTCGCACATTCTGAGTATTTAGCGGAACACTTTGCTTAATTTTTTTTTAGAGAGATTAATTCACGTGGTGGCCTACTAATTAATTATTTTCGTAATTCGTGGCACACCTATTCAGACCTCGTGGAACACTAGGGTTCCGCGGAACACAGTTTGGGAAACACTGATGGAGTACAACCTAACGTTGTCTTATCGTACACGTCGTTCCGTGTCCCAGTTGCTGTGTGGGAGCATTATCTCCTGCAGTGGCCTAAAGATTGTAGCGGCCAGTCGCAACATGCCAACCTTTACATCCCATATCACATTTCGTTTTTTTTTTAACGTATTTGTTTCGTTATCTCACAATTAATTCACACTTTTAAGTCTCCCGTCAGATAAACGCCACCATCTCAAAAAGATTTTCTGGAGAAATTCGCGGTACAGATAGGAAGTATCATTTCTCCCCCCCCCCCCGGGTCACGCGATTTACTTTTGTTCTTTTATTACAATGGGGTCAGACTTGATGTTGACATGAATAGAAATGGTTGACCTGATCGTTGAAATTTGGGGTGGTCAGCTCAAGTGGACATTGGGTGCCATTGAGCTTTGCATGTGAATTGAATTACGATAGTATAATTAGTCCAAGTTAATAACTCACTTAAAACCACTATTTGCTCCTTGATCATGGGCCGCAGACAACTGTTTGGTCTTTGAATGCTGCCCCTTCATCTCTAAGTCACCACCCCCTTTTTACACACGCATATACACCTATGCCTAAGAACATAAACATTTATTCCAAGATATCTATTCTTGAGTATTAGTCATTTGATTCTTTTTTTTTTTTTTAATTCAGTTTTTTTTTAAATATTGTCCTAGGTGAAGTTATTAGTTATTAAACTTTGGACTAATCTAGGCGTGAGTCAGTTTCCATGTTAAGCTTTCAAGTTATTATATGAAGCACACACTATGACAAGTACAACACATTTATCTGAAAATCTATACGAAATACTGCTTCTTTTGCCTTGTCATTCATTATTCTCATTATTTATTTTTCATAATTTTCTTTTAACTTGAAGTCAAACGACTCAGTAATCACTCGTATCACTTCTTGCATATTTTTATCCTGGCGAATGGAACTAATTTAGTTCCTCTGTGACAACGATCTCCTTTGTTCAGTCGTGTCCTCGTTCACGTTTTGTTCCTAAATTTAGTTTAAATTGAACTAGGTCATGGTAGAATAGAACTTAAAAGTTTATTTTTTGTACAGCGACCTTTCACATTTCTATACAGGCCCATTCCCTTCCTTAACCAAACAATTATCCCTTCCTATTATTTTGTTCCCCTCCTATTAAGCTGGCAAGAAAGACAAATGTTTAGCGACGAGGAAGTTTAATACAATTTTTTTGTTCACACCTCCACCCCCCCCCTTCCTATCTCTCTATCTCCTTTTTTTTTTCCTTCTAAAATGTTAGTTCCAATCGGGTCAATGGCAGCCTTGACTTTGGTGTTTTATTTCCGCCGGAACACCGAGGCGATATTGAGTCATCCAGATGTGACGTCATTGTCAATATTGAAATCCCCTTCTATAAACTACCCACACTCGTTGTGACAGACAGTACCTCTAATACGAAATGTAAATGAATATATAGTCGAAATGCGATGGTGGCCACTTTGGTCATCCATGGGGCTTAGGGCTTTTTACTGCAGTCCTATGCCTTCATCGTGTGGCCGCCTATGTGATCCAGGAATATGTAAATATAATTGAATAGATCAGTCTTTTTTCGTGTTACAGTTTTAAGGGTACTACAGGGACTAATTAGAAGTAGCACATCTTACTACGAAAGCTGTGTAGTTTCTTGACACAAACATTGACTTTATCTGACCCCCCAAGTGTCCACTTGAGCAATTTCCTGAATCTGTTCACAACACAATTAGCTCTGCTTGATGAAGTGAAGGACCAGTGATGTCCCCTTGTTGTCTTTCTTTCGCAGTCTGCATCCTTTTGTATCAGATAAAGTTCTTGACGTGAATACGATGAACTTGACCCTGGCGCTCGGGGCCGTCTTACATTTTAAACTGCAAGTTAAACTTCCCTACACATTTTTTGTGTGTGTATTATAAATGCATAATAAACTAAATGTCCTTTAAACTGAGCTAAGGGGAAATAGAAATATTGGATTTCGATAACGTCACAAAGTTTTTGTTTGAGATAAACACGCGCTCCATTTGTCACCCCCAACTTCCGTTTTTTTTTATATATTTCTTAAACTAGTTTTTTTTTTTTATGTTATTGATACAATATTTCATTGACTGAACCTCGTGACCATGTGATATCTGCACACCGGCTTTGTCTAGTGAAACGTGATTAACTTCCTGCGGAAATATTCTGATATATAGCTAGGCAGCCATGGGGGGGGGGGGGAGAGTTGGAGGGATTGAGGAGGATTCAATAGTTTGACATACTCGTGTGAGTTTGGGATAGGGTTTGATATAAAGATATCTCAAGATGGGCTCAGGGATTTCATGATTTTGACGACCTCGTGATTATCAGTTTGAGGATATGATATTTTAAATATTTCTACGAATATGAGATGGCAATGCGTATTTTAGATGCCTATGTGAATAGTTGCTGGGAATTAGATATTTTACATTTCTTTGAGAATTAGGGATCTACCTTTTAGTTGTGTGTCATGCTCTAGGAAGAATAATTCTATTCTTTGTAAAGTAAAGTATGGCCTCCCCCTGAATTTTTGTTTTCTGAATACTCAGTCCCCTTTATTTAACAGAAATATGATTGTTATTTGTTTTTTTTACACTTATTTTAAACAAATTCTTGAGATAAAAAAAGATCTGCATTTATAGCAGACCCGGGAGCGTATTAAACCAAGAACTGAATATAATGTTTGAATACAGGAGTTTATCTGATTACTTGGCCTGACGTTCGTGTGGTCACTGCCATGAAATACAACTGCAGCTATCAGCAATGTGTCAGCGTTCTGTTAGGAAACTGGAACGGGAAGTAGTACAGAAACGACTTCAAGGTCGTTGGTGGCGCTGAACAGGAAGTTAAATGGGTCAAGACTGTTAGCACTAAATTTCCTTGTTATTTGACGGCTATCGATACGCCTTCCTCCTCCCCCGCAGACACCACGCGGCCACCTGTAGCTGGCTCAACTAATGGACCTCATTCACCAATCGTAAACAAACAACATTTAGCCACGTGATTCTCTTTCTCTTCTATACAAATTACATAATCCATAAAGGCTATCACGTGATACGTTTTTTTCCATTGTTTTATCAATATTACCACGTGGCTAAATGTTGTTTGTTTACGATTGGTGAATGGGGTCCATTAGATCTATTCTTGGAAAAAATAAGGTGCTCTACTAATAGGTTTGTTTAGAAAATGTTTCAGGGTTAAATCAGGTCAACGTGATGGTCAGTCGCTAACGGATTCAGTAGGTCAAGCTGGGTGACCAGTATTTATCAGGTTATCTTTTCCAAACTTTGTTTTGCACTTGTGACTGGGACAGAAAATCAAAAGTTCAACTTTATTTGCTGTGAGTTTGATCTATTCATTAAATGCTTAAATTGATTGAAATACAGTAGGACACCCAAGTTCTTATGGCGAGTTTGTCTAAATTTTATTTTTCATCCTCGCTTTGGTGTTGGAAATGAACTCTCTCAGAGCCGTGCTAGTTTTGAGTACCACAAATAAATTCCACACACACACACACACACCCCTTTGTAGACACTGCGCCCACCCTTATGAAACCGTAAACCATATGAATGCCCCTTCCTAATCCACCCTAGGCAGACCCTACTACCACTACAGCCCATCATAACCAACACCTTGTACGACAGTGCTGAACAACTGAAGAGAACAGCACACTATTTTTCCTTGGCACAGTCTGTAAAAGATCTGACAGCTCAGCAGGAATAGAGCTGGCTAGAAGAAGAAGAAGAGAACCACAAATAACTGAAGCAGCTAGTATTGTTGCATCTAAACCAACTGGTTATCTAGACTGGTTCAAACATTCGAATGATTGCAGTTCCACGTAGTATTGATAGGGCCAGGCTACTATATGTAACGCCTGCTTTCGTCCTCTAGCCACTTAATGTTAATACATGTTAGTGTGCTGGTAGTCCTAGATGTGCAGGAAATGTTCCTTATTCCATTAAAATAACTACCCCATACACGAGTGGCTCACTTGAAGTTGGGTTTACATTAAAAACAAGCCGATATCGTTATTATAGTAATAAGAAGAAATTGGTCTTACAATGTGTGCATTACACCATCTCATCAAATGCTTTGCTACATAGGCTTCCACAGAATCTTCTCCCCAGCCTGTTCACACATTGTCATCTTGGTGTGAACTCAAATCTAGATGGGCGGTTGACGTTATTAACAGCATTTCAGTTGCCTCTTAAGAAGTTGTGATTAACCCAGGCATGAAAGATGATTTAAAGGAATATTTTATCTTCTGTAGTGGAGAGTGCGATACACTTGGACAGGTTGTCACCCACACTTGATTAATGATATTAAGTGTATAAACCAAAGAACACGCCACCCTGTCTTTTAAAAGGTTTTTTATTTTTCTGTTTAAAAGAGTTACGTCATTACGAGCATTCTTTTAGTCCATCCCTGTACTAGGCAGCCCTCCCCTTTCTGACAACAGCTGCTCCTTAAGAGACACTTATTTACCGCTTGGACGATCCGAGTAGCACACTTCCTCTTTTTAAAGCGTCATTTTCTTTATTCGCATTTTTTTAATTTCGTTTAAATATTTTAATAAACATCGATCTTTCTTATCCTATTTTTTTTGTACGGTATCCTTAAAATGTTTATTTTACTATCCTCTCTCTTTCTGTCTCTGCCTCCCCCCCCCCTTTTTTTTTATTCTCTTTTACACACACACACACATGCAAACAGTGATACTTGCCTCTCACAAGGTCATTCGAATTATTTCACGTGACCAACTGGTCAGGTTGTTATGTCTAGTCTGTCGTTGCAATCCAGTCCGTGACGTTGTTTCCGGTTTGGATTTTCTCTAATAAAAGGGATGATATATCTAATTTGTCTTAACACGAGAGCGTGTATCGTTTTGTTCGTTTGCGTGGTTGTGTGTGTGTGTGTTTGTGTGTGTGTGTTTCTCCTGTTGTGTAACTAACACCATGACAAGTGTCCGCCTAGACTGTGGTCCACTCAGTTATCTACTTACAGAGACTCATCTCTGTCACATCCTCTTCATGGCAGGAGAGCTCACCCCGCCTTGCATCTGGCTTTCATCGCGCATGCTCCTACCTTCAGGTCATGTCCCGTGCAACAAAGCGCACACTGAACACTAAGTTGAAGGAAGGAGTCAATGAGTAGATGTACTGTTGTGTGATGTATTTATCTATATATAGCGCACTACATTTGAAATACCAGTCATTTCACTTTGCACTAAATACAGCTCGAACATGCTATACGCCATATTGAAACTTGTCTAAAATTATCTGATTGTAAGTTTTTAGTCTTTCCGAAGTAAAATCGAGACTCAATTGTTTGTTTTGTTTTGTGTGTAGCCCATCTATTTCTAAGAGGCTTCCGTTGTACTTGGTTCTAAACAACGGTCTGTCCTCTACAGTACTCAACCACCTTGTGTATGTAACTTACGTAGAGGCTAAACATCTTAAAACAACTCTTGTACGGCTTGTACTAAATTTTAAATCTTACAATATTTACACAGTGATCAAATATAACAAACTGTCAAGTGATCAAATATAACATACTGTCAAGTGATCAAATATAACATACTGTCAAGTGATCAAATATAACATACTGTCAAGTGATCAAATATAACAAACTGTCAAGTGATCAAATATAACATACTGTCAAGTGATCAAATATAACATACTGTCAAGTGATCAAATATAACAAACTGTCAAGTGATCAAATATAACATACTGTCAAGTGATCAAATATAACAAACTGTCAAGTGATCAAATATAACATACTGTCAAGTGATCAAATATAACATACTGTCAAGTGATCAAATATAACATACTGTCAAGTGATCAAATATAACAAACTGTCAAGTGATCAAATATAACAAACTGTCAAGTGATCAAATATAACAAACTGTCAAGTGATCAAATATAACATACTGTCAAGTGATCAAATATAACATACTGTCAAGTGATCAAATATAACATACTGTCAAGTGATCAAATATAACATACTGTCAAGTGATCAAATATAACATACTGTCAAGTGATCAAATATAACATACTGTCAAGTGATCAAATATAACAAACTGTCAAGTGATCAAATATAACATACTGTCAAGTGATCAAATATAACATACTGTCAAGTGATCAAATATAACATACTGTCAAGTGATCAAATATAACATACTGTCAAGTGATCAAATATAACAAACTGTCAAGTGATCAAATATAACATACTGTCAAGTGATCAAATATAACATACTGTCAAGTGATCAAATATAACAAACTGTCAAGTGATCAAATATAACATACTGTCAAGTGATCAAATATAACATACTGTCAAGTGATCAAATATAACATACTGTCAAGTGATCAAATATAACAAACTGTCAAGTGATCAAATATAACATACTGTCAAGTGATCAAATATAACATACTGTCAAGTGATCAAATATAACATACTGTCAAGTGATCAAATATAACATACTGTCAAGTGATCAAATATAACATACTGTCAAGTGATCAAATATAACATACTGTCAAGTGATCAAATATAACATACTGTCAAGTGATCAAATATAACATACTGTCAAGTGATCAAATATAACATACTGTCATGGCCAGCCTCTACATTAATGCAAAATTGTGACATGGAAAGTTATATATATTCACTTAGCATATACAATATGACAATTTAATAATATCATACATTATGCATTTAAAACAAAAATCTTGCTCAAATTGTATGTGTGCTTTTGTAAGTGTTGACTGACTATGTTCTAGTAATAGTTACAAAACTGCATATTTTATGGTGTTAGTATTAATACTATCGACCTAGGGTATTGCAATAGATTATACGCAAACTCTCGACACCACCTCACAATCTGTCACACATTTTGAGAACCATCGGTTTGTAGTGTCATCGTGAAAATAATATAAAAAGTCGGAATGGAAAGGTTACGAAAGAAAGAGTTAATCCGAGAAGTTCCAGATTGAGTTATCTCCCCCCCCCCGGCCAAGTTTACTTAGGTGTAAAACGATTTGCCGGTGTGTATGTGTGTTTGTTGATGTGTACGTGTGCGCGTGCGTTACATAATGTGGGTCGGCGTACTTATGTTACCTCTTATCATTGTTAGGTTCGGTGGTCTAATCGAGCACCAGTCTATTTGGCCACCTATTTTCCCAATAGTGGAATTAGACTATCATTCCCGATCACTGTCACATTGCCAGCCAAATAGCAATAAATAGATTTATATTTAAAACAATCTATTTCGCAATCGGCAATAAGGAAAAAAAAGATATTTAGATATACTGCACAATTTATTTATTTTTGCTGATATTGTTGACTCTACACATTTAGTCTTGATTTTGAATTACTATATAACTTTGTCATTGATCTGCCTATGGAATAAAGACTATAGAATTGTCTTACTGAAAAAGAGTCTGGCTACATTATGAAAAATAAATGAAAAATAAATGCTTATAAAGGCTGCAGGGGCAGTTATTTATATTCCTTAATAAGCGTGAATTATCTTTCCTGGGCCATGCTTGCACGCCAAACAAAAATTGGTGGAGACAGCACCCTCGTAACATTTATCTAAGTGTGAGACCTTGACATTGAGGGAGACAGGTCTGCTCACCCTCCTCCCATTTGACCCCGCTCCACTGTGGGTGTGACAGAAGAGAGGGAAGAGGGTGTAATGAAGAGAGGGAGGGTGGGGGTTCTGGAATGTTGAGGAGTGGACTGAGATGTTTGTCTAGAGATGACTACATTCTTACCTCCTCCTTCTTTGTCTGTATCTAACCTTGTGTGTGTGTTAGTGCGTGTGTGTTAGTGGGTGTAATCACATCTACACACAAACATGGAAACATGGACACACTTTAAAGTTTCTAACTGTAATAGTGTATGTGTGTGTGAGAGAGAGAAATATCTTAACTGATCAGCTCTTTACTTTCTCTTATGTTTTTCTCTCTCTCTCTCTCTCTCTCCACTCACTCACTGACAGCGTTGACCTTGAGTTTAAGAAATACTTCTTTCAAAGAGCTGAGTAGATTTAAAAAAAAATGGTGGTTGTGGGAAGTAGGTGCAGCTCCCTCAGAGTTAATTGTCTGGGATAAGTGTGTGAGAGTTTATCTTAATTGTCAGTCATAGATTTTAATTGGCTTTGGGGAAATTTAGCTGTAAATCATGTGCCTCTCTCTCTCTCTCCCTCTCAATCTCTCACATGCCTGTTTAAATGTGCATTGCATGATGTGGGACTGTAGAGTAACATGTAAAAGTCAAAAGAATCAAAAGTGTACATGCTGTGACCTTGTGTTGTATTCTATACACATTCACAAACAAGAATGCAGTCAGTTCTAGAACAGTAGGGACAAAACCACTGAACACCCACAAGACTTAACAACACAAGACTTAGACAGTACTATCTAAAAAGTGTTCATTTATATGTCCAGTGACTAAAACCACCATCTTCTCTTTTCAAAAAGTCTCCAAAAAAAAAAAAAAAAAGCCGCAGATTTAGTCTTTCCTGTTTCCAATGATGTGTTGTAGTTTATATAGAATATGAATGCACTGGCATATATCGGTGTCCTGCCTGGTCAAGACGGAACTTCCTTACTAACGAATCATACTAGTCACTCGGCCGGTCATCTATATTTATGTCGCTGTCGTTAAAATGTGTGCTGGGTGGCGTAAACCACTTGTCTACTCATCAAGGTGCCCGAGATCGAACCCCGACTCAGCTGAGTTGAGTTGGCTTAGCTCATAAAGGCGGCCAGGAAACTTCTCTCCCCCCCCCCCCCCCCCCCAAAAAAAAAAAAAAAAAAAAAAAAAAACCATTCCCAAAGTGATTGGCCCATATCTCATTGAACTCGTTTGAACATGTAAGATGTGCTGTACAAACTCAAATGCGCGAGGACACCTAAAGGTCTCCTCCTAGACTGTACGCTGCGTACCACTGAATGCCTTTATTATTCAAGTTGAAGTAACATGTCTGTTTCAATGCGTCATGACCGTCACATTTTTATAGAGTAGATTGTCAAATGCTAGATAACGCAGGCAGCCAGCTGTGGATTACCTCGTCATAACAGCATTATATAATTTTGAATCGCTCAATTATTTCGACACTCTGGGGATAATTAGTGAACAGAAAAGGTAGATAAATTCATGAAAAAAAATCTATCGAGTTTATAAAATGTAACAAAAGAAATATAAGTAGGCAGGGGAGATTAAAAGTTTAAAAGATTTTATATCTATTTGACTACAGATGTTACTGGTGAGTGTAGGGAGAAGCCTGTAAAAAAAATTAATCTCTTTAAGACACATTCCATTCATTCTCACTGGGTGGATGAAATAGTCAGGTGAGGTTAGAGAAACCTGGACACTCCGCGTAAACCTATCCTAGGGAGTAGTAAAGTGAGTGGATGTAAACCTCTTCTCTCTATAAACATATCCGAAGAGTAGGTGTCAATCCTGACTCTGGGGTGTCAATCCTGACTCTGGGAATGTAACTTACACTGGATTTTTTATGTTAAATTTTTTTTTTTAAGGTGAGGAGTACCTTTAGATTGTTTTCTAATAGACCCGAGCACGTATTGATGCTAGATCGGATTCATTTATTTTCTAATAGACCCGAGCACGGTTTGATGCTAGATCAGATTCATTTATTTTCTAAGTGTAGACTTGTTTCTACCAGTGAGTATAAACCTAGACCTGGGAACTACTTTCCTTGAATCTTGAACATTTCGGACTAGGTTTTGTTGATGGAGTAATTTTAGTTGAACGTGCACTCAAGTTAAGAACACTTGAAGGTAAGTATAGGGAAGGTTGGGGGGGGGGGGGCTGCAAACATGAAGATTAAAGGGTAAATTCTATTGTGGCGACGAAGTAGCGGCCATTCAAGTGTTGTTGAACATCTCCTGCTAGGAAACTGCTACGACTCTTTCCACATCATCTTAATGGCTAGGATTTGTTGTTTAAAGCAGCGGTTCTAAAACCATCGTTCCGTTTTGTAACTTTAGGTAGTGAGTGGTATTGAAAGGTGGTTCTTACTTGTCTTTGTGAACGTGGGATGTCGTACGGAAAAAAAAGTTCACAAAGCTGTCTCGGATGACTTGGGCTTCCACCGTTGCTACCTGACTATAGAACTAGTACGATCTAGCACTAGTCTCACTTGTGTGTCCATCTTCTAGATCTGCAGCTAAACGTGAGAGTCTAGTTCATATTTAATTAAAAAAAAATTGTTCACTTTGACTAGATTAAAAACACTTTTAAAAATAATTGTGTAAACATTCGTACATTTGAACCGTGAAATATTTGAACGTCCCAGCTAGAAAGTGTGACGGTAGTTCACGGATGACAACAGGGCTTGGCAACTCTCTTGTGCCTATTACGAGCTATTTCAAGGGTGTTAACTCCTGGCATGTTCCGGTGATCTCATTGTTATCTCCCCTCTATCTGTGAGCTATGTCGGCCATGTTGAGTCTCCACATCGGAGGCTAACCCCCCACCTCCCCCCGTTTTTTTTCCCTCTGTAGAGAACTATTTCGCTTGCACCTGTTTTCTTTGTGAAGTCTAAACTAAGACTCGGTGTTGCTATGGAGATAGTCTGGCAAGACTCTAAATATAAACTTGATTTCGATCGGCAAACCCCGGATATAGCGGTATAAATATATACCGTTCATGAAGTCTATACCGGTATAAATATATACCGTTCACGAAGTCTATACCGGGCCTATACACATGGAAATCACGTTTTTATTTCCTCAGTATTATCATTGGATTAACTTGAAGACGTTTACATCTACCAAATGTATCGTTTCGTGAGAGAATTCTATATCGCAGTATGCGGCAGTAATTATCTTCAGCAAGGGGGGGGGGGGCATACAACTTTCTACAAGTCCGAATTTTGATTGCAGCTATTTGAGACAAGTTTTGAAAGAACTTGTACCAATATTTTCTTTTTCATTCGTAGATAATAATAATAATAATAATAATTCCTCAGTGGAAACTGTTAAAGGGACTACGATGAATTTTGTTTTTCTTTAGCGAAACTCGACCCTGGCAGCGCCAGAGAATGACTACTCGTTCATTTCTAACATAATAATAATAATAACAATAGCTAGAAACGGTGAAACATGCTCAAATGTGTAGTTTTACTTAAAGTCTTCGTCTCTTCAAGTCTAATATGTTTGTCTATTTCTTTGAATCCATTGACTTCGTTTAGAAATGTTGTCATTCCAGAACTTACAAGCATAGAAATGACTTAGCGTGGGTTAACGTGACCTAGTAGCATGCAACCCCCACCCTCAATCCACTCCCCATTCCGTCCATTTAAAAAAAATTTTTCGAAAAGTTTCAACAAAATCTAAGAATAGTTTAAATAATTTGTTGCGGATGAAAATGTTAAAATGTTGTGTTGTTTTTTTTCACCCTAAAGATAAGGTTTTATTTTCGTATTCTTGTTTAGACTAGAGCACACACACACACACACACACAAACACACGCTAGATAAGCCACAGGGTTAGACGCCGTCATCTCTATGGATGCATCCCGAGGTGAGGGAAACACTTAGCTGTATACACACAGAGTCCAGTCTGGAAATAGTACGTGACGTCTGACTTGCTAATTTTTTCAATACGTCTAGACTGTGGAGCACAACACACACGCGCACACACACACGTTTTTGTTTGCTTTGAATGGAGGCGATGTTGATATTAGCAAATGATTGGACGAGCCAGACTATCACACCACACGATCATACCGAGATTTAAAAAAAAAAACAAAAAACAACTTGCAATTAGTAGATCTAGAAATAAAATGTCGAAAGTTTCTGTGTGATCAGTTCTTGTAGACACACCAATAACATTTAGACTTATTGATTGGAAGTCTCCTTCCAGCATAATTTCCACTTCCTGTGATTCTAAGTGTCGTTCAATGTTTAGTAGGTACTTACAAACAATTTTCTTACATGAACAAGCTGCATGGACTTTTGTGACTTTTTTCTTTTTTTTTTTGGTAGTTAGATGGATCACCAAGGATGACTCTTCCTTTTAGGTAGTTAGATGGATCACCATGGATGACTCTTCCTTTTAGGTAGTTAGATGGATCACCATGGATGACTCTTCCTTTTAGGTAGTTAGATGGATCACCATGGATGACTCTTCCTTTTAGGTAGTTAGATGGATCACCATGGATGACTCTTCCTTTTAGGTAGTTAGATGGATCACCATGGATGACTCTTCCTTTTAGGTAGTTAGATGGATCACCATAAATGACTCTTCCTTTTAGGTAGTTAGATGGATCACCATGGATGACTCTTCCTTTTAGGTAGTTAGATGGATCACCATAAATGACTCTTCCTTTTAGGTAGTTACATGGATCACCATGAATGACTCTTCCTTTTAGGTAGACGTCTAGTATTTAACATATCTACTTTAGATTCTGGCACTGACCTGTATGCTCATACCCTCGTTATTTCATGCTTCTTACTTCTGCTCTGTTAAGTTGGTTTATAAATTCGTTTGATCGTGATAGCGCCCCAAAGAAATGCAATTGGTTGGAGCTCGACTACACATTTGAATGAGACTTAATGAAAATTTAATTTGATAAAAACTTAAAACGATGAAACTAGTGTAACATTATGGACTGTCGTGTGTTGTGTGTGCGTTTGGGTGTAGCCCCAGAAACTTAAACAGCAATAGGTTTTAAAAGAAAATTAGTAATTGTATCTTAACTCATTCAAATCAACTTGTTCTTGGCCATCTAGCCTTCACAGGTCTGCTTGTTTTAACAGCCGTCACTCCTCTTTTAAAACAGCACACTTCCGGTTCAGAAATAAGTCGTATGCAGTCCATCCTTTGTCTAAAGATAACATCTTCGTTTTATTAATACATCAGTCACATACACATACACCATAACACACAAAAAAAACCAACAAGTTATCTATGTCAGAACAAATTTAAGATGGTCACTATTTTTTGAACCAGAGATTTTGAGCTAATAAAGGTTCTCACTGTTTGAGAGTCATTGTTGAAAGTCAGTTACCATTGGTAGCAATGTTTTCATGATCTGAATGCTGCAGTCTTTACTTCATTACGTACAAGCCTATGCGGCGCTTCTCACTGAGGTAGTGGTACCACGGCTGACTGTACAAACTTTAGTCGAGATTCTGTGCACGTGCCTTGACAAGGGTGTACACTGGAGGAGATCTGAACCCAAGTGACTCACGGCATGCAACTCTCCGTGTTTAGATCTGACAACTGAAGATCTGGTCAGATAATTGTTTCCTCTCTGTGAATCCCTTCCCACTAAACCCGATTTCCTTGCGTCTTTCGTCTTCCATTTCCTTTGTTTTTTTTGTAAACGTTGGTACGATAATCAGATGTGTGGGAGGGGGGGGTAGGAGTGGAACTGACTCACTCTTAAAGATGATAAATTAAGAGATAGACCAGCGGTAGGTTATTTGTACTGGTGAGCAGACAGTTGATAACCTTGTCATCACCGCGGCTGACTTTATCGCACGGAGTCATCCGAGAGTTGGTCCTAGCAGGGACTACTCGTGCGACTTGATTTACCCCAAGACTTATTTGCTGTGATTGTCAGTTTGGCGAGAATTCCTCTAGAATCCTATTGCTCTTCTGTCATCTTGGGACGCCCATCCAAATGGCTCGCAAAACACTGTGACATGGGAATCATTTTGTTAGGATCTATAATCTATAGAGTCACATCGCATTTACTTTTGTGTGTACGGTTTTCAATTTGGGCTTCACTCTTCTTCTTCGTGCTTAGGCCTATATATATATGTATATATATTTATCTTGTATATATATATATATCTTATATATATATATATATATATATATATATATATATATATATATAATATATATATATCTGTTCGCTTGATAGCTATCACTACGCTATTTGCTGATCTATGATTATTGTGTTTTGTCTTTTTTTTTTCCCCCTTACACTTTTGAATAGTTTAATAAAAGGTTTGCAGTTAGCTGTTTGTGTGCTATTTTCTTGGTGCTCATTGTTAGTTCTTTTATTCGGTAACAGTCAAACAATAGAGGTACAGGTGTTATCACGCATTTACTTGGTTAGACCTCAGTATATATTTTATACAGCATCACATTGATATTTGTATCAGATATAAACATCCCTATCTAGTTGCCATCTTAAGGGATTGAAATTGACTTAGTAAATACATTTACTTTAGCTCACAGACACACACACACATATTGAAAATGGCAGAACATTTATCTGCAATGTCTCAAGTCTTAAGGCTATCTAGCTTCTGAATGGACTATTCCCCCGCCCGCCCCCCCCCCCCCTTTCTTTTTTATCTTTAACCCCTTTCGTGAGACATTAACGTTAATGGCTGACCACTCAGTGTTGGATTTCACTGATCTACTAGACCCCACCCCCCACGCGCCCTCCTTCCCTTGCTGGCTGCACTCATTTCCCCATCTCCCCACATAACTCGCGTGTGATCGTCATCCCGGGTCTGAGCGTACTCCAAGAAATAGACACACGTGCCAGGGCTGATGTTGTGCGCTCCCACAGAGACCGCTTGGAAGGGGGTGGGGGGCATCTCTCGTGGGCCTGTGGAGGGATGGATGGGGGAAAGTCCCAGTAGCTCCTTGTCTGTTTACACCTCAACTGCCAACCATCATTTTGTTTAGCAGTGGGAAGATAACTGCTTTCAGTCTGGCACAAATAAATACAATCTCTCCCCCCGCCCTCGTGTTCCACATACCTGGCCAGCCTGCACAGGTCAGTAGCACGTGGACAACCCGGAACTAAGAAACTGTATCTGAATAATACAAAAAAAAAAACAACCTCACGACCTTTCTCCTGGAGCCCTACCACGTACAATGAGGTAGTTCCTTATTTCTGACCTACTTTAACCAAAGTCACGTGATTGTTGGACAACAAAGAGAAGAATGGCCTTGTCTTCCTATATTTCCGTTGTTGTTGCTCCTCTATTTTTACGAAATTTTACATTTACAAACATTTTAAAATATACAGAGTACATCAACGAACTCCCTAAATGTTCAAATAATTATACGAATGTTTTCATAAAGGGCCAAGAACTGTTTAAGGATAGGTTTAAATTATCAATGATATTTCCTTTATAGTCATGACAAGCGTCAACACTTTGCCGATGATAGAGCTACATTCACATACAGAAGAAGACGTTTTTACAAACGTTCTTGTAAGATTAAAAAAAAAAGCTTGGTATAAACTACACAAAATACACACATATATAAATATATTTATTTATTTATTTATACGCCTATATATGGGATAATATGCATATTAGTTGAAACATTGTTATTTTCATAAACTTCAGCTATTTTTAACGTTATGTATTTCATATTCCGCTAATTTGAAATAAATTATGCATATCGATTACATTAAGAATTATTTTTTGTTTTGGATACATGATGTATTATTATGTTGTTAAAAGTTCTATCATTTTTAAGAAATTCACAAAATGTTACATTAAAGTTTCAAAAATGCGTCGACGAAATAGATCTAGATCCATTTTATTACTTAGAAACCAAATTTAACAATGAAAGGGCGGGGTAAGACACATTTGGCCTGTGTAACTGTAAGAGTAGATCTAGATTTATCCTTGACCATCAGATGTGCTATTTGTTCGCTAAACAACTCAAGCCTATTACGCACAAGGAAAACTCATGGCAGTCTTTTTATCTTTTATAACAACTAGTCGACATATCGACTACATACTAGCCCTAGAGCTATCTGACCAATACACACTGGTCTGCTGTCCAACTTTTAGTGTTCTACTCAAGTTCAAGCTTGTTTACTTTTGGGCAGAGGAAAAAAAAAGGGGGGGGGATGAAAGTGTTACTTTTTTTTTTTCTAGGACTGGTTACCCGAATGCTAAGAACTGTAAGTGTAGTCATTCCTTGTAGATCAAGAAATCTTGATATCAGTATGGCAGATTATAGGCCAACGCTTCGGTACCTTCTAACAAAGGTATAACTATTTGTTTTAGTTGAAACTATTTAAAAAATGTATCTCTAGATTCTCCTGTTATTAACAAATTATAATTTAGCGCTAATGAGTAAATTGAAACCACTAAATATTGACTTAAAACGCTTCAGATTCCCACTACAAACTAACTAAAACTAAGCACGGTGCGCGTTGTGTACACACAACCATGTGACTCGGGGGGAATACGAAACTACCTCATTATTTGATACATCTTTTCTTGTTGTAACAGTGGCGGCGCCGATAGGAAGTTCAGAAAATGTAGGGTTGATGAAACAAAACATTGTTGACCGATAGAAGAAAGCAATATGAAATACAGTTGTCTGCAAAATGATACGTGAATTTCCGTTGCTCAAGGCACAAGTCATGGTGGACTCATTAAAGATGTTTGCATTGTTTTTGTAATAAGATAATGGTCTAGTTTTTAGAGTTGAAGCAAGTACTGTCAATAGTTCTAGTAATTTAAGAATTACAGAATCTCCATTTCTTGTTTTTTTTTTTTTGTGTGATTTTTTTGCTTTAAACAAAGTTGAACTCGCAAGGTTATAGCATTTTGTCACATACACTCACAAGTAGTTTGTTTTAATATTCTGTCATCTGTATACTAGTGGGATGTGTGGCGGAGTGACACATACCGCTGGGCGGAGCTCGAGTGCTGACTTGAGCTGAGCTGTTTTTGCTGAACGCCGCCTAAAGGCAGCACGGACATTTTCTATCAACTACTCCCCCCCCCTCCCAACCCGAGTGTTCCACAAAAGAGATTGGACCATAGCGCACTGAGCATGCTATGCAAAAGCAATTTAAAAAAAAATGAATCAAACAAACGAACGATAACTGAAATGGACGCTTCCCAGATAACGTTCTCTCCTTTAGATGTCACAAAACAGTGCTGGATCTGCCTTGGTTCATGAGCTTCCATCGCGACACTTTTTCATGTTATTTAAAGTATTTGCAGGTTATTCTGGCCAAAGTGTAAGAGAAGCTCCTCAGACCTGGCACACAAGTTAATGTGTTTAAATAGTAAACTGTGGCACATACACGGCGCTCGGGGCTCAGTTCGTCTTCTATTTGGCTCAACCTTGTCATCTGACCGTGTTTCAACACCTGATAGAATTCAGTTTTAACGTAATCACGAGGAGAGAATTTGATAATGGCTGTCGAGTCTTCCTCTGGTTTATTTCCAACAGAGAGAGAGAGAGAGGAGTGTGTGTATGCTGAAGGGCCAGAGCGTGATGTCACATCTCGAAGCTCTGGAATTCCAGTAACACTCTTTGTAGGTTAAGGTGCCCGAGTGATCTATGAGTGGATCCCATCAGTGATTCTCAATCCAAATATGCACCCACTGTGATCGCTGCATAATTTAGCAAATCGTATTTTTTTCAATTGTGTGTTTGTGACGTTGAACGCGGCGGGAGGTTAACGCAATGTGACGGCAGCCTTTTTCATTAAACCATTTTTAAAAATTCTCTATTTAATAATATTTGTAATATTTCATCACCAAAAATATCGAAAACAGAAATAAAAGTCTTTTAATTTAGATCCTTTTTAAATTACATGTATTAACAAAATAGTTTTCTGTAAACTAGAAATCAAAGAATGTGTGTACAAATGGATTCATGATCAAAGAGCCACATACAGAGACCAAACAATGCAGCAGCATGGATATTGTTTTATTCCTACAGTGAGGAAGAGTCTCCCTCCATTAGCCAGCACACGCCTGCGGTCACTGCAAAGAAGTGATTCCCTTCAAGTCCTGATGAAGAGTCTACTATTAACTTTGTAATGTCTAGTGTAAAGTGATCCATCTCGTATCTCTGTAGTCTATCAACTCCACCTTCCCAATCGCATTCAGTCCGAAATTGTTTGTTCTGTTGGGCTTGGGACTCTGTGTCAACACCGTCCCCACCAAAAAAATTGTAATACCCTCGAGTTGATTCAGCTGACCCACTCCAGCGTAATATGAGACTCATCTTCGACCAGTATATTGCCGGGGTGTGTGTGTGTGTTTCTTGTGTGGGCGCTTAGTCCCACGACGACCCCTCACTGCCCGTGCTATCCTATCAGTAAAGTTGGACTGGCCAGCTCGTGATTTGCTTTGGAGCCAATAATGTTGTGGTTTTAAAATGTATTTATTGTATGACTTTGGGTGTAGAATTAAACTCAGCTGGGGTGAGACTAGGCCTCGGTTATTACAATGGCACGCCCCCCCCCCCTTTCTCGCACAAACCGGGCCACCACTTTTTTTTTTGTTCTAGAGTTTTATTTCTTTGACAGAATAGTTTTGTCCTTGCTTGGCAGTTTTATTGGCGTATGCTAGCTTTGTTTTAGGGGCGGCGTGATGGTGGGTCTTTGAATTACCTGAATAGATGTGTGCCCTGTTTGTGATGTTTCTTGTTAAAAATACAATGACAATTCAGCTTTACACCAGGTTTAGTTTGTACTTTGTACTTAATTTTTTTTTTACAAAGTTTTTATCAACTCACTCTGTCTGTCTGTCTGGGTATAGACTTGTCCACGTTATTTCTTCCACTTCCCAGTCTTGGATCAAGTTGAAACTTTGCACAATTATTTACTGTCGATGACAACATATGAATCAATAACAACAACAACAACAAAAACAATGTTAATCAAATAGTCTTTTTTTTTATGACAATGTACTAAGCCTTGTGTAGAGAATAAGGTCGTTTCGCTAAAAATTTAAAACTAACAATAAATAAACATTAAACCTTCTATTTTTATAAACACTGGAATAGCTCAATGGCTAAACGTCCGCCTTCCATCGCGGAGGCTCGAGACTTGAGTTCGAATTCAGACTCTAGCAAATTAAAAAAAATAGTTTTTTTTTTTTTTTTTAAAGGTAGCATGGAAACCTTCTCCAAGACCCCCCCCCCCCCCTCCCCAGACTCACACACCCAACTGATTCACAAAGTTTATTGGTACATAGCGTACTGAGCATGCTACAAGCGAAAACAGTTTCGCTAAACAAAACTATTAATACCAATATTTCCAATCGCACACATATATTATTGTCAGTCTAGATCAATTAAAAATTAATGATATAAATGATTCAGACTAATTGATGCCTCAATCCAAGCTTTGTTTTTTTTTAAAATAGTTTTCTTTACATTTTACGTATTACACTATTTTTTTTGCCAGTCTCTCGCCATTCACCAGTTGGTTCTCTTTTCACATACGCACAGACTGTCATTACTTACTAGGCACAGATCTCATCATATCAATGTATACAGGCACTCATAGAAATAGTTTAGTTTTGCTTAGGAGATCATTCAAATGTCTATCGAAGTGTATATCTCTCATTGCGGTGTCGACATCCTGTAGAGCCACAATTAGGTCATTCATGGACACTTTTGTACTTTCACCCGCTCATAGGTCACTTCCGTCAACCTAATTGTCCTTCATGTCCTCAGCAGCACTCGCGCACACACACACACGCGCACATGATTAGTGTTGTAAATCAATGTCTTTTCTTGTTCCGGAAAATGAAAAGTTCCAAGAAATTAGGGCATCTGATGTCTTCCCGGGCACCATGTGACTGACACGGACAGTATGATCCCATGTATCAACCCTGAGTGATCCCCATCACAAGGAGGAAACTGAGTGTCACGTGTTATCAGGTCAGCACAGGGTCTGGACAGTAGACATCGATAGCCACATCTGGCCAGGCTGGAATCAGATCTCTTCGTACTGGGTTGACTTAGTAACAGCTGATAGAATACAAGTGTTGACTTAGTAACAGCTGATAGAATACAAGTGAAACAAGGGAGATCATTCAACGGGTTACTTCAGATTCGAGTCCTATTGATATTCTCTTCAGTCCTTGTGTACATACATTTGTCTATCAGACGAGTAGAAATTGATTGCTGCACTAGACTAGCCTTAGAGACACTGCTAAATTCCATTAACTCTTTCTCTCCTAATTGACGATGCCAACGTTGATTTGACCCCATTAAAATAAATTGATTTTTTAATTTATAAACTTTAATTTGTGCTTTTTAAAAAAAAGCATGCATTCTCCTATAATTCGATACCAAATATAACATTTTCTGATAACAAACAAAAAAGTTGTTGAAGTTTAATCATATCAAGATAGTGAAATACAAATGAGCAAAATGAATAATTCTATCGGAACGAGGAAAATTACGGAGAGAAAGAGTTCATATTAGTATTTTACTGATATTGTCAGAATATTTTAGTAGTAGATTCACTGAGTCGATGCAGCGGTGTTCAACAGATGCTGTTTTCTATTGATATTTGTTAGACACCTATAATCGTAGGTTAGTTTTGTAATGTGTTCAATATATTCGCTTACAACACCAATCAATTATTGATTGTTTGTAGATTTAAAGCTGAGATCTATCCTAACAGAGGCTGAGATCTATCATAACAGGGTGAGATCTATCCTAACAGAGGCTGAGATCTATCCTAACAGAGGCTGAGATCTATCATAACAGGGTGAGATGTATCCTAACAGAGGCTGAGATCTATCCTAACAGAGGCTATCTGGCTATGTCATACGTAGCTAGTTCTAAGACACATGGGAAAAAAAAAATCCTAGAAACAAATGATGAACAGAAAGCGCGAGTTTACAGCCCGTAGTGAAGCGGTACGTCACAAAGCCTTGGAGTTCCACAAGGCCATCGGAAAGAGCTGTGTCTATTAATCATCCAACTTAGTCATAGCCTAGGATTGCGTCTTTGTCCACTCCTACAGTATTATCTTAAGCATCTTGTGTGTCGCGGTATCGATTTTTTTTTTTTAAATCTCTGCGACCCAGAGTTAAGTACAATGCACTGACGCTAACGTTTGTGAGTCTTATTGACTTGACTTTTGATTGGCTACTCAGTTGAGATGTTGAACGAACTTGATGTAGGCAATGTTTATTAGAGCAGATAACTCTGGACTACTGGATGCATGCGTGTCAGAAGGAGGACAAGTCGAGTCGATGGAGTAGATGTAGTACTGCTCACGACGTCTGGTGAACCAATGAGAACGCTTGTCTCTTGCTGCCGCTAGTCACGTGATTCCGGGCGATCTGTCACCGGTACGACCTTTTAAGCCACGTACCGTGTCAGGGAAGCACTCTTTCCGATAATCTCGGGGCATTAGTAGCTCGTCCTTTGATCTTTGTGACGGCCGATCATTTCGTCCTTGAGTTTTCTTTTTTTGATATTGCGCCATTAACAAATTGATTAAATGAAATAGGAAAGAATCAATCATTACCCCTCCCCCCTCCTTGCCACGCTCTCTCTCTCGCTCTCTCTCTCGCGCTCTCTCGCCTTCCTGCTCTCTTCCATCCTTCTCTCTATGTTTAATCACATAAGCTTACATTGAACACTAGATGTAACTGGTCCAATAACTACTAGAGACCAATGTTACACCGAGAAGAACCTTCCATCTTGGTTACAAATGTCTCCTCTCTCTCTCCTTCTCGTCTTCGTTCCCTACCATTTTTAGACGCTTGTGTCTTTAGGATCTACCAAGGAGCTGTCGCTAACTCGTGCCTTGTTATAAGACAGCTACAAAATACAAAAGTTGCATACACACAAATGAAGTGACACTGAATGGAGATTTTTGTTTTGTTTCACTTCATCGCTCAGTCCCCCCCCCCTCCCACTCCCCTCTCTCTGTTTATGTATGCTGCATGTGCCTCCATTAATTTTGTTCAAACATGCATTGAGAATAAGTTTAAAGAACATGCGACTCAGGTCAGCGAGAAATGTGACAGACACTTATAGCATTGGCTCCAAGCGATTATAGGCAATACATCCATGTCCTACACGTAGTTAGATACCAAGAAGTTATAACAAAAGTGTAACAGAGAACAATTTTATTTCGTAACATAGTTCTGTAACTAAAGTTCGACATGTTCTCTTTTTCTCTTCTCCTTTATCACCCGTCTCTCTCTCTCTCTCTCCTTTTCTCTTTCTCTCTCTCTTTCTTTCTTTCTTTTTTCTTTCTTCTCTTCCTTAGGCATATCTTTAATCTGTCGAGCATAACATTATGTTAGCTTCCGTCAATGCTGACATGCGTACTGGTATGGTTTGTTAATCATTGTGTTGATGTCAAGACGAGGCTACATTACCCCCACCCCACCTTCTCCCAACCTCCCTCCCTCAGTAATCATAGTCTTTATGTCAAAGGTCATTTGAAAACCCGTGTTGACACTGCCCTCCAAAGATTGCGCTATCCTCCATTGTTCGGGTAATATCGGGCGCTATGACAATCGGAACTCCCTTCCCCTCTAATTAATTCATCGGCATAACAACGCTCGCACGTGCGCACATACGCCAAAGCTACTAGGAAATGAATTAATTATTGACAAAGGGGGAAACAAATCCCACCAGATGCGAGTCGCAGGGGACGTAACTCTATTAAAGGCGACTTAGCTTTGTCACTCGTCGTGGAAAGACTAAACGCCACTGTAGGAGATGTTATAGCGTGGAGACAGTTTTGTTCATGCCAACATGACCAGTGCCACACTGGCGCTAAGTTTTGTTCAGGCTAACATGACCAGTGCCACACTGGCGCTAAGTTTTGTTCAGGCTAACATGACCAGTGCCACACTGGCGCTAGTACAGAATGGGTTTCAAACCTTATCGCGTTGAAATAGAAACTTTGCTTACAACACAGTAAAACTCCTGTTTGATGCGAACCTGGAATACCCCCCCCCCCCCCAAACATACACACACACACACAGCTTTTCACACACTCTGATAGTCAATAATAAAAAGATTGGTTCATTTTTCCGTTTAATACATGTTTTACTAAATGACTTGAGACAAAATCTATTAATTCTAAAAGAATTTGGTGTATACTAAAACTCCCAAGAGTAGATTCCTATATTATTTAGTATCAAGGTGCGCGAACTACTTCAGAGACTGCTGAGATCCTGGTTCTTTGTCCGACGCGTTCACCTTAAGAAAAAACAACAACTGGCGAAGAGTTAAATCCGAAACCAAAGCAAATAACAAAACAAATGTTACCCTCCTGGGTGTGTAGTTTCAGCTATTTCATTGCCTAGACAGCAAGAGTGCGAGTCTCACGATGCCTAGACAGCAAGAGTGCGAGTCTCACGATGCCTAGACAGCAAGAGTGCGAGTCTCACGATGCCTAGACAGCAAGATGCGAGTCTCACGATGCCTAGACAGCAAGATGCGAGTCTCACGATGCCTAGACAGCAAGAGTGCGAGTCTCACGATGCCTAGACAGCAAGAGTGCGAGTCTCATGATGCCTAGACAGCAAGATGCGAGTCTCACGATGCCTAGACAGCAAGATGCGAGTCTCACGATGCCTAGACAGCAAGATGCGAGTCTCACGATGCCTAGACAGCAAGATGCGAGTCTCACGATGCCTAGAAAGAGACGCATGTGTGTGAAAGACTACAACTGATTATCTTGGACTTGAAAGATGACACTTTGTCAACATCGTACTTTTAGGTTCTTTGTTCTTTTAAACTTCGCTCAATACTTTTTTTTTTTTTAATATGTCTCGATTATCATTGCAAATGTAACTGTGTCTTATACTACGCAAACCGTGCCGTAAAAGCCATCTTTATAATCCTCTTGTAAACATTTTAGGGACATGGTCTGAGAACCACTGCTGTACGATACGTATACGATTACGGTATCGTTCTACCAGACAACATCGTATCGATATTTTTTTTTTTTGTCTTCTTTTTTTTTCTAAAAGATCTCATGTAGTCGCGCGTCTGTGTAGGAGCTATGGGGCTATCAGATTTCAGCCTTCCAGCATGAGAGTGATTAATTTGACTTGCTCGGAATTATTGCCAGGGCAACGAACTAGAAACTATTAGCTTTTGTTCTGTAAAACTATCGCTTTTTTTTTTTTTTTTTTTTTTTTTTTAATGAAACATTTTATCACTTTTGACTTTTTTTTTCTTCCACTCTTCTTGTTAACCATTTTAGTATCGTCGTCTTTATGTCTGTAGTCACTCGGAGTCTCATTGCCTGAACTCTTGTCCACTTGGAGTCTCATTGCCTGAACTCTTGTCCACTCGGAGTCTCATTGCCTGAACTCTTGTCCACTCGGAGTCTCATTGCCTGAACTCTTGTCCACTCGGAGTCTCATTGCCTGAGCTCTTGTCCACTCGGAGTCTCATTGCCTGAACTCTTGTCCACTCGGAGTCTCATTGCCTGAACTCTTGTCCACTCGGAGTCTCATTGCCTGAGCTCTTGTCCACTCGGAGTCTCATTGCCTGAACTCTTGTCCACTCGGAGTCTCATTGCCTGAACTCTTGTCCACTCGGTAGTAGCTTGTCTGTGCTGTTCCCAACGTTATCTGGATAACTTAATGTTGTGTACTAGTTGGCGTCTACCAATGCAATGGTTCTTGCATGATATACCCAGAGTATCATTTTATTTTGAGAACCGCTGCTGTCTCATAGTTATTCCTATTGCTTTGTATGATACACGTTTCCAACGATCAAACTGCGTGTAGCTACTGAAACGGACGGATACACATTTACACATAACTTTTTCTGGTCGAAAATAAACGCACACACGCCAATGTCATGTCTTTCAATGCTCACCACTTTTTGTATCAAGTTGTACATTGTGTTTATCTGCATTGAGGACTTGTACACGAATACGTCTACCATATGTTTCGAGAAAGTTTGGCCCATAATCACCTACAACTACTTGAACAGGCTACACATATATCTTTACTTGAACAGGCTACACATATATCTTAACTTGAGCAGGCTACACATATATCTTTACTTGAACAGGCTACACATATATCTTTACTTGAACAGGCTACACATATATCTTTACTTGAACAGGCTACACATATATCTTTACTTGAACAGGCTACACATATATCTTTACTTGAACAGGCTACACATATATCTTGAAGTTTCATGTGTAAAACACGTACACATATATCTTGAAGTTTCATGTGTAAAACACGTACACATATGTCTTGAAGTTTCACGTGTAAAACACGTACACATATATCTTGAAGTTTCATGTGTAAAACACGTACACATATATCTTGAAGTTTCATGTGTAAAACACGTACACATATATCTTGAAGTTTCACGTGTAAAACACGTACACATATATCTTGAAGTTTCATGTGTAAAACACGTACACATATATCTTGAAGTTTCATGTGTAAAACACGTACACATATATCTTGAAGTTTCATGTGTAAAACACGTAGGCCTACACATATATCTTGAAGTTTCACGTGTAAAACACGTACACTTATTTCTAAAGTTAAACGTGTACAAATGTTACTTGAAACCCTAACTATTTGTTCTAAATAACATAGAACTGTGTGTTTACTATTGTGGCCAGGTTTTTCTCTTGTCATCTTTATCTCTTGTATGGTAATTTGAGTTAACTTGTAGCCTCCTGTAATGGCCGTTGTCTAGACAGATAAAAATAGATATATGGTCAGGTCTATGGTACCGGCGGCCAAAAAAAAAACAACTGGCCATTACTAGACTTTGAACAGACAAAAACAAAAAAAAAAATACAAAAAAAAAAAAAAAAACTAGGCTCCTTAGAAATTAAAAACATGATTAGTTGTAGAATTTTTAAAAATGTAGAGTAATACTTTTTTTCTTCTTCTTCCTTTTTGTATGGCGATCTATCAATATTTCTTTCAATGTCGTCATATTTCTTTTGAACAAAAAAAAGAAGGGGGGGGGGAGGAAGGGGTTTGAGGATTTCTCTGTTAGTGAAGAGACAAAGATGAAATCTTTATATTTAAAACCTGTTTGGCTGCAAGTATCTTTTCTGTACTTCACTCTCCGGGACAGATTCAGTGCTGCTAGTTTTTAAAGCACAGCCCCAGAGACTAAATTGTCGGGGGAAAAAAAAAAGTTCCTTTCCTTTGGCACACCACGTAGCACTAAGAAATTGCTGGTTTCGTCTCAAGCTGTCTAGTAGATGAAAAACATGTTTTGAATTCATTTTTTTGTTCCTGTTGTAGTCAAAGCATTGTTTCAGTTTCCTCACTGGCCTAGGTCTTTTCCTTCATATTTATCTAATACTAACATATATGGTTATACACTTGCCTTGGGTCCTGTGTGCTAAGGGAAATTACCCACGCTTTCAAAACGTGCATGCTTCTGTCTTAGATTGCTTCCCTTGAAATATCTATCGTATCACAAGCGCCAGCGCGCTTGTTTATTTATTTGATGACTCGTAGAGTTTGTTTTACTTTTAATTACCTTGAAGATCATATGAACAGTTTACAATGAAGTCAAGTCACATGTTTCCTCCCACAGTTTCAATAAACAAGTTTCAACCAAACATTGGGTTACAGATTCCACAGAGTAGACAATTTGTCATCTCTTGATGATCTAATCTCTTCCGCAACTAATTAGTTTACAAAGCATGTTGACGACAGATGGAAACTGAAACTCTGCTGAGTCTGTTGTTTTTTTTAACTTCCAATCTTAATTGCAGTGAATTGATCATTTGAAATTTTTTTCAAATCTCATCTTATCTTCTTATCCTATCTATCTTATCATTCTTACTTGCACTCTACCTCAATTCATTTTTTTTTAAAATAATCTGAACTTTGTCAAATGTTTGTTTTAATATTAATGTAACTCTACTCCAAGCTAGTCATTCTTTTGACAGACTTTAAAATTTGAAATCAACTTTAACAGAACTTCAAGCAAGCTTATTTATTCTTAGTGCTAGACACCTATTTTGTAACAAACTTGACTGATAAACGAGAGTATTCATATATTTTGTACACTAGTAATGACCTATATATTTATTTTTGGATGAAAACAATGTATAAACTATTGTCTCAATTTGTTTCAGGGAAAATGCCAAAGAAAAGAGCCTCCTTGTAAATATCTCCACCCTCCACAACACCTGCGGGAGCAGTTGTTGCAGAATGGCCGCAACAATCTCATTCTGAAAAACCTCCAGCTTCAGGCTTATCAGCAAGCTCAATTTGGTGTCTTACCTGTTGTAAGTAGCTACTCCACATCTGTCCCCTCCCCTATACTGCAGTGTTGCACACCATCTTAATTATGGCATGATTTAAATCTGGTGATTAATCACTGTGTCAAATCAAAACCTAATTAAACTGTTAACCCTAACCACACACACACCCAGTTAACCTTACACACAGAGAGGTAGGGCAAAGATGACTCTAGCTGTGGCCTGCTTGTGAGTCCCATTGATATCTGGCACAGCAAGATGTGTTCACATCTGTAGCTGGAACCTTTTTTGTGTCATTTGTGAACTCTTCCTTTGGTTTGCACTAATTGTCCAATCAGCATGGGTTATTTTTTAGCTTTTCTTTGGTGCAGTGAATAAGCTTGTGGTCTGTATTTGGCCCAGTGTCCATTTGAGTCTGGCAGCTTTTCAAGCTCATGTTCCCTTCCCTCATAGCTTTGTTCCATGTTGCTCACTAACTACATGTTATAGTAACATGTTGAAATATGTGTTTCTATGCTGTAAATACTCTTTTTTTTTCTTTTTAATAAAGTTTATAAATAAAATTTATGTGGGTCAGTGGCACTAGTGTTGAAAAACTATGATTTTCATTACTTACAAATTAAAATTGCTGTTATGCACTCTTCAAATAAAGTTAAAACAATAAAAAGAATACATCCACAAAATGTCCTCCTACAGTCGAGATCTTATGATAATAGAAATATAGATATTTTAGATTCTTATTTTATTAGAGTTAGTCTGGCTAAAACTGATGAACACATTCCTATAGATCTAGAGCTACGAGCAAGTTATTTGCAAAGTCAATAATAAAAAACAAAGAACCTACCTTATTACACTTTTTGTTTATTTTATTTTAAAACATATTTAGTTTTGTTTAATATCTTTGGTTTGATAGTCAAGTAATTTTTGTTTCTATAATTGGAAACTGTAATTCAACTTTTGTTAAAGTTTTTTTTTTTGTTGAAAGCCACTGATTTCATATATCTGCTTGCCATAGCTATATTTGATTAAGTCTTGACGTCTGCTCATGTTACATATGCCTTCCAGCTGCCCTGCAGTTATCTTATAGCAAAGCCATAACATTGACATAAATTCTGTTTGATATTTACTTAGAAAAACCCAGCTTCAAAGATTTCATTGATGAAAACAACAACCCAGCTTTAAAGATTTTTTAAAAAATAGTGTTAAAGATTACATTTTTAAAAAAGTAATTTATTAGCATATTAATGGCAGAAATGTATGTTCCAATTATTTAAGAAATGAGATAAAAGTGGGACCCTTTGGTTTAGTACATAGTCCAACTGAAGATCAGTAGATCAAATTGATAGCACCTTAGCACCTTGTAGAATGATTGCTTGACTCTTTCAACTCACCTGTTCTATTAACCCTTCAGCAGACTCAAGTCAAACAGATTCCGGTAAGGGGTGTGCTCCAATTAGTCTTGTGGTATTGTGCTAGTTTAAACTCCTGGTGTGCCATTTGTTTGACTCTCCAAAAAGTCTTCTTAAATTTTTTTTTATTGCTCATATTTACATGATTACAGATGATGTATTGTGTTTATAGCAATGATTCTCAAAATGTGAGCTTAAAAGCTTATATCAGAATACATTTATATGGAAGTGCAGTGTGATCCAAGGGGTCCCATGTTTGAATCCTGGAGAAGACTGGGATTTTTAATTTTGAGATTTTTAGGGCAGCTTTGAGTCCGCCCAGCTCTAATGGGTACCTGACATTAGTTGGTTAAAATTAAATGTAGTTGGTCGTTGTGCTGGTCACATGATATCTTCATTAACCTAGACCACAGAAACAGATTATCTTTACATCATCAGCCCCATAGATCGCAAGGTCTGAAAAAGGCACTTTACTTAAGATTTATATGGATTGTTTTATAAGATGTTTATATGGGGCTTTAAAAAGAACTAACATTCGTAAAGTAAATCTTTAAAAAAGAAGCGAAGTATTGATATGAATACAATACATTGTTTGTGTGGCCCAAGAGTTTTTCTAAAGTGGTTTACATGTACACTAAGACCTGTGAGAGCTAAAACAAGTGAAGCACCAGGAACTAGAAGCTATTTTTGTTTACTTTTGTTATCTGTTGGTCAGCTTGTGTGTAACATTGTTTCATTGGACACTCAGCCAGTTATATTCAAGACATTAACCTAAGAACACGTACACTCTAGTATAGACCAAACTAACTCTTAACATTTTAATAACCAGGACATGTATTAATATGAACAACTTGAGACTAGATGGCCTTCAAATTTAATATTCTCTTCTGTTTCCTCATCTTAGTCTAGATCTGGTCTCAGAAAAATCTTTTAAAAACAAAACCAAGCCTAATCTTTTTTTTTCAATATCTGCATTTTGCTGGGCTGATAAAAAAAACTACTATGGTTTAGACAATAATTCTTCATCAAGTCTTCATCAAACTTTTCCTTTTCTGTTCAGCATTAAATGTTCCCCTTTTCTGCTAAGATATAACTAACCTTTTATTTGGATCCTTTTACTGACATATTTTGTTCTCACTATTTGGAAACTTAACAAAAAATATCTCTGATTATTTCCTCGTATCAATTGTTGAAAAATATTTATAGCTTTTTCTAACTTTTCTGTGACTTTCAAGGTCTTTCAATCATTAGTAGTTTGTCTGTGACAAGTAGACCACCAGATTATTAATACTTTTATTTAAAGTATACATTTCTTTTAGTTGATTCTTTTTTTTTTGTAACCCTTTTGAGTTTGACCCAACGATAGTTTGTGACACATGGACTTACTTTGTCAGCAACCTTTGATACCAAAATAAATGGCTTGCAAAATGATTTTCATTTGCATAAAAGAAAACAAAAAATTCTATTTTATGTAAAAGAAACAAAAATTTTTTGGGCCTAAAATGAAATAAAAATCTGAATCTAAGCACTACAAAAAGGTTGCTGCTATTTGGTTTAGGGACTTTGTTAGTTTCTGTATAGTATTCAGTGTTTTTTCTTGTTTCTACCAAGTTTTTTCTGTTTTTGAATGACTTGTACCTGACTACATAGCCTTGTCTTACATTGTCCTATTAGTTGTACCTATAAGCACCTCTAGCCTACCTCATGATTGTGCTAACAATTGTTACTATGTATTTATTTCTATAGTCTTCTTATCTTTCTACACTGGGTCCTTTGCAATAACTCTTTTTTTTTTTTCTAATTTTTTATCCTTAACATTTTTTTCTTTCAAAGTTGATTTACAAAAACTAAATATATAAAAATATACAAAAACTATGTTGTTTGATTTTTTGTTAAATCTTAAAATCAGATTTAATTCTCTCAAACAGAAAGTCAGAAATGGCACATACACACAAACATGCAGATACACTCATGCTCATAGTTAAATCTTTTTGACTGTTAAGTTACCTAAGTTGAAAGTAAAATTCCTACTGAGAATGTTTTTATGAAGTCTTTAGCACTCTCCTTAGCCCTTTTATGTTTTCACTGTGTATTTCAGCAATAATAGTCTTGGTTTTATTTAGTACTGACAAGTCTCTTAAGTTATTGTTAGTATTTATAAGCTAACAACAAAGCCTCTAGGTTTTTTTTTTTTTTAGAGTTACAGTTTTGTGTGGGGCTTTTCTTTGTACTTAATTAATTGATTTATTTTCTTGTACAAAATAAGTTTCTTCTTGTTTGTAAATGATGCTCACCTAATGTTGTTAGACTAGACATAACTGACAAGCTAGAGATCTGCATCTATTGACTAAATAGTTCAAATAATGGTTGTTTTTATAACGCTAGAAACTAACTTTTGAGTTTGAAATAATATATATATATATCATGTTTTGATTGCCATTAACCCCTTCCTCCCCCTTTTCTCTTCCAACCACACTCTCTTACTCACACACACACACAGTGTTGTGAGTTTGTAAAACCAATAACTGTCCATAGACATCTGGGAAGTCCAGGGTCACTCTTACCTTGCTCTCAGTGTCTTCACCAGCTGCTCTGTGGTATCTATATTTACTATAGCAATCCTTGCCCAACATTTAGTCCATGTGTTGTTGCTGTGGAGGAGAGTTGTTTGGTTTTGTTTTAGCACACTTTATAGAGAGGATTGTTTTTCAAGGAGGTGTACATTTAATGAAATGACTCCAGGGGGCCTAAGCTTGCTAAGGTGGATGTTGGTAGGGAGAGGGGTTCTCAGTCTGTATAAAGAGGTCACCATTTTGTTGTTGGCCCTCCAGCAAAGTTTAATTCTTGCTGGCCAAAGATGAATTTTACAGTGTAATATCATAGTATAATAGGTAGGTAGCCCATTGACTAGCTCTTTATTACAATTAGATCTCTTTGGGCTGTTACTGAGGACATGAGATGGTTGTAAGGGAATTCTTGAATTTAGTTCCATTATTGCCCTAGCTAGTAAGTGCAACACACTCCACAGTGCAACATTGCAGCTAAATGGGGTCAGTAGCAGGGGGAGGAAGGGAAATAACTCCCCATGATTGATATGGTTTGTCAAAACTGTGTACTAATTAACTTGCATGACTTTTATTTTTTTTGGCCTATGAGGCGGGAACCAAGACACTAGCTGTGCCTACAGTCATACCAGGACAGTACTCCTATGTGGTCAGTTGCTTTTTGTTGTTTACTTAACATTCAGCTGTTTTGTTCTGTTTCCTGCTTTAAGTGTTTTTAGTTTTTAGTCAACCCTACTGGCCAATGGGTCAATTGATTGACCAGTCATCCGTCACAAGTCTTGCACCTTAAAGCCCCATTTTTAGACATAAAGGTTACCCCCCCCAATATTTTAAAAAAAAAGGCAAATTAATTAGATCTATGCTTGAAATCTAATGCTCTGCTTTGTAATGAGTTCTCTTGAAAGGAGCTCCTCATTTTGATATAAGGCTTGCTCTTTGATTATTTTTTGTATGCTACAGCCTTCTAAGTAGCTTTGTTTTATATCACTTGACAATTTTAAACATCTTTTTTTATCTTCTGCTTTGAGGCATGAGAAACGCTTTAAGCTTCACATATTTCTAAAGATCTCTGACTGCATTTATTTATCAACAGAACATAAGTCTGTTCAATATAGACTTTTTAAAAAAATTATACATATTGTCGTTTTCCTACATGTTTGTTTATATTTGTTATGTATAATGAGTCTTCCTGTAGGACAATAGTCATTGTAAAGTGACATTATGTTAGATGTTATTTGACACAAGTGTAAATGAGACATGTATGTCTTGGTTGTGTGCACTTGTATTAAACCTTTTTCTTTGTTCATTGGCATATTTGTTGTATGGCATCACTAATGTCTATATATTGTAGATTAATGAATAGAACTTATAAAAAGAAATGAACATCTTAACCTTTTCATTATTTCATATCTGCAAATATGAATACATAAATAAATATACATATATTAAGTAAGTATAAACAGCTTTTAAGTCATGAAAGATATACAGGGAAGATTTCTACTTGATTTATATTAGATATAGAAATTAAAAAGAAATGCTATGAGACATGATTTTTTGTGTGTTATTGACATGAAATAATTTTTTTTTATTAGCTGTGTACAATTTGTTATTTATTTATTTTTCAATGTGATTGTAATATGAGAGAGTATCATACAAAAGTCTGGCTGAATATACTGCATTCTCTTTGCTTTGATGTTGGCATGTGGCCCACATTATTAATTATATGTTCTTTTTTGTCCATGCTTGTTTGTTTTCTGTTTTTTTTTGTAGGCCCATCCCAGTGCTACACCAGCCCATCCCCAGGCCATCTTGAGACCTACGACTCTACAACCAGTTACTGCTGCGCCTCCCACCCCTTTTGATGCTGTAAGCTTGCTCTCTCCTAACGCTGCTTATGTTAGAAATGATTTAACCCTTTCTGCCAAGAGCCCACAAGTATTGAACTTAAAGTTTCTACCTGTAGCAACAACCAGAACCTCTATATGCAAGCACTATTATGCTATAGAACAATGTTCTGTGTACTGTAATTGTAATCATTTGTAGGAAGTTTTTGTTGTTGTTTTTTTTGTTTTTTTTTTGTTGTTTTTTGGACCACATTTAAATAAATTAAGCATTAAAAAAAAAAAAGAAAAAAGAAGCAAAATAAGAGAAATGTTAAACTTAATTGGAATAACAGGAATAAAAATCTGGCTTGCTTACTGAGTACAGCTGTTGTTGCCACAGGTGGTCTTAGGCTGTTAAGTAAAAAATTAATATAAATACAAACAATAATGACACTTTTTCTAAAACAAAATTGTTTCCATTAATTGACACTTGTATTGCTTTTGCTATTAGGAAAGTTGATTGCATGTTTTTTTATGCTTCATTGACAAAATATCTAATAATAATGTTAGATTGGTGTTGGGTTTGTTTTTTTTAACATAAAAATGTACACATTACCTGTCACTAATATACCTTGTTTTTAATTAAAGAGTTCATCACATCTACACACAAATACAAATGTCATTCTTTCTCTTTGCTATCAAAATGTGTTAGTATCAACTCCATGAATTCAGAACTGAAACTGGTGAAGTAGAGTTTACCTTTGACTTGTAACCAGATATGTTTTGTGGCCAATGGTGGGAAGCGTGGTCGAGAGGCCAAGTGCGCTTGAACTTGGCTTGGCTTGGCTACCTAGAAGGGGGCTCGAGGTTCGACACCCGACTCGGGCAGAGTTGTGTTTACTGAGCGCCTAAAGGCAGCACGGAAAACCAACTCCTAGATACCCGCTCCCCCCCACCGGTCCACATATGAGGTTGGACCAAAAGCGCTCTGAGCATGCTATAAGCATGAAAGTAGCGCTATATAAAAGCTATAATAATAATTAAAAAAAAAAAAGCATCTTAATCCAAGCATTAAACATGCATTGCCTGAACTTGCAAGGAAAACCAACTAAAGAACAATTTTAATTTACAAGCTTAGGTTAACTTGATCTACACATGTAAGACTTTCTTTACTTGACCTTCAAAGTGATTTTGGGAAGCTACATCATTGCTAGTCTTGTCGCCACTCAGACTAATAAAGTGTTAGACCTCACATTTTGAAGCCATTTGATTTTTTTTTTTGTCTTTATAATCTGACCTTATAAGGTGTTAATGTTCCTTGATTTTTCTTCCTTTGACCTATTTATATAGTAATTCATATCACATCTTAGCCTGTCCTAATACCTAAGTTTGTTTTATTCTTTCAGACACATTACCCAGGCCTCCAAACTTTATCAGCCGTCCAGCCTCAGCCTCAGACAACAGCTTACAACCATTACATCACATCCCTGACCATGCCGCCTGGCGGGGATCCTGTTATGTCTCCCAACATGATACCTGCATCAGCCAAAACAGTCCGAGCAGATAAGTTTGAGGTAGTGTTGATCATTCTTTCCCTTTGCTGAAGAACTCTTTTTATTTCTTGTGGTTGCCACTGGCTGTTTTTTTTTCCATAGATGTTTAGGTATTCAGAGCTTTATGAAGATGAGACCTAAATTCTTACAGTTCTTCAAAACTTTAATATAAACCAAAAATTCCAGATAAATACTTATTAGCTAATATTCTTCATACTTACAGATGGTTCAATTTATAGTCAAGAAATACCATTATCAAATGTTTGTTTACCAATAGAAAATAAAATTCAGCTATTGGCAGCTTTAATTCTCGTAGGATATTGAACTTGGGTTTATTAGTATTATTTTAAATGTTTTTTTTTCCTTGTGTGGTTTTTTAAAGTGGCTTTTGTTGTTGTAATTGACTATACTTTAAATGCTTTGCATGACTTCTTGTCTGTGTATTGAAACAACAAGAACTGTTAAATGTTGATCCAATCTAGTTTTGTGATAAAAGATCAAAGTCAGTCAAGTCATGTCAGTATGGATTTTCTTTCATCTGGTTTAAAAAAAAATCAAAAAAATCTTTGTTTTTTTTTGTGTTCGGTGTTACCTTCAGTTGACCTGCACATTAAAAGTGTTTCAAATATTTTTTTTTTAAATCTTACTTATCAAAATGATAGTTTATTTTCTAAACATCATTTTGCATGATCAGAGATAAACGAGACTTAGATTTGTTTGTTAATCTTTGTTTGTTTTTATTGTTTTGTTGGGTTTTTTTACAATGTGGTTCTTTTGAATGTATTTAGGCCTATATATATTTAGTGAGATTTGCATGCCTAGAGAATAACAAGTGTTGAAAAAAACTTAATGGTTAAAGCCAGCATTCTTTTCTGGAAGGGCTACCCTTCTAGCTATAATTCATTCTTATACTTTAATTTTAAAAAAAAATTAAAATTACATTTATTTTTTTTAACTACAATTATGTAACATGATTTTTTTTAGATGGATTAAAAGGAAATATTTTTTACTGTTATAAAAGTATTGTTACTCTATTGTGTGTTGCTTGATACAAAACATTGAGTAGCTTGCAATAGCATAGTTTAGTCAGTTCACTGGGCCATAGTGTGCTCCTTTAATTCCCACTTTTTTATATTTTACATGCCATAACGTAACAAAAAAAAAATATAGTGTGCCGTTGATGTGCTTAATGTGTCGAGGAAAAAAAAGTCGTAACAGTTTAAATTAACTACAATTACTAGATCACAGTAAGAGTACATGTCACATAATCTATTCTTTGTGAAGGAATATCTCTGTATGAGAAGGTAAACATGATTCATTGTCTAGTTGTACTGCAGTGATGAAGAATCCATGATTTGCAATGCAGATACAGAATGCTGGTTTCAAACTATGTATAGACTAACATTGTGTCATTGTAACCCATTGTTTGGAAAACTTATCCTCCAGTTAATGAAAACTGTTTTAACTAACAATGTTGGTGCTTATATAGCTATACATTTACTTATACATAAATAGGTAGATAGATATAGATATATACATACACAGGATTATTTGTAAGTGTATATATAACTTAGTGTTTCAATGTAAAGCAAATTTTACAATTTCCATAAAAACAACTCCCCCCCCCCCAATCCTATCCTGAGATTTATTTCATCTATCCTCTTGAATGTTTATGCTGTTAATTGTGAAGATATTATAGAATAAAGAAAAATGTAAATGTTCTAACATGAACTAAGAGAAGTCAGGGTGGGGGGGGGGGTAGTGTCGTCAAGCTGAAATACTCAATTTTAAAAACATTTGTATATAGAAGTGGAAACTGACTATTTTTAGCACCATTAAAGTGAATAATTTCTAATAAACCATTGTGTGATCAATAGACTGAATGGAATGTTGCAACTGAGTTTATTGTAATTTTTTTTTTTTTTAATGTTTATGTTGCTATAACTATGCCACAAAAGTCCTTTCACTTTTTCTCATTTAACTTATTGCAGTTTCAGAAGTTTTAAAAGTACTGGATCCCCCCCATTGTTTTAAATTTTTAATTATAAAATTCTGTAAATTTAATATAAAGTAAAAAAAAAAAAAATTAATAAAGTATTTTCTTGTAGATTCTGTGCTCAACCTTATTTGGCAGATTGTTTAGTAATACTTATAGCAACACAGACCCTGATATATTTTGTCTTTTGTTGGTGTTCTAAGTTTTGTTGTGTTTTTAATGATCTACTTTTGTAGAGCGCATCAGACAATGGTGAGCCAGTGACCTCTCACACATCATTGATGGACACTTATAGTTTCCCTTACATTCCACAGGTTAGTCCACCCATAGCCACACCCAAACTGTTCCTACACAAAACTTTCTGTTTGGTTTATTTCGTTAAGCTACAATTAAATTTTCGGCTTTAAAGCTTTTTGTTTTTAATCTGCCTGTAGTAAATTTAATCTTAGTGAGCCTTTTTTTTTTTTTTAAATAAAAGCTTTTGAATCCAATCTTAGCTTACTTTTTTTTTAATTTTTTTTTTGCTAGCAGATTTAACATTTTTGCAAGATTAAGAAAGTCTAGCTAAAGTCTTGGTCTGTTCTATATTACAAGCAGAAATTAGAGACAAGTTGGGAGCTAGAAAGAAAAAGGAATTTAAAAATTGTGTTAGGGTAGCTAAATTTTTTAAAATTTTAAAGTGTAACTGCCGCACATTCTTTGCCTTCGGCATTGAGAGCAAGTTGTAAAATTAAATTGGACAAAACAAATGCTACAGTCACAGCTTCTTGTCGTTTTTTTTTTTTTTTTATCTTTAACAATTGCATGCTGTTTGATGCTTGATGGCTTGTTTTCTTGTTCTTAAACACAACTCCTTCACAGGCTGGCTGAAATAGAGGGGACACTAGCACTTTTTACAAAGATTTGAAGAAACAGTTTTAGGCTGTTTAGGCTTTTCAAATATTTGTTTTTTATTTATTTTTGTTACAATTTTTTTTTTTTATTAATTTGCCTAATGTTTAAAATTATTATAGCATATCTATACTTAGAATAATTTTTATTTGTTTTTTTATTGATAAAGTATTAAACATGTTTTTTGTTATAGTGTTTTTAAACATATTAACTCTTTTTTTTCTTTTCCATTTTATTTGTTTGCAGGTATGTCGCGAGTTCCAGCGAGGTACTTGCTCGCGGGCTACTTCAGAATGTCGCTACGCACACCCAGCAGAGCACATTGTAGTAGATTCCACTGATAATCATGTCACGGTCTGTATGGACTTTATAAAGAGCAAGTGTACGAGGGAACTATGTAAATACTTCCACCCACCCAGCCACCTCCAGGCACTGGTTCGGGCGGCACATGCCCGAAACCAGGCTGCTACTGCTGCTGTCACAAATAATACTTCTGCAAACAGCTCAGCACTGGTAGGCCCGAGGAGATGGTGTGCAGTATCTCATGTTCAAAAAATTCTTTTTGTTTTTGGGGAAGTCATTTTATTGTTGATGTCCACCTGAATTGAATACCTCATCACATTTGTTTGATACACTGGTCTTGTTTTACAAACAACTTCCTTTTTCTTGAAGGTTTTTTTTCTAATTTAAAGATCTTTGGTGCTCAAGAAAAAGGTAAACAAAATTTTATTTTCATTCCTACAAAAAAATCATCTTGTTAAGGAAACACTTGTTTTCTATTCTGCAATGTTTTCCTTTTATTCTCTCAGTAGATGCCAACTTTCTAAATTGACATTTAGCTGGTGATTTCCTCAGAATCAAATGTTTGTAAATCAAGATTTTATTCTTGAAACTTGGTTTGGCCACTTTTTTAAGATGGCTATGCTTAAAAACTATAAAAAAAATTCAGTGTGGACATTGTACAACCATGACAATCCAATAGTTTGAAATGTTCCAAATGTAATTTGCATGCCATTATGTTAAGGTGAAATACTTAAGTACTGCACACTGTCTCTGCCCCCTGTCTCTGTCTGTTTTTCAAGCAATGTTAAGTGTTCAAGATGTCTATTCTAAAGAAGTGTCTCTCAACAATCCAATAGGCCAGAGAATTTTTTTTTGTTTCTAAACCTCTCTCGCTTAATCTAATATTTCTCTTTGATTCTTTAAGGCTGTAACCTTTGTGTGTGTGTGTGCGTGTGTTTAACCTTTAATGCCCTAACCTGAATAATTAGCATATGACCTAAGAAACTTTTACTCCCTCTTTCTGTTCCCAATGTTTCTCTTATATAACTTACACTTGAAACTTCTCTTTGATACAATTCTCACTAGGACTAGTTTTTGTGTGTGTGTGTGTAAACACCAGACTTCCTCAGTTATGAAAAAACACAAATTAATTGTTGGAAAACAAATTAAATTGATGTAGATATATTTAACTGCCACACTGGATTCATTTTGCATACAATTATTTGAGCTACTTTTGAAAAAAGAAAGTCAAGATCTCTATCTTATAGCACCTACAATAAGATAAGACTTTGAGCCATAGCGTGTAGATCCCAGCTCCACTTGTTCCACAGTTCTCTTTAATGCAAACCTTTTAAAAAGCATTCATGTTTTTTTTTTTTTTTTTTTTTTTTAAAGTTTCCAAGTTTGTTTTATTCCATTCTGTATCGTGTTTGAAGCTTTAGTTTGATGAGTGTTTTAGAAGCATGGCGGCAAGATGGGAACATAGGGAATTCAATAGCTTCTTATTACCTCCCTTTTGAAGTTTCTGAAAATTAGATTTTAGGTTTTTAAATGATCTCTTACTTAGTTCAAATAAACTGGGTTATATTTTTTTTTATCGAGTAAAAAAAATGAAAGCCTTTCCTTGGGAAACTAAAAGTGAAGTCTGTTTTTGGGCGGCTGGTTTGGGTGTACCCTGTAAAGTTACTCATTGTTGGGCTGCTTACCTTGCCGAGAATGTTAGACGTAGAAGCTTTATTGAATGGATGCTGTTCCAACCCAAGGCTGCACTTATGTCATGTTGTGTTGTTCCTAACCTTGTCACAAACTGCTTGATGCTTTGTATGTCTGTTTTATTTCTTAGGTATGGAAACTGAAACTAACTTTTGTCTCTTTTTGGGCCCTTCCCATCTTTCATCACACATCACACCATGGCCACTAGTCATCACACTCTGTTTCATTGTTGTTTTGAAACTTGACTATTTCTATGATTTATTGTAGACAATCCATTCTCCTAGCTCTTCCTCTTCCTCCTTTTGAGTAGTAATAGAAATAAAACAACAATAATTTTGAAAGTCAATATGAAACTAGAGGGAAAAGCTCTGAAAATTCATGGACCTTGACCTTGGCAAAACATGTCTGAGAGACAGACAGAGACCAAAATCAGACGTCATGAATCTCATGTAGAATACTTTTGGCTAGCAATAATTTAAATAATAGTCACCTGTTCTTGATCGCAGGAAGTTATATTCATGTCCAAAATCTCATAATCAATTATTTTATTTCTCACCAACAACTCTGAAAATAACTGGCAAGAAATATAGCAAAGAAGTGTTCTACATACAGATTTTAATTAGTTAAAAATTCGTACATTTGCTCGTATTCATCACAGACCGAGATATTTTGACATCAGTGGCAGTGCTACTGTAGTGTGGTCTAATCTCTTACAATGCATTGTATTTTAGTTGGATAGTTTTATATCAGCTAATATACATTGCTTAATGAAACAATGTAGTAGTGAGACCTACTCCAGTTGACATTCTGTGTGGCTGATAATATCAAGTATATTTCTTTTATAATGGTTGAAGTTAACCCATTAACATCATTGCACTATGTATCTTTACGTATAAATATTACATGTTTTGATATATTTTTACATATATGTATGTGGTTGTTTTTTTTTTTTGGTTGTTTTTAATCGAATTAAAATTATTTTTTTGGTTTACTGCTTTTCATCATTGTCTCTCTGATAGTGTTACTGCATGCTCAGGTGCTAATCTGATTGGATGAGGGGCTTCTAGAGAGATTTAGTTCATATCTATGTCCACATAGCCGTAGAATGAGCTCACCCCCTTCTCCACGTATGTGTTCACACGATCTGTACACATACCCAGTGAAATTCTTTCTTGGACTAGAAAATCAGAAAGACAATGACCTTGAAGTAGTCTATAGAGTCAAAACATTGGAGCTTCAGGCTTACAGATAATTAGACTAAAAAATGAACATGAAGTTTTTCTGCAGATATGGGCCTCAATTGTTGCAATTATGACACCCAAAGGAGGAGCATAAATTGAGACACAAGTCTGAAAAACTAATTGATTTTTTTTTTGTTTGTTTTCAATAAAGGCGTCAAGATTTTACTCTTTATGTGGCCACTTCTTGAACCCTACATTCACTGTTGACTTTAAATCCAGTAGTGGGTGGATGGACTACAATAAATGCACATTTTTTAAATTTTTTTTTAGTATTTCATTGTCTTTGAAGTTATTATATCTATAAATTTGTCAATTATTATTTCTGGACTTGCGCTGACAAAAATAGGCATGCAAAGGGAGGTGGAGCTTTTTATAGATAATTATTATGAACACGATTTATATATATGTAATTTTATTGTATGTATGCTTGTACTCTCTCTAAAACACTTTTGGAGGTTATACTTTCCCACATTAAAGAAGGGCATTTTCTAGCCCTTTTTTTTTTTTTTTTTGGAATCTCTATTTCTAATGAACAATGTGAACTTCTATGCATCTTAAATAAATACATGGAGACTAACCATTTGCTTTCCATAAGTTGTTGTTTTTTAAGCCCAAGAAATGTAGGCTGTGTTTAATACAAGTTCCTAACATATTCTGTTTAATATGTGTATATATGTTTCATGTCCAACAAGCAACTAATGTTGATCAGATGTTTATATTTTCTTAAACTTGACAATAAGCCAGCCGCCAAGCTGTTGTGTATATATATAAATATATATGAAGTCTTTCACTCTTTGCTTCTTTCACTGAATGCCTCATTTAGGCAACTAGGCTTTTGTTTCATTTCTTTATAGTCTATCCAGGCTTCTATATTTTTATTTTGCTAGTCATTCAACCTAATTTTTGCCAGACTTTTTGCTTGCAGATCTAATTGCTTTGTAATTGTTTCTGTGGAGATGACCTATTTATACAACTTTTGTATGACTCAATTTCTCCTTTTTTTTCTCTTGAAAAACAATTGTGCTCTCTTAAGTTTAAAAAAAAAAAAAAGCAGTCATAAAAATGTTATTTGACCCTTTGTTCATTTAATCTAGTTGAACAGTTCAAATAATCAGTCAGGGCTAGAATAATGGTCAATGCAATACATATTTTGACTTGACCAATATGCCCAAGTGGTCAGATAGTTGCCTTTAACATTATCAACATGATAGTTGTGTCCTGCCTATTTTTGTCTAGCTCGTTGTCCAAAGTAGATAGCAGTAGCATTAAACTTGTTAGTCTGGGAAACAGACCGTTTATTAACAAATCCACAAAATCTGAAGAGAAAAAAAAAAGTGATCTCAAAAAGCTTTATTTTGTTAGTGGCACATAAGGATAAAACCACAGCCTATTAGTTTAATTTTTTCATGAACTGAGCAATGCCTTTCTTGGTATTATCCCAGAAACCATTCAGGAAATAAAATCTCTCTATTCCCACTATATTTTAATGTTCTCTGTTTTGCCTTGACTAGGTGAAGGGCCATTAGTTTTGTTACCTTCAAGCTTTCTTCAAAATAACAATTTTTTGCTTTGTCTTAACTGTAGTAGTGTTTAAGCTAACCAGCAAACTGCGCTGCTCTAAGGGTGTACTTAAATGGCTTTGTGTTTATTTCCACTTTTTTTTTTTTTTTTTGGCTCATAAAAATATACATTTAAAAAATAGCACACCTAACTAATAAGAGAGGCTAAGAAACAAAATAAAAGTTTTGATTGAATGCTAAAAAAAAAAAATAATTCCATGAAGTACTTACTGCACAACAATAGTGTGAGGCTGTATTTTTTTTTAAACAAAATAAAGGAAACCACTTTTTATATATCACAAAAAAAATTTGGCAGTTTGAAGATTTTAAAAAAAATATACATGTTTAGACTAAAGATAACATGCAAAAAAAAAAAATGAATTACATTTAAAACGAAACAAAACAAGTTGATTCCCAGATGATATGGTTTAATGCTACAGGAAGAAATGGAAATTTTCTTACAGTTTTAATTTCTGGTTAGAAGTCCTTGACAGCAATCCTCACAAGATGCACCTTTATTATTTTCTTAAACTTTTTTTTTTTATTATGTAGCCAGCCCTGACAGAAGCACAAGTTGATTTCAAATAAATTTATGTTAATATTTTTGATAATGACATGCATGATGACCTTCTCTCATATGGATGGTGCCTTTTTTTTTTATTTTCATCACCCGTCAATGCCTGGCTTGCTGCTTGTGTTGTCTCTGTACTGCTGACCTCCCTTTGTGCTCCTGCGACTACTTTTCAAAAAAACAAATACAAACTGTTCGGCCAACCAAAAACACAATTTGCCTCGACACAATACCGTGGTGTTTCTACTTCTACCAACACTAATTAAAGCCAACGAGTGCTGCCACACTGCCACACCAATTGGTGTTTTCCAAGAAGAGGCCGCGAGACCCCACAGATGACCTACTCCTGGTACATTACGTATATCCCACCATGCTTTGCATGTGGCTCATAGAGAGCTTTTTTTATTTATATACTAAACTTATTTCAAAATTGGTATGCTCCAGTAATTTTTTTTTCTTGTTTCGGAAATCTGCTTGCCCTAGTCACTGGTGCATTAACGGGAAATTGTATAATCATATTACGACACCTCTCTTGCTCTTTCAATCATGCTAATTTAGCAAAGTTAACAAATGTTCTTTATTTTTTTTTTTTAAATACACCCTTTTCATGAAACCCTCTCATCAATATTTTGCATCACTTTTAATTTTGCAACAGGCAGGGGTTAAGTCCCCCTGTCAGTGTCACCAAAGTTATCCCCCCCCCCCCCTTGAGTCTCACATGCATGAAGGCTTCTAAGATGTGCTACTTGCTTAGATTACCAATGCTTTCAATAGATTTTTATTTTTTCAATTTTTACTATTCTAAATTCTTATCCATGTTTTTTTTTTAGTTGAACTGTTCTGACTATAATTATTTCAATGAGTATTGTCAACTTTGCCAAATTAGCAATGCTATTGAAAGTCTTGTTTCTGTAACTATTTTAATTTTAGCACCTTCAACTATTTATCAATAATAGAAGCTCTCTATGAATTAACATCATATATATTTTTTACATTTATATATCTATATCAATATTTAGTGTTTATGGTCTCATGTACCTGTATCCATGCATTATGTCAGTGTGTGTGTGTTTGGGTGTTCTTCATCTTAGTTATTGCATTGTCTATTGATAAGTTTTATGTTTCGTCATCATCAAGTCCAAAAAGAAAACAAACAAAAAGAAAACAAAAAAATTCCTCTCCACTTTGATTGGGCCTAAACTTCTGCTTTTTACTCTCTGTCCTGAAGTTTCTTCTTTTTTTTTTTTAAAGGATGGCAACTCTGCATTTTTTTTTCCTCTGCCTTAGTTGCCCCCCCCCCCCTCTCTTTCTTTTTTTTTTTTTTTTCCTGGAATGCCATTTAGCCATGAATGTTCTGTGGCGCTGTTAATATCAATAATTCATAATAATGTCTATCTGTGTTTGGAGCTGGGCGCTGAGTCACTCACTTATACTGACTGTACTGAGATACTTGAATATATAAATATACATGTATAGATTTATATACATACGTACATGTTAGTATATAAATATATATGTGTGTATATATTCATATCTTTTTACAAGACACACCAAGCTTACTGTAGTAGTTGAGCTTTGCCTTTTTTTTTTTTTCTTATCTTTTTTTTTTTTTTTGGTTTAAATTTCTATGACATTTTTACAATATCAATTTCACCCTTTAGTTATAACTTATATGTTTTTTACATTTTTTTTTCTTGATCTAAAAGTGGTATAGTCTCCTGAATTAATATAGAACCTAGTCTCCTGAATTAATATACAACCTAGTCTCCTGAATTGACATGGCTCTGTCCCACTGAGATTATTGTTCTAGAAATCTCTTGTGTCTCATTCAGCATAATGCTCTTGAAAGAAAACAAAATGTTAGGTTTTATAGTGTCAAGAAGAATGAAGGGCCCTAAAGGTAATCTCAACATTATCATCATTGCAGCCAGATGCTGGCTGTAGGGAATGAGACGGTACAGTCAAATGTTATTTTTTCTTTTGCCTTCAGTGAAATGCAAAAATGGATTCATTAGCCAAGTAAAGCTGGCCAAACTGTGTTTTAATTATTGTCCATTCTTAGTAAATATATTCTCTTCAGTAGCGAGTTTTTTTTTCCTCCCAAAGTTTGTCCAATACTTGATATTTGTTACTAAAATTATTTAAAAGAATTTTTATACTAGTCTTATATTGCTTTGCCTTTACCTCTGTTTCTGGTATTGGTTTTACCTGTCCCCTGTTTTAGGATTTCTGATTTCCCCTGTTTTAGGATTTCTGATTTTCCCTGTTTTAGGATTTCTGATTTCCCCTGTTTTAGGATTTCTGATTTCCCCTATTTTAGGATTTCTGATTTCCTCTGTTTTAGGATTTCTGATTTCCTCTGTTTTAGGATTTCTGATTTCCCCTGTTTTAGGATTTCTGATTTCCCCTGTTTTAGGATTTCTGATTTCCCCTGTTTTAGGATTTCTGATTTCCCCTGTTTTAGGATTTCTGATTTCCCCTGTTTTAGGATTTCTGATTTCCCCTGTTTTAGGATTTCTGATTTCCCCTGTTTTAGGATTTCTGATTTCCTCTGTTTTAGGATTTCTGATTTCCTCTGTTTTAGGATTTCTGATTTCCCCTGTTTTAGGATTTCTGATTTCCCCTGTTTTAGGATTTCTGATTTCCTCTGTTTCTTGGATTTCTAATTTCACCTGTCCCCAGTTTCTGGTATGCTGATATTACCATTTCTATAACTTGGTGTGCTGTCCCCCATTCATTAATTTGATCTATTAATTTCACCTTGTCCTGGGTAACCTGCCCTGTAGCTTGGTATGGCTATAGCATCTTTTTGGCTGTTTTGGCCCAAATGTTGTAATGATTCAGTTCTTGTATTTTCTGTCTTAAAATATATGAAAATTATGGTGCCCTTTATAGTAATCCTTTCAGACCTTGCAACTTACAGGGCAGATATGTGAAGCTTATCTGTTTCTATGGCTCACTGTTAACGAGGGTGTCATGTGGCCAGCACAACAACCAATCACCTTTGCTTTCCCCAACTAATATCAGGTACCCATTAGAGCTGGCTGGACTAAGAGGCTCCCTTAGATCCCAAAATAGAAAATCCCAGTCTTAACCAGGATTTGAACCCCGGAGCCTGGTTCAGAAGCCAAGAGCTTTACCACTCAGCCATCAGCTTCCAACACATTCTTTCCTTCCTTAATTTTGTTTTGTTGGAATTGCTACAGATTTCAATCGCCTAGAACAACTATCTACTTAATGAAGTTTAAAACCAAAGTCTGCCGACATTAAGCCCCAAATTCTCACATAAATCAATTTTTATGTAGAATGGCTTTTTTTTAGCAGTTAACATTTGGATTACTATCAATAGATGGATGAACTATAAAGGCACACTGTGACCAGCCAGCTTAACCTTTTTATCTTATTACAAACTTTTCAACATTATTTTGGATAAGATTTAAATGCTAAATTTGTCAAAGAGTACCTTTTCAACTACCTTTTATTAATTTTTTTATTATAACTATGCTTTCAAGGTGTTTAAACTCTGTGCTGATAATATGTTGAGATTATCTTACCCCTTGCAAAACAAAAAGAAAACATTTTATTTAAGTTGACATGTTGAGATTATCTTCTCCTGTCTGGCCAGCCAGACAACCATACATATCACTTGGTCATACTTGTGTGTTTGTCTTGTCTCTGTGTTTGGCTTGAGTGTGACCAGTGTTTGATTGTCAGCTTAGACCAGTGGTTAGCAATCTGTGGGAATGTGTGCAAAGCATGACACAGCTAGTAGTTTTTTTCCCTCCTAATCATATAACATAAAAAAAATTGAATAAACTAGATCAATATTTGTATAGGTCTGTAGATCTAGCATTCGGATAAAAAAAGAAAACAATTGATTTTTTTAAAAAAGCACAATTTTGTCCTTAGGTTGCTGACCTCTGGCTTAGCATTTAGGTTACCATAGTTACCATCATTTTAAATATTTGCTTTTCATTTACTAATATTTTTTGTTTCTCTCTCTCTCTCTCTCTTTTTCTTCATCTTCTATCTGTGATCACATTGGACTTCCATGAACTTAATACCTACGGTCACCTTGGATTTTCTGTTTCACCTGTCACACACGCACACACTTTATGGATGACTGAAAGCAGAGCTCCATGCCAGGCATGATACCGGCATACAAGAGAATAGCAGTTGGAGATTTGAGCAAAGGTGGCATCCCGGTGTACCAAGCCAACATGATGTCTCCCCTCCAGCACACCTCCTTGATGCAGTTACAGCAGCCAGCACCCTACATCCCCATGTCCTGTGAGTATGCTATGTGTAAGTTGTTTTTTACCACTTTTGGGCTTGAGTTGAACTCATTGCAATGATCCATTCTGTAGAGTTGAACTCATTGCAATGATCCATATCAACACAATGTTATTTAGTTTCTAAGTATTTTACATATAGAATGCTAAATGTATCAGTTCACCTTTAAAGTTATAATGGGTTGCCTGAGCCAGCCAGGAAAACCAGTGACTTGGCAGAATTTAAGTCATTGGTTAACATGCATGACTTGATGAATGACGCATAGGACGTAATCATCTTCTTTTTTGAAGTAACGTCTGTATAATATTAGATAGATAGATTAGATTATTCTTATTCTATGCGTTCTCATTATCATGCTGGAGGGAGGGGGGGGGGTATTCAGTTAACTAGTCTTTTATCTAAGATAAACTGTGTAGAGGTTTCTAGATCTCTCCATACAGTTTTTTCTTAGTTCTATTTTGTGCCAGTATCTCGTTTTGGCCTCTTAATAAAATATGCAGCTTTGATAACACTCCATAATGGCATGTTTGCTAGACCCTTTTTTTCAGTTACCAGAACATGTCTTGTTTCATACTGTTGTGTCTGATTCAGAGTGGAAAAATTATATGTTAATTGTGTCAGGATAGTTTGTATGCATCATTTTTCTTAATGTTTGGACAAGAGCTGGTCCATTTTTGCTTTATATTACTCTATTTTTGTCTTCATCACTTTTGGATGTACACATTATAAAACACTTTTGGATTCACATTAAAACAGTTTCAATTGGATGTTACTTTCTATGATAGTACAGAGAGTTGGACAAGAAAACTGATTTCTAGTTTCAAGTTAAGTAGTGTAAAGATGGCATTCTTTCTAGCTCCCTTTCCAATGGTTATAAAGACTCATCAAAATAGAAATAATAATGTTTTTTTCCATAGCAAGAGATGTTTAAAAATGGAATGATTTCAAATTGAAACTAACTAAAACTGCATCTTTGTAAAAATCCAATAAGTTTAAGCTTTATACAGTTTTTGAATTAAATAAACATAACTTAGTATTTTGTCAAATCTAATTTATTTGTAATAAACACTGATCTAATGTAATTTTAATGTAAAGTCTTGAAGAATAATGGACATCAAAGAGAATCATTTCAAGAGTATCTTATGCATAATTCTATATCCATTCAAAGGCTATCATAAGAAATAAGTAATTCACTTATAGATGTTTTGATTGTCACCAGTTCTAGGATTTATTTAAGAAATGGTGAATTGATTGTCATTGCTTTCCTCTCTGTGATTCCTTATCAACATTTACATCTACATTATCTTCTTCCAGTTCTGGAATAATCTGTACAGACTGTTTTGATTTATATATATATATATTTAACTGAGTATCATTTAAATGAACTTCTTGAGAAATAAAATCTTCCATTGATATGTAGTTTAAATGTGAGAGCACTCATTTGACCAGAGATCTGGTCAATGTTATCTTGGGTTAACTGATACATTAAGCAAACTCATTCGTGTCTCCTCATTTATATACACACACTCCTACTTCATGCTTTCAAGACAAACACACAATCTCAGTTCCTCTTACTGTTAGCACTTGAATGTCACATGATCATATAAACCTTTATTATAGAGTCATATAGAGCAGTAATTCTCAAACTACTTTCATAGGAGGGCTCACTGGAAGCTCAGCTATTTGACAGACACTTTCTTAGTAAAGAGTATGTACTAAAAAAAATATTAAAAAGTAATATCTTGACGCTTACTGTTTGGTATGTGATCATTTCAGTATTTTGAGAACTACTGTTGACACAGATAAGAGCTGTTAGGCCATTGAAATGTTTATATGCTGTATATTAGTTGGAAAGTATAGTTGAAATATAGTTGAATGTTTGAATCATTTAAGATTTGTGAATTGTTCTTCATACTTTGACTGTAGATAGCAACTGACCAACACACTAAAATGTGACACAGCTCACTAACATTTGACAATTTAAACTAACAGAGCACACCTGCATGTGTTTTAAATGTTGCATGTGTAGATATAAACATTACACAAAAAGGTTTGATTATAGTGTATTAACCAATTAAATTAACATATTATTGCACAATTAATGCTATTAATTTTGTCTGCATGTTGTTATTATTACTACATTAATTGTAACATTTTGCTTGGTTATAATTATCTGGATTAACCCAATTTTTTAGTTGTTTTTTTTTTAAGTTAATGTTTTTTTTGTGTGCATACTCATTTGATTTTTGTTTCCTCCCTTTCACATGCTTGCCCTGTACTGCATGCCACGCCAATGTGCTTTCCTTGTGTTGCTGGGCCTGTATTATTCTTCATAAACCTTATTTGCCTCTTTTGAAATAACCAAATCCTTGATGCCCCATACAAACAAACAAAAAAATTTTTAATTTGACCTTAATGAATGCTGATCAAAATGTTTCACTTGGTCTAACTGTGATTCAATTGGAACTCCATCACTGCTGTTAAGATACTACACTTTTATACCCAACTGAAAGTAGCTTACCCCACCATGTCCAGCCCCCAGTGCTGACTTCAGCACTGGGGCCCAGCCTCATGCCCTCCACCTCTCCCTCCATTACCACCAACAGCGCCACCTCATCATCGACCATGACCGGCGGCCACAGCATCCCAGCCACTGCCACCCCCAGCAGCATGTTCCTGCAAAGCAACGTCAACTCCAGCAACAGTGTGGTTCGTCTCCCTAGCCTCCCACATAATGCTTACCATGTAGAATATTTTGGAAGTAACAAACAGGTATTTGTGGCCCCACTAACATCTTCTCATCTACTACCTCCTCTGTTGTTTTTTTTTTGTTGTTTTTTTTTCATTTCTACATTCTTCCTTTCTCTTTCTTTCTTTCTTCATTAGAATTATCATTAGAAGCTTAATGCTGAAAGGAAGAGTCACTTGAAAAAAAAAATACATAGGCATCACATTATTTAGAAAATAGTTTTAGAAAGAAGATAAAGAACTTTGCTATCAGGAACATATTTACTTTGCACTATGAGCAGAATTCTTTGCCTTCCTTAGTTGGCGATGCACAACATTTTTCTCAAGTATTAAAGTAATCTTACTTTTACACCATTACAAGTTTATGCCTTCTGTGTAGGTTACACTTTGAAATTGCAAACACACATGGACTAAACACTAGATCCTTTTCTCATTGAAGGAAACAAATAGTAAATCAAAATTGGACATAGAAAATAAACCTTGAAGCTAAAAGAAGATCTGTTTAATTCCCATATTAATATCTTATAGAAACAAAACAAATCCAGTAAAAATTCTAGTTCTATGACTAATGGCATATTTTTCTTCTGTCTAGAGAAACGATGCATTCAACAAAAATATTTTTGAGGTGTTGGTTGGGACAATTTATTTGGTGGTAAATTTGGATATAGTGGCCAGAAAAGGTTTATAAGTATGAATTAGCTGCATGGCTTGCAGGCCTCCTGTAACTTTCTATTATTTATTTCTCATTATAGCAGCTTAATTTAACCAATAGCCAAGAATTGAATGTAGAGATCAAATTGAAACATGTATGTGATATATATATATATACAATATAAAAATGTATGAAACTAAAATAATAATACTAACATAAACTCAATACTGTATATACAATGAAATACAAAACACTAATCACTTTAATCAGTTGTTGTTGTTTTTTAATTAATGCTTTTTAAACATTGGTATTTGCTTTTGTTTTGGTTCATTGATATTTCATTATTGTAGAGACTTTAACAAGGACTTTTTTTTTCTCACTGCTTACATAGTGAATCACCACCATGTTTGTTTGTTTTTTGTTTTCCGCATGAATTTAAGTTTGGCTGTTTGAAAACAAATCTTGCATTTAACTCTAAAGATCACTTTAATGTTGTATCTCAGTGTTGTGTCTTCTTGTGTGTGTTAGACATGACCTTTTTTTTTTTTTCACTTGTGCATCTGGAATCTAATGTGTTTTATTACTTTGGCTGTTGTAGTTGCGGGACACCCTCCCAGTGTGCCAAGATTTTAAGTGTGGGCAGTGCACTAGCCCATACTGCAAACAAGTGCATCTTTCTGAGGGTAAGTTATGTCAGATCATTTTCCAATTTTTATGTTCACTCTTAAGGATTTAACTCAAGTGAATGTTTGAAGCTAAGATATTGATAGTAAAAAAAAGTATCCCTTTCATCCCTTGTGATCTTTAGGGCTGATGGTGTAAAGATCATCTGCTTTTATGGCCAGCAGTTAATGAGGGTGTCATGTGGCCAGCATAATGACCAACCACCTTTACTTTTCCCAACTAAAGTTAGGTACTCATTAGAGTTGGACAGACTCACAGCATCCTAAAAATCCAGAAATCCATTTGCTCACTGAGATTTGAACCATTAATCCCTCCGTTCAAAAGCCAAATGCTTTGCCACTCAGCCACCACACCCCATGAGATATTAGTAATAGGTTTCAAATTTTAATGCTTGATCAAAAACCTTTCAAAATTTGTTTTTAGAGCAATGTGTTTTTAAACTCTCTTAATTAGATGCTGTTTTTGATAGAGATTTGACTATAAAAGTTATCAATCAAACCTTATTCAGTGTTTAAATGTATAATTGATGATACCTAAAGCTTTTGTTTCATTAATTTCAAAGTCATTTGAATCCTATTTAGAAACCATATCTAATTGCTACTTTTTAAAGTGACTTCCTGGTCTATGCACAAGTGATATTTGTTTGTTAGGGTTATGTGTTTGTGTTGGATGTAACATAAGTGTTTCTGCTCTTTCTTAGACTATGTAGAAGTAAACAATGGATATGTGACTGTCTGCCGAGACTATGCCACCCGTCAATCCTGCAAACGCTCTCGTTGCAAGTACTACCACATTCCTATAGACCTTCCACCATCTTAGTCTTTGTGAGACTTCATTAATATCAAACTAAAAAATAGAAATATGTTAAAAAGGAAATATACCTTTCTGATGGAAAGTTAAAAGCCCATTTGGCAATTTGTTTAAAGAATTGCCAGGACAACTAACCTTAAACTATGGAAGATGTCTGTATTCCTCAGTTGATACAAGAGAAAGAAAAAAAAAAGATTTTTTTTTTAATATGAAAAAAGTGATTTCTTTAAGGAGGACAATTTTCAAGTTGACCTTTGAACTCTACCATGAGATGAACTCATGTGTATAGCCATAAATTGCCATATTTCTGTTCAGCCCCTGAATGACCTGATGTGCAGCCTGCATGGGTCCTATTTGGTGCATACCATAAGCCTTTGTGGTCCTCTCCCCCCTCTCTCCTCTCAAGTTTTAGTTGAAGGCCTTAAACCAAGTGATGTTATCAAAAGACTTCTTCATACTGTTGATGTTAACATTGAGATTGCTACTTGTTACATTGATGACTTGTGAACAACAACTATTCCTTTCTATTAAATGGTGTGTGTGTGTGTGTGTTATGTGCTTGTTGTATCCCTCCCCCACCCCTTTTTTTTCTCCCCCATATTAACATGCAGGCTGCACATGAGGTCATGAAGGTCATGGCTAAATCCATGTCATGTCATTCTTATAGAATACTGACATCCACTTGTTCATAGTCTTCACAGTGGTTCCTTTTTATCTGAACATTTATATGAACTTTATTTTTCATTCTTATAATTGTATGTGTTTAACTATTCTATGGAATTGTACATTGTTCTTTGATATAGATTTGAGTCTTTTTTTTTTTTTTTAATATTAATACAATTTTTATTCAAAATGTTACATATGTTTAAGTATAAATATTCAAACAGTGTACGCTATATTTCAACTTCAACTTACAAAACAGACAGAAAGTTGTAATCTTTATATGAAGGACTATATTTATACATTATATATATATATATATACATTTATATACATGAATATTTTAAACAGGGTTCTCAAGTTATCCTATAGAACCTCATGTATCCCATTTTAAACCTTAGCAGATTCTTTTGTGACATTTTGACATTCTGACCTACTAATGGGAAAGTTATGGCCTCACTATTTCTAAAGGCTCTGAAAGGCTAGGATGAGTAGTAAAGTACTATGCTCAAGACCTACACCTTCTTGGGTGTAGTACAGACAGAATAATCTTGTTCACCTTCACTAGAAGGTCTGATGGTAAACTTTTGCTGGCTCTGGTCACTATATCTATGGTGAAGATGATCAATGTATCCACATTGGCCCTGATAGTATATCTATGGGACACAGAAGCCTTGGGTATTGAGATGGCCACTGACAATGCTGCATGAGTGTGCTCTGTTTATTTTTAAAAATTTCAATGCAGTATTATTAGGATAATGTGGTGCTCTCTTTTATATTTACAATAACCCTAAAACTTGTTGATACTTTCTTAGACACTTTTCAGTGTAGTCTAGCTTTTTTTTTTTAGTCCTTTTTAATAGTGGGAGAAGCTATTTAAAAATTGCAATGCATTTCTGAATTAATACTAAATATTTTAGAATCTGGGCTAAAAATGTATACATTTTTAAGTCAACATTTCTATGGTTTTAAATCCATTATTTTTAACACTGTTTTTGTAAGTAGTGGACTATGTCCCAATAGTGACCTGTCTTTCTCACAAACTCTAGAATGCTATACACAACATTTTATCAGGAGGTTGAGTTTATGTACATATATATATATACATATATATACATTTTATGTATTAACTGTGGAGTGTTATAGATGTTTTAGTCTTTGGGAGATGCTTGTGTGATGGTCCTAACAAATCTTACAATTCCATTCATAGACTTAAGAGTATATCAGTCAGTTTTTATATTGTCTCTAGGTTCAATTCTTTGAATATATTGTTTTAACAAAAAGTTTTTTTAAAATATAATCTTGTTCAATGTTGTTATTTTATTTCTTTCACTAATGAATTGTTAAAATGATTTTTAATGTATAACCTTTTCTGACATTCTTTGAATGTCCACTGACATATATAACAAGTATTAATTGAATGGTTTTCCTCTTGCAAAACATATCATAATGAACGAATTTGGTTTTTGTCTCTAGTTTAACCTTCAGGGAGTCTTTAAGTTAAATCTGAATAGTTTATTCCTTATTTAGTCATTTGGCTTTATGGCAGAGAATGACTACTCTCATTTTTTTAGTTACTTAATGAATCAGTCTTTGTGCTCAGAGCCCTAAAGAAATAATTGATAAAAAAAAATAATTTGAGAATGGTGAAAAATAAATGAGATAAAGAGAGAAAATGAAAATTTCAGTTTTCAAGGATAAAAAAAAAATGTGGTTGGCAACATTTTCATCGTAAAATTAATTTCATATACGTTGATTGGTAATTACTTAATCATTTATATTTAAATGAAATAGACCAGGTCAAGAAATTTAGATCCAGGATGGGGCAAAACTAGAGATGAAGTCTGGTGGGATGTATGTCAAGAAAGCTCCCTAGGGAAAGAAGTCAATTTAGCTATTTCCCATGTAAGCATGTTGTTTGTACTATGGTCATAGAGTGAGGAGGCCTGTGTGATATCTCTGAAGTAGATAATAGCTCTGTAGACTTATATCTAGCATGTATGAGTGATCTGACAATTTTGTGTATGGTTTATTATTAGTTGATGAGTATTGAATGTAATAGAATCACTACTAGTGCATTTATTTCAACAATTCCATTTTTTTTTTCAAAACAAAGTCTTTCTTGTGTCCTAGCCAGATCCATCCAGATCTTCTCTCTAAAACCATTCTTGTGGTGACATTAATGTTATTGTTTTCTTTCACTTTCATCACAAAACTTGGCCTCATGAACTCTAGACCCTGGTCTATAACAATAGTCACTCACTTAGTGCTACAAACTGACACCATTGTTTTACTCAAGTAACATAAAATTTTTTTTTCTTGTTAATCATTAACTGTTTTGGTCTTTTTTTTTCTTTTTTTTTTTTGGAGGATTTATTTTTTCATAAAAATGTTCCTATTATCTTAATCTGTTATTTAAAGAAAAAAAAAACTTGACAAAGTTTGGATTATCATATTTTACACAAATATGTTTTTTTTTTTAATTTAGTAATTTTAGTTTTTTCTCTTAGGTGTGTACATCATTTAGGATAACTTAAAATTCTAGAGTGACTTGGCCAGGCATGTTTTTGAACATTATTATTATCAGTGGCCCAATGTTGTACTTGCTGTCCATTGGATATGATGACCTTGTGGTCCAATGTTGTACAATGCCATTGGATATGATGACCTTATGACCCAATGTTGTAATGCATCCAGTGCCCCCTCCTGAAGTTTAAGGCTCAATCTCAAAATAAATAATGAAAAATTAATGTCCTGCCATCTGACACTAAAATCTGTTACACATCAGCCTAAACACATCATGTCAATTTTCCATAAATATTTTATATGATAACCCTTTTTTTTTTTTTTTTTTTTTGTATTTTACATGTATGTATATTTATATAAATATATATGTGTGAGTGTGTTTATAATTAGTGTGTGTCTTGATTCACTTACCAAATACTTGTGCCATGCATTTGTTGATTATTAAACAAACTATTGAATGTCCAATGTTTATATACATATATATATATATGATTTATTATTCTTTGTAATCATGTTGTTGGTTTTGTTTTCTATGATTAAAACCCAGATACTTAGTTGTAATGACAGAAAAATAACTCCCTACTGCCAGCAACCCGAGTGCCTGGGGTCAAGTCCTGACTAACAGCTGTTGGCTTATAGCAATTCTAACTCAGCCTTATATGTGACCTTCTTATTTTCTCTTTGAGCTAATCTGTGACCAGCAAGTAGATGCTTTTCCTTTCACACTTTTTCCTTTGGTTTGGTCAACACTTCTTTGGAAGGAGAACATTCAGGCAACAGGAAGTGATCAGAGAATCCTGGGATTTCAAGAATGGTAACTACAGCCTTGGACTGACATCAAGATAAAGTGTTCATTTTTGTGTGTCTATGTCAGTCTTATTATGAGACAATGGTTTCTTTTGTTTTGCATTAGAATGCAATGTTTTTACTTTGAACTGGCTGATTTCTTTTCACTTGTGATGTGTTGACTCTTGTTTTCTCTACTTAGAAAGAGACCTTTTTTTTTGTTCTCTTATAGATAAAAGGTTTGTTGTAATATTTATATGTGTTGGATATTTAAAAAAAAACAATTCTACAATTGTATCTAGTTTTAAGCATATATATCCTCTGTCTTTAATACTTCTGTTAACATAGTAGTCAAGGAATTTGTGTGGTTTATTGACTTGAAGAGATCTAAATTCACAACTTTTGTGTGACAGTAAGACAACCTCTATGTCTGTCTTAGCTAGTTACACAAAATTGTGTCTATAGTCTTTTGTTTCCTTTTTTTTAACTGATGGAAATACTTCATTAACAAAACATTGGGCTTGGCTCAAATTTGTCATTAAATTATGGTCTATGTCTATATAGGATTACTATCATTAGAGATTAGTGTGGTAAATGAATTCCTAAGCATTGTTTTGACAACTCATCATGAGCTAAGCCATCTGACATTGCTGGTATTCTATATTAATGTTTTTTTAATCTTTTAATTCAATTCAGAAAGTTATGTTTACACTAACTTAGAAAAGTTGAAAACTTCAATAGTCTAGAATCACACATTCTGTTGCCTTAAGTTCAGCCACAAGTTGATTGTCCAGATGGTTTTTAAAAATTTAGTTAAAGTTAACAGTTCATCAGTTTCCATGTCAATACCAGGCATATACAATTAAAATCTAGTTCAATACCTTTTTACTGTGTTTATGTACTATAGTAATGCATTAACATGTGTTTATATCCACTACAGTGATGTGACTTTCTCTTTTCGTGCCCTTTGTTCTGTGTAGTCCATACTACTATAGTCAAAACTTATCTAATCTAGTATTTTCACTTTGTCATTGTGGGTGTGTCTGTTCTCTTTCTACTAATTGTTTTCATTAGAATGATTTCATTTTCAAGAGATTTATCATAGGATGTTAATCTTATTCATATATTATTTGTTGATGATGTTCAATTTTTTTTTTTCATCTTGTTTGTAATATTGACTGTTGTATGAAGATGTATTTCTTTTGTACATTTGTTTTCAGAGCCCTCACATAGTGGGTCCTGTATTTGCTGAGTGATTTTTTTTTTTTTTTGTAACACTGTATAGCAACCAACAATTTTGTACTGAAGAAAAAAAAAAAGATGCATTAACAATCTATTTATATGAGTAGATATTCCACTGGACATATTAACTGTTGATAAATATAATACCATTGCACAAGGTGGTGCATGACCTTGTAGCTGTGTTAACCTAAATACTTTAGAAGCATTTTTTTTTCTATTAAATTATTTGCTCATATTTCAAGCTATATTATGACAAAACCTGAATGTTTCAATCTCTAGGAGTCTTATTTATGCCGCTTAACAAAGATATCGTTTTTGTTTGTGTTTTTTTTTAATTTTTGCATTCAAATTTAAGACAAAATGAAATGCTTGAATGCACAGGAAATAAAATGTTTGTTAGTTAGAGTTTAGGATGTGTTGAATGGGCCAAGTTGGCCTGTTTATCACACTCAATGTTGCACTAGACAAGGCAGTTTGTCCTGTTGGTGACAGAATTGATGCACTGAATGGGCCAAGTTGGCTTGTTTATCCCATTTTGTGAAGCTGTATTCATACTTACTATATTGATTTGCTAGTTTAATTTCATTGCTTTGCATTGTATGGCTTTCAGGCTTTTGTTTGTTTTTTTGTCTGTAATGGGTGTTAATGGACTCTCTACTTGCTGTTCAATGGACACTCTGTACTGTGTGCTACATGGGCTCTCTGTGCCGAGTGCTACATGGGCTCTCTGTGCCGAGTGCTACATGGGCTCTCTGTGCCGAGTGCTACATGGGCTCTCTGTGCCGAGTGCTACATGGGCTCTCTGTGCTGAGTGCTACATGAGCTCTCTGTACTGAGTGCTACATGAGCTCTCTGTACTGAGTGCTACATGGGCTCTCTGTCCTGGGTGTTCACTTGATGTTACATACACTCTACAGAGCTTACACCAACACTCTGCATAATTTAGGATATTTCTGGGCCTCAGCAAACTCTTGCTTATTTCCCTTTGGCCTTCTAGAATTGATATGCAAATGTATGCTTATATGAACGTAGGGCTCAGTTATTTCTATAAATATACTTTGATAGTTGGAGATTTAAAAAAAAACAAAAAACATTTATTAAATAAAAAATAATCATTAGAATTAAAACCTTCAATCAAATGGAGATCATATCTACCATCTAGTGTTAAACTTAAATTAAATATGTAGGTCAGGTTAAACTTAAATTAAATATGTAGGTCAGTTATGTCATTCGCTCTTATTATTTGGTCTATTCCTAGAGACTTAATTAGACTGTTATTAGTTGCTGTTGTATCTATTGCTATAAATTCAGAGTTGAAACGCTAATCTCATAATGTAGATGGAGAGATACATGGTTCAAAAAAAAAAAGGGGAGGGCTAACTTGTCTGGAGTACTATTACTTGTACATCATGAGATTAGCAGCAGAGTGAATGCCCTTTAAACAAGCTCATGTTGGCCCAGAATGGGCATGTTTATAAGGCTGGCACCTCTCTGGCTTGTATATATTGGGCATGAACGCAACATACAGAGCTGTTCACAGTAGAATTAAACATCTATATACAATGTGCATTTTATTGATAACATAGTAGACTTTAAACCTTCAACCAAAAACCAGCCTACACAATGTGGGCTCATCCATCTTAAAGCCTCTGGAATGTTTTTAAATTGATAACAATTTATGTAGATTTTATGCAATTTTTTTTTTTAAAGTATAGGTCTGTTTAATTTGTAAACAATTGTCTTTATTTAGGGGATAGACTTGTACAAAAAACTATGTGTATGTATTGTGTTTACTTCTAGTTGATACTGTCATCAACACCTGGCACTGTCATGTCAACATGGTCAGGAAACTAGATGACATTTTTTAAATATTGTTTTGTCATTTATCTTAAAGAAAAAAAAAGTTTAAAAAAAATGTAATAAACTGGAAGAAGATGTCAATGTGTTGTTCATCTGTTGCTTTGTTTGTGTCCGCATGCCACACACAGTAGGGCATCCTCACATCAGACATACATGCTAGTCAGCAGGTTATAGCAGTGGTACCACAATGTTGTGTGCTAGAAACCTAATCTTCAAGCTTCAAAGTCAAGTATACATTGCTGTTTGAAATTCTGTGGAATTGAACTATTGAATAGGAAGATACTGAACTAAGCTTAAGGGGTTCTCAACTTTTGTGCTTTAGACTCCTATGAGTTTCTTCATGCTCCCACCAAGCTTTGAAATGTGTGGTACAATGTTGCTGAGCATAGGGTTCACAGAACTTTCAACAACACTGTTTTCCCATTGCATTTAAAGCTTTGTATCTGCACTAGTACAGTCCCTCAGCTGCACAGCTTGTTTGGTGTTTCAACTCTTGCACATTTCATAAAACCTTAACTCCAAGCATCACATTTGCCACAATACAACAATATATTTTTTTTATTCAAATTCCCATCACGCTCTCAACATGCTTTATCTGCCCTTATAAAAATGAAATGAATTGCCTCCCTTTTTAGTGCTCTCATGTAATCCAGCTTTGCTTTCTCACTATGCTGCTTGACTAGTTTCCAAGTGCTTTTATTATTCCTAGTTATTTCTATATCTGCAGTTGAAACAAATTTTGTCATAATCAGGCAAGTTTTTTTTTTTTTGTTTATTTTTGTAAACAATCTAATAAATCTTTTTCAAACTGGTGCTGAGACTTAATGGACAGATCCATTAGTCAATTATTTTTTGTAAGGTTTTCATTTGTTATATTTCAACAATTTTTGTTTAATCATACCTTCCCAAAAAGTTAAAAAAAAAAAAAAAAAAAAGCATATTAATAACTATTCATATTATCATTGATCTCAAGAGCTAGAATGTTTATTTTATTCAAATGAAGTAGACTCAAAAAAGTATTTAATCACCCCACAACATCATCTCTTTTGAGTTTCTTCTATTCATGACAGGGGATATATATGAAGCAATCCCATGGAACTTCAGTTTTAACACACACACACACACATGTAAGATGGACGATGTGTGTGTTTGTGTGTTGTTCATGACAATGTTATCTCATGTGTGTCCATTGTTAATCCACACCCCTGGAATCTTTCAATTAAGTATTGTTGATGAGAACTATACAAAGTCTTAGGAGATAGACTTCAAACACTTTGTTTTAACTATACACACACACACACACTGACACCTTTTTTACAACAGCAGACTTTATAATGTTTATGATGATTTTTGTAAGAATCAAGGAAACATCTGACGGGAAAGGGGACCAGTTATTTTTAGTTGTTCGTTTTACCCAGTTCTCTTTATTATAAAAAAATGCAGTTGTTTGACGAACATGTTCAAAAAGTATTGTGTTCTTTTTTTTATCAAAAGAAATATTAGGGGCTAAAAAAAAATTTTTTTTAATTGATAATTAACTTTTAAGTGTAGTCCAGAAACTGAGACAAAAAATTCAACTTCTGTTGTGAATGAGTGTACCATGTGACATACATTTCTTTTCTTTTTCATTCATCACATCTTTATTTTTATTCTTTTTTTTTAATTTTTTTTTTCTGTGTAATAAACATTTGTTATCAATTTGTACTTCGCAGTCTCCAGTGTTTGCTCATTTCTGGTACTAATACATATCTAATGCTACTACAAGCCATACATTAGCCGCGGGTCTTCATTTGCATATCACTGTCAATATAGTCACTGAGAGTGTTTTGGAAACTATTAAAAGAAATAATAAGAAAGTGAATGTAAAAATAGTATGAATGGAGCTAAATCCATTTTTTTTAAATAAAAACATTTGCTTGTAGGTCTACATATATATTTAGGTCTAGATACTAGATGTAGACCTACTGTTATAGAGTGAATTCAAGGGCTCAAGAAGCTTATTAATTAGTGTATGTTAGTATATTTAATATCCCCCATATAGAGCCTCATGTAGCCTGTCCAATTACAGTGTGTTTACATAGCAGTGTGCACGACACATGAATGGGACTATTAAAATGCATGTCAACATGCAAGCTATAGTGAATAAATGCTTTAGAAACACAAAATTTGTGGGTTAATTTGATTAAAGTATGAAATGAATGGACTTCATTTTGTATGTTAATGTGTTAAAGTAGATCGTTCCTCTTTGAATTAGATTTAGAATTAGTTATATCTAGACTGTCTAGAGGCTAGACTTACATGTCGGTTTCGATAGATGAATGGGATTATAAAGTACGTCAGGACGTCTAAATTTGCAGATATAAGGAACGAATTTATGTAAAAATGCTTTTCAAAGACATATTTAAAACTTAATTTTATTAAATAATGAAATCAATAGACTATATTTTGTAATTTTCATGTGTCAAAGTAAAAAATTATCTGTGCAAAGTGTAGTTATAAAATCTAGATCCTTTCGATCTTCTCTCATGTAAACATGATAAACATGGCCTATATCCATAAAAAAAAAAAGGAATACTTTCATAGAGTTGGGCAACTTTTGTTTTTTTTGAGGGTCTTAAATTTGTTTTAGGGCTACTATACATACCTCACGGTTCCAGTTAGTACCCAAGGAACATTTATGCCAAGTCTTATCAAGATTGGTCAAACGGTTTTGATTTTTATTCGTAACATACATACATACATACACCTTACTTTCTACTTTATAGTATATAGAAGATGTACAGACAGAATTAGGACAAGCCATGTTATATTAAGTCATAAATTTATTTGAACATGTCCTGAAAATAAAAAATGTTGGCACAAGAGCCTTACAGCATGCACAGTTGTATAACAATAGAAGGCATTCTTGTTAATTCTCAAGATGAAAGAAGAGAGCAGTTACATAGACCAGTTGGGACAGGAGCCTACAGCTCCTGGCTGGTAGAAGAAAATGAGATACAAATGCAAAGTTCATATTTATATACATATATGAAAAAAATATACAGTTGGGCATTTAGGGTCTTAAGTTTGTTTTAGGATAAAAATTTAAGACATTACAACACAAAAAGCACAATAATAACTGAAATAATAAAAGCACTGTAAACATACAACAATTGTTTTAGATAATGATCTGAGATCCAACAAGAATGGATAGTAATGAAATGTGTTATGTTTGTAATTTAAATAAAAATGTATATTGAGAATTTTAATTGACATGGTACCAGTTTGTTTTAAACTTATCACAGATGATCTATGGACGCAGCCATAAAGATTGAAACAACACACTTGTGTCATGCAAATCAAAGTTAAATATCTAGACTACTAGATTAGTTCATTCAGAATTATTTCCAACAGCAGGACATAAGTCATTAAGATCTTGTGGTGGCACTGCGTGCGACGGCTGTCCCTGTTGTGGGTTTCTCTCTCTCTTTCTGATACTCTATTTCTATTTTCGTGTTAATTTTATCCCAGTCTATTTCAATCTGGAAAGTAAAAAAATATGTTCACATTTGCTTGTAAGTTATTTCCCTTGTCACGTCACAGACGGAAGTTTCCAGTTTTTTCCCTCACCACAGAAACACCACAAAAAAAAATACATAAGTAAAAAGTAAAGTTCCCCCTTTCAGACCTAGCAATCTATAGGGCAGATGATGATAAGGTCATCTATTTCTTTGGTCAATGGTTAACAAGCAGGGTGTCAAGTGGCCAGCACAACAACCAACCGTCTTTACTTTCCCCAACAAAGTCTGGTACCCATTAGAGTTGGGTGGACTCAAGGGTTGCCCTGAAAATCCAGAAACTCAAAATCCCAGTCTTCACTGAGATTCAAACCCAGGATTGGAAGCCAAGCACTTAACCATTCAACCAGCACGCCCCTTAGTGAGTTAAATGACTGATCACAAGTACTAACATACAAGATTTAAATACCCGTAGTGACTAAACAATACTTGGCACCACAAAACAATCCTTCCAAAGTACTGCTATTTAGACACTTTGACTCACCCCTTCTTTATACTGAAGAAATCTCTTGTTGGTTTCTGACTTATCAAATCTAGCTAGAAACTTCTGTCTGTAGCCTAGCACTGTGTCCACGTGAGTCTTATTCTTCACTGCCAGCTCAAGAGCTCTGAGAAGATGGAAAGTACAACACCATTTCATAGCAAGCAATAAAAGAACTTTAATTCAAAAGAGTTTAGATGAGTTGTTCTGTAGATTAAATTCTTAACTAATGTTGTCTGCTCACACAGACAAACTTTTCCCCTGTAATAGTACCGGTATTATAACGTTTCTTTGAATGACCACAACTAAAGGTAGTTTTATGTTTACCTTTATTACTAGAAATAAAGTCATCTTTAGTTGTGGTCCTAAAAGAAAATGATAAATACTTAACCTTTTTGATTTGATACTGTTCAACAAAGAAAAAGCTTGTATGCATAAAAAATAGAATCAGACATAATTCTTCATATGGTTTTTAAAAACAAAATTAACTACAAAAAGTTTTAAATAAAACATTAAATTCTCATAAATGAAGTAGCTTTTACAAGTAAAAAGTTTTAATATTTACACATGACAGGCAGACAGAAGTACAGCACAAACCCTAGTATCTTTTTTTTTTTCCAAAGGGGGACCACTTAAAAAAAAAAAACATCAATGGTTTACAAATTATCTTTCCTTTGAGGATTAATAGAAAGAGTCGATTCCGTTGTATAGCCCACTCAATTCTATCACAGTTTGAAACTATTATGATACCAGTAGATTGATATTCTCAGGTATCACATACAGAGCTCAATCAAGAATATAGCAAAATCAGGATTATAGCAAACAACTTGAAATAATTAGTAGCATACAACACTCATCCTAAAGCAATACCTACCTATCCCAATTGTACAACTGTACATTTAACATGATGGCTCTGAAAATTAGGCCTGCCTGCAGCAATATGGCTTCAGCATCTTGGTGATTGCCACAGAGTAAAGCCATTTCAGCATTTCTGGCTTCTTTCACAGGAATGTCTTTTATGTTGATGATAAACTGAACTTTATCTGCCTAGTAGTCAAACACAAAAATTTTAGTCTAGTGATTCTTCATTTTAGTCATGAATCCACTAAGTCTATTAAATAAAACTATAAACCATTTGGAAAATTAAGTTGAGAATCCATGATGCAGTGGGTTTTACTGGTGGTGCCCCCCCCCCAATAGAATGAATAAAATTTTATTTGTGCCCCCTGGTAGCCAGCTGGGAACATGGACAAAAGCAGTGTAGGCTCCTAAAGTGGGGTCCAGGAGGGTTTTGTTTAATTGTTGTTCTTTTTCAGAAATAGTGTTTTGTATATAATTTTCAGTGTTTCATATACTAAAAAAAACATTGTATCTGGAGATAGCATCAGAGTGGTTCCCCTTCCATCCAGCAAGGTGGTCAGAGAGAGCACTGAAAGATCCCCAGAGGGGTCGTTGAAGCGTTCTTCTGGATTCTGAGCTTTAAAAATTTTTTCCCTGGTATCACAAGAATTAAAAAGGGTTAGAAGGGGTCAATATTTAAGTTTTGTTTTGCAATCAGGTTGCTAAGTTCAACCTAGTAAAAAAAAAGGCACAGGTCAAATAAAGAAGGAGGCAGCACTGGCCAACAAGAGGGACATTCCAGGTATAGATAGAGCAACTAAGTCAATAATTAGCATTGTCGTCATAAGATCATCTTCATATTAAGTAAAACGTCTTGCTGTGGACCTTTTTTTTTTTGACACAAAATTTGTCAATATAAGGATGTACAAGAGCTGGAAGAGTTAGGGGAAAAGGGTTTAACAGTTATCTTCAAAAAATTATGAGTCAGCACAATTGCAGGCACTTGTAAAAATGTTATACATATTAAAAGATCCTAATTATAAGACTTGTTTTAACTGTTGTTTTTTTTTTTTTTTTTTTTTTTGTTTTTTTTTATGAGTGAAGTTTTGCTAAATTACTATTATTTAACTAACCACTAAGCAGCTAATTTAATACCATTTTGACCCTTCAAATAAAAACATCATCATGGCTATTTTCTCAAAAGAAACAAAAAAATTTTATAAAGCCAGAACATAAGAATAAATTGAAGACATGTAATTAGACAACAAATTGAAGCAGATTAAAATAGATTAATATGAAAATAAATCAAGATTCTAACCTCATGAATAGAAGCATAGGCTATTTCTGCTGTGTTCAAATCTTTGGCATAAGTTGCCATGGCAGCAAGGCAAGCCCATAAGTTATCTTCCTGTCAATCAAGTCAATGAAACAAGAGTTTAGAAATCTATTCAGAAACAAGCTCTTCTTGTGGGAAATGTCAAGTTAAAAAAAACATTCTGGTGCCACTAAACAAAACTCTAAGAAGTAACTAGATAGAATTTTATGGATGCCATCAAGTCATTACATTTTGAGATAATACAAAATGGCTACTTGAAGATTTTCAATCATAGGTTACATCCGATATTCTATTTATTTATGAATGCTTCTAAGATTTTTTGAATGTGTTTGTGTATATATAGGTTTAATGCACATCCTAATACCTAAAAATGTTGCACAGGTTTCTAATGCTATTGCATAGAAAATTTAATTAGCAAAGATTATTTTCCTTCCTAAAATTTGTTTGTATCCTAAAATAATTTCACTTGCAGACAATGTGCTTTTTTTAGGTGGCCTACTAATAAGGTACCGGTACAAGATAGAAAGTTACCGAACAATTTTTAAACTATCGTAAACAAGATCTCTGAATGAGATAAGAAACAAAGTAACTCTTCTTTAGTAAAAACCAGATGTGTATAGCTCTTCCTTTTTGTTTCTAAATTATTCTTAAACCAAAGTGACGCTAGAGCAATGTATAAGCTTAGTATAAAGTCTACCTAGGAAACTGAGTATTTTTTTAAACTTGTTTTTGTTATAAAGGTATTAAAAGCATATATTTTTAGAAAGTAGATACCAATATATTGTTATTTTACAGATATTTTTAAAAGTATTTTCTTATGTAATATGTGATTTTCTTAGGAGTTAAACATAACTTTCAAAAATTGCAAAGTAGTAGTGAAAGGGTTAATAAAAGAAGTACTTAATAATTATTTCCATACAGTTACAATGTCTAGAGAATGTAAATTATAGATATGGTGTATATTCTCTTTATGTAGTTAGGTAAACAATTCTAATACGGAATATAACGCATTAATAAGAAAAGAGTTAATCAATGATTTAATACATTGTACCTCGTTTGGAGTTAACAATAAATACCACACAGTGTGACACTAGGAGTTAATGCGTTAAGGTAGTTAGAAGTTTTGGGGAAAAGTTAAGGAGGCAAATACAGTGAGATAATCCATTACCTTGACGAACCTACACAGTCTGACTGCATCGTCCCATTTGTTGTTCATGACATAACTATGTAGTACAGAGGGGTAGGGAGTGATAGAGGTGGAGATAAGAGAACCTTCAGATCGCCTCAATATAAGATGGCTGCCCAAAAATCCAACCAGCTGAGGAGCTTTGCCAAAGGGACTGAACAGAGAGAGAACCAAACACAAATATATGACATTTATTTTGTAAAAATGTTTATCTAAAACTAAGAAAATGCAATTTAAAAAATCTATTTGAAAAAATTATGAAATAAAAATATTAATAAACATTGCAGTTTTTACCTAGAGTCTTTTTCATATAATGTTTTTGGCAACAAATCTTTATCAACATAGATAGCATTTGGATAGTACCAAACTAAGATTTTCCCATCAGTCATCGCTGCCAACATGTTACTCTCATCATTCCAGACGTGAGCCTGGATCATGGTAGCTACGAGGGATGAAATGAAATTTATTTTAAATATCTTATCATACATCTACAGTACACTCAAATTTCTTTTGGAGTTAATTTTCTAAAAGATACCCTCTCCTTGTCTGTACTCCTCATCATAGTAATCATATTTTACCACTGACTACAGCTCAATAGTGTACGCACTTTTCTTTGTACACACTTTTCTTTGTACACATGCACCTCATCATGGTAATCCTATCTTACCACTGACTACAGCTCAATAGTGTACACACTTTTCTTTGTACACATGCACCTCATCATGGTAATCCTATCTTACCACTGACTACAGCTCAATAGTGTACACACTTTTCTTTGTACACATGCACCTCATCATGGTAATCCTATCTTACCACAGACTACAGCTCAATAGTGTACACACTTTTCTTTGTACACATGCACCTCATCATGGTAATCCTATCTTACCACAGACTACAGCTCAATAGTGTACACACTTTTCTTTGTACACATGCACCTCATCATGGTAATCCTATCTTACCACAGACTACAGCTCAATAGTGTACACACTTTTCTTTGTACACATGCACCTCATCATGGTAATCCTATCTTACCACAGACTACAGCTCAATAGTGTACACACTTTTCTTTGTACACATGCACCTCATCATACCTTTTTTCTACACATCTGATCTTTCCAGTTGGACAGAAGTGTAAAAAAACTCTTCAGGTTGGGAGATTTATGACATTTAAGAACATGTAAAAGGGGACATTACAACTTTAAACACAGGCCACAAAATCCCTAATAAATGATGCAACTGATTAGCTCTATTCCCATTTTAAAAAGATATTCTCTTGCCTTAAAAGTGTTCATTTTTATTTTTGTTACTCAATAAATTATTTTGTAATTAAACCCAGGATGATGTGATACTCAAAAAGATATAAACAAATGAAAAAAAAAACAATTTTAAGCAACTTTTTTTACAAATGGAAACATTTAAAAGTCAAACTAGATCAGAAGATTTCACCAAAAATCTTAGAAGTATTTACCAAGTTTTATGATTTTTCTTTCTGCTCCAAAGACTCTGACTGAAGTTATAAATAGATCTCTATTTTTATCAACCAATGAAATTCTCCTCTCTGAAGTCACTCCACACTGATCTAAACCAATATCCATCACTTCAACCTTAAAGACACAAGAAATATTTTGAGTGTGTTATTGATCAAATATCAGAATTATTCATAACAATCATACAATAATTCCTTTACAGTGTCATAAGATCATTCTTAAAAAGGTTTTAACTGTCAAACTACATGGTACATTTATAATCACGAGTCTTTATCTGATACAATATGATTAATCTTTGTCTGATACAATAGGCATATTCTTCTCCTGTCTACTGCATTATGCGTACAACGACATCAACGATGGAGTATTTCTCCATACAAGATCCTCTGGAAAACTATTTAATGTATCAAGGCTGCAGGCAAAAACCAGGGTTAGGAAGATACTTATCAGGGAACTCCTGTATGCTGATGATGCAGCTATTGTGGTTGATTCTGATATTCAGCTTCAGACCCTGGTTGACAAACTATCTGCTGCTTGCCAGAATTTTGGTTTAAATATTAGTCAAAGCAAGACTAAGATACTAGTTCAGAACACAAATACTGCACCTCAAGTAAACATTAATGGCCAACCAAAAGAAATGGTTGATCACTTTTGCTATCTTGGCTCCATCATATCCAACAATGCTCTACTCCCTCTACTGGATAATGACATTAACAACAGGATAACCAAAGCAATGGGCATCATGTCACGGTTGCGGAAAAGAGTGTGGGATAACATATTGTTGACAAACAATACTAAAGCCTTAGTCTACCGGACCTGTGTGATGAGCACTTTGCTATAAGGAAGTGATGTCTTCCACCTCCAATGCCTAAGGCGGATCTTTAAAATAACATGGCAAGATAAAATAACCAATGAGGAAGTGCTACGAAGAGCAGGGTGCCAGGACATCCGCTCTGTTATTAGCAGCAGACGCCTTGGCTGGCTTGGGTACGTTCGTAGAAAGCCAGTAGGTCAACTTCCACAAGACATTCTGTATGGCGATCTAATGGAAGGCAGGAGAGCTGCTGGTCGCCCACTTTTACAGTATACGGATGTATGTAAACGCGACATGAAGCTCTTCAAAAATTGACAATAGCAGCTGGGAAAAAGTGGCTCTGGATAGATCTACATGGAGAGAGAGCATAAAGGAAGGGTCTCGGATTGCAGATGTCATACACAACAGAAGCAGAAAGAAGGGTGAAATTGCAACAGCACCTGGTAATTACATATACCCAACCTGCGACCGCAGCTGTGCATCAAGGATTGGCCTATTAAGTCACACTAGAAGTTGCAAAGGGAACAGCATCTCTCTAGACATAAAATGCCACAGCCAATAGCAATTAATGTTTGATACAATATGAATGAATCTTTGTCTGATACAATTTAAATGAATCTTTGATACAATATAAATGAATTTTTGTCCGATACAATATGAATAAATTTTTGTCTGATACAATATGAATGAATCTGTGTCTGATACAATATGAATGAATCTGTGTCTGATACAATATGAATGAATCTGTGTCTGATACAATATAACATGAATCTTTGTCTGATACAATATGAATGAATCTTTGACACAATATAAATGAATTTTTGATACAATATAAAATGAATCTTTGTCTGATACAATATGAATAAATCTTTGACACAATATGAAAGAATCTTTGATACAATATGAATGAATCTTTGTCTGATACAATTTTGTTTTGTTCTGGAGCATTTTATTTTGTTCTAGTATTTTACCTTATGTGAAATTGGTTTCCCATCTGCCATTGCTTTACCAGTCTGTGCATCAAATACGTAGATCACTAGAAGATGAAAAGATTAAACTAAGTTTCCTTCATAAAAGTTAGTAAGTTAAGTACCATCTATGGGTGTAAATGATGTAAAGTACCATCTATGGGTGTAAATGATGTAAAGTACCATCTATGGGTGTAAATGATGTAAAGTACCATCTATAGGGGTAAATGATGTAAAGTACCATCTATGGGGGTAAATGATGTAAAGTACCATCTATGGGGGTAAATGATGTAAAGTACCATCTATGGGGGTAAATGATGTAAAGTACCATCTATGGGGGTAAATGATGTAAAGTACCATCTATGGGGGTAAATGATGTAAAGTGCCATATATTGGGGTAAATGATGTAAAGTACCATCTATGGGGGTAAATGATGTAAAGTACCATCTATGGGGGTAAATAATGTAAAGTACCATCAATGGGGGTAAATGATGAAAAGTACTAACTATGGGGGTAAATGATGCAAAGTACCATCTATGGGGTAAATGATGAAAAGTACCATCTATGGGGGTAAATGATGTAAAGTACCATCTATGGGTGTAAATGATGTAAAGTACCATCTATGGGTGTAAATGATGTAAAGTACCATCTATGGGTGTAAATGATGTAAAGTACCATCTATGGGTGTAAATGATGTAAAGTACCATCTATGGGGTAAATGATGTAAAGTACCATCTATGGGGGTAAATGATGTAAAGTACCATCTGTGAGGGTAAATGATGTAAAGTAACATCTATGGGGGTAAATGATGTAAAGTACCATATATGAGGGTAAATGATGTAAAGTACCATCTATGGGGGTAAATGATGTAAAGTACCATCTATGGGGGTAAATGATGTTAAGATCAGCTGTTTCTGTGGTCCATGGTTAATGACCAACCGCCTTTACTTTTTCCCAACTAGTGACAGTTACCCATTAGAGCTGGGTGGACTCAGAGGCACCCTAAAATTTATTTCATAGCTCTATTCAAGCGGCAAGTGTTCCATTTCAACTTTCTTTGATCCATCACCCAAATAACTACTTGAATCCATTTATCATAACAATAAATTACACTACTATTATCACTCAGTGTAGACTTAAGATTCTTAAACTCTTCAACTAATAAACCGATTAAAAAAATATATTTTAAAAAGGTCCTTTACCAACCAAAAGATATAAACATTTATTTTCAAATTTTAGGTGGGAGATGTTTAATACTGACTTGCATAACTACATACAACAGTTTATATGTGATGATGGCCTATGACATGATACAGGTAAATTTAAAGTTTACCTTTTTCATCTGTCTTGTCTCTAATGGCTACAGTATCATTGCACAAAGCAATTGTCTGATGATTAAAGATTTCAGCTTTCATCCCCTGAAACCGTGGTGAACAAACCAACCGACCATCATACGAGTACACATAAACTCCACTTCCATCGACAAGAAGAAAATGTCTGAAAATCAGAACAGAATGAATTAAATTTCTTAGTCTTTTTTCTTTATTATAATACCTTAAATTTTATTCATTATTTAAAATTTTAGCAAAGTTTAAGTCTACTTATTATGATTGAAATTATTTTGGCAGCTTTTTAATTAGAATCCAATATAAAAAACAACAACTTTCAATTCAAAACAATCTTGTTGTGTCCAACAGAATATTTTAGGTTTCTGTTTAATAGTGTACATATTTGGGATTATCCTTCAGATTTAAAGATAATTATGTCCTAGCCCAAACCTCCACAGGATGGCGGCGGGCAGGATTGGAACCCAGAACCATTGAGAAAACAGTTGTAGAGTAAATCTTATTCTAAATACTAATCTATGTTAATAATAGTTGTTAACAAGTCATATTCTGTAGTTTTAAATGAATAAAATGAAATACTGTCAAATAAAAAAAAAATCTTAACCTCTTGTATGCATGAAAGCTTCTTAGAAATCAATCCAAGTCTTAGAAATCAATCCAAGTTAAAACATCCAAGTTAAAACAAACTCTTTAGGTTTTTACTCACTTAAAATGATTTAGAAACTGAAATTGCATTTTAAAGAATCAAAAATGTAAGGAAGAAAGGAAATAAACACAAAAATACTTTTCAGCTTGCTTGATGAGAGTTACACTTCCTTCCTTCAAATCAAAGATCATTGGTGTGTTCCAGTTCTTGGTGCTGGTGTAAAAAATGGTTAGAGTTAAACAAATGTTGCAGAAGAAACGATCAATTATAGATAGAAATCTAGAATCAAAGATGGTGATTAGATTTATTAAACTTTTCTATGTTATATTTTACATTTGGAGACATTTTTTTCCATTTGATTAAAAATTGAATATTTTTTTCAGTTATTCTGCTAATCTAAACTGTGGAGTAGGGTGCTTATATTAACCAACCATGGATAGTTCATTTTAGTATCCCCTCTACTGGCCTCTACCACAAATCCACTCAAAAAGTTGACAAATATTCCAACTTCACAATAAATCTTCATTTATTATACAAAGACTTACTTGTATATATAACACTGTGATGATGTGGCCACCACTAGATGACCATGACCTAAGGATAACTTAATCACTCGGTCCCTAAAGTCCAGTTTCTCTGTAGCATCGTTCATAACATTACGAACATTGATCTGTTTGCTAGCAGTCAGAGTAGCTTCAAAGTTTTTCCACTCAAGTCGGCTGAAAGAAAATGTTGGAAACAATTTATAAAACAATAAATGTGTTTTACTTTCTCAAATTTATTAATATTTAAATAGATTTAGACCAAAATATTGTTTGCTGGAATTTAGCTAATTAATTGTAAATTACTCTAGTAAAATTTCCATTTATTATTTTCGAATTTAATATTTTGGAAAGCTGAAAAAAAAAAAAAAAATAGAATAATAACAGCAGATTATAGTTACAATTGGATTCTACTTTGATGTGATTTAAAATAATTTTTCTTTTTAGAAAACTGGACAATACAAAAAATGTTGAAAAATGTGATCACATTTTATTAATCGTCTTGAAGTCAATGGAAAGAAATCAAAACTCAAAGTGTAATACTCACATTTCAATAACATTGGCAAAGATGACTTGACCATTTCCACAAGCTCCAGCAATCTGTGTTCCATCACTTGACCAAGCTATATTAAATATACTGCCTGTATTTGGTTTCTCCAAAGCATAGGACCACTGATATAGATAGGAAAGGTATTTGAACTTTTTCGTTATAAGTGAAACATACACATTTAGAAGTTAGTATTTCAAACTGATTTAATTGGTCAAGCATCTAGAGAAGGTTACATGCTAAGAATACTATCTAATAATTACTTTTTACTGTCAACACACTTTTACGTTTTTCTCGTTTTTCATTTTTGTGCAGTTTTTTTTTAATCGGAAGGTCTCCTCACATCTAATGTTTTTACCAATATTGTAGGTCAAATTTCAACAGTAGCTGAACTTTTTTCCTCTACCATGAAATGTAAGTAACTAAAATAAGTTTCCAGTAAGATCAATGCCAATTTTTGCTTCATAGCCCATACAATCTGCTGCTCATTAAATGAAATAAGAAGTGTAAAAATAAAAGAATCCCTAACACTAATTAGCCTCAAATTTAATTTTAATTATCTATTAATGTTTTTTTTATTGTCCACTAGCTGATGATTCTCTGTCTACATTACAAGTTTTCTTATGTCAATTTATAGATGAACTAGGAAAAGTAAAGTACAAAGTTGACTCTATGATGTACCATACATTTGCAAATCAAATTCTCTAATGTGTTATAATAATGTGTAATAGTTCTATAGTTAAAACCTAAATACAATCTAAATGTTGGTACTATTGTAGAAATAGGCTGAAGACTTACCCCACTTCTATCACACAATCTTAAAGTGTTAAAAGAGCCAATAGCAAACATTTCTCCATCTGGCGTCCATGAAACTGAAGTGATTGGATACTCATGACTGCTGCTACAATACAACTGTCTGCCATAAGTGTCCCAAACCTGTTCACAAGTATTGACATTATCATTGGGTTTTAAGCTCATAATGAAATGAAGTGAAATGAAATGAAGTGAAGTGAAATGAAGTGAAATTAAATGAAATGAAGTGAAATGAAATGAAGTGAAATTAAATGAAATGAAGTGACATTAAGTGAAATGAATTGAAATTAAATGAAATTAAATGAAATGCAATGAAATGAAGTGACATTAAATGAAACGAAGTGAAATTAAATGAAATGAAGTGAAATTAAATAAAATGAAATTAAATTAAATGAAGTGAAATGCAATGAAATTAAGTGAAATTAAATGGAATGATTTGAAATTAAATGAAATGAAGTGAAATTAAATGAAATGAAGTGAAATTAAATGAAATGAAGTGACATTAAGTGAAATGAATTGAAATTAAATGAAATGCAATGAAACGAAGTGAAATGAAATGAAATGAAGTGAAATTAAATAAAATGAAATTAAATGAAGTGAAATGCAATGAAATTAAGTGAAATTAAATGGAATGATTTGAAATGCAATGAAATGAAGTGAAATGCAATGAAATGAAGTTAATGAAATGAAGTGAAATGAAGTGAAATTAAATGAAATGAAGTGAAATTAAATAAAATGAAATTAAATTAAATGAAGTGAAATGCAATGAAATTAAGTGAAATTAAATGGAATGATGTGAAATGCAATGAAATGAAGTGAAATGCAATGAAATGAAGTTAATGAAATGAAATGAAGTGAAATTAAATGAAATGAAGTGAAATTAAATTAAATTAAGTGAAATTAAATGAAATGAAATTAAATGAAATGAAGTGAAATTAAATGAAATGAAGTGAAATTAAATGAGATGAAGTGAAATGCAATGAAATTAAGTGAAGTTAAATGGAATGAAGTGAAATTAAATGAAATGATGTGAAATGAAATGAAATGAAGTGAAATTAAGTGAAAGTGAAATGAAGTGAAATTAAATGAAATTAAGTGAAAGTGAAATGAAGTGAAATTAAATGAAGTGAAATGAATTGTACCTTATAACGTTTGTCTTCTGCTCCAGATAGAATCAAATTGTTCACAGCATTCCAATCAACACATAAAATAATTCCTTCATGAGCTTTCCACTACACAGGGACAAAAAGAGATTTTTTTTCCCCAGTCAGAACAAACGAGTTTAATTTTGAATATAAACAAGGGAGATAACTTGCAAGTTTTAAAATGATGCAAATTTTTAATGGAGAGTGTTTAAAAATATTTAATATGAAATGTTGTGGGTACTTTAAATGTGAATATTGAGATTAGAGACAAGATTAGCATAACGATTGGACCCCATGATGACCTGCTAACAATTGTCAAAAAAATGAAAGCTAAGACTCTATGGCCATATTACTAGGTCCTTAGGACTCACAAAATCCTTCTTTCAGTGCCAGGATAAAAAGAAGAAAAGGCAGACGAGAATGCAATAGGAAAATAATATAAAACAATGGATGGGCCTGCCATTGAAAGAGATTTGATCTAAAGCAAAAGACAGAGAGGAAAGGAGAAAGATGGTCAACAGATCTTGTGAGGTCCCCCAACAGTCCAACAGACTAAGGGATAGGTGAAGGTGTTGAGACAATACATCTTTAAAAATAATTTGTCTTATGGTGTGATGTTGCTACACATCATTGATTCTGAAAGGTAAAAGTTCTTTACTCTATTTTTCTTATGAGGGATGAGGATGTGTGTGCTTTTCAAAATGCTATTCCGACTGAGATATACAAATATTTTGTAATAATATTAGTCAGAATATTTCATTACATTTATTTAATTACTGGCTAACATGCAATATTGTTACGATGTAGTTCTAATTTTGAATATTATTAATTTTTTTATAGAATTCTCAATTTTTTTAGTTTTAATATGAACTTATTAACATATTTTTGCCTATTTATTTTTAAACACTAAAAAAAAGCTACACTGTAATAAAAAAAAAAATCTTAGTTTTTTTCTTACTAAATCATTATAGATGTCAAGGCCTACTTCCACTAATATCTGTATGTGTCATGCTAAATGTACCCAAGTCCTGGATAATACCATAATGACACGTACAATGATACTCCATTTTTAAAAGGAGTCTTTGTAGCGGCCATGTTCAAGGACCCAATAGCAGATATTATTATTGGAAATGTTGATCAGGCTAAAGCATTTTTATATGGGAATGCTGTTACTAGGGCAATGGCGAAAGCAGAAGACAATAGGGTCAAATCGGAAGATAATGACAGGATTGGTTTAAGTAAATGGATGGAATTGGACAGTGATTTTAGAGAGGATCAAAGAAATGATAGTTCGTTAGTTAGATTATGGGAAAAAGCGAAAGCAGGAACGGTCGAAGATAAGAAAAAGGGATTGGTATCATTTATAGTGGAAGAAGGTCTACTTTACAAAGAATTTGAGAGAAAAGATACCCCTGGGGTAATAGAACGACAACTTGTAATCCCTACGAATAGACGTGAACTAATATTAGAAATAGCACACTCTACACCTTTAGCGGGACATATGTCTATAAATAGAACCAGGTATCGGGTATATTCGCATTTCTTTTGGCCTGGGGTAGATAAAGATATAAAAACATACATTAAATGTTGTGACCTTTGTCAAAGAGGTAGACACCCAGGAAAAGCTGGAAAGGTAGAACTAGGGCGCATGAATATTATTTCCACTCCATTTGCTAAAGTTGCTATTGATATCATAGGGCCACTCCAAATGACAGATCGGAAGAATAGATTCATTTTAACGTTGGTTGATTTGGCAACAAGATGGCCGGAAGCTGTACCACTACCTAATACAACAACACCAGTAGTAATAGAAGCTCTAAGTGCTATTTTTACTAGAATAGGATTCCCGGAACAGATACTCTCTGATAATGGATCTCAATTCAGATCCGAATTATACAAAGAAATATGTCAGTTTTTTAAAATAAAGATTGTTAAATCAACACCATTTCACGCCATGTCAAATGGGGGCGTAGAACGCTTTAACGGGACTTTGAAGTGCATGCTGAGAAAGACGGCCGAAGCAGAACCTAAGAATTGGGATAGAGTTATAAATGCACTTCTGTTTGCGTACAGAGAGGTACCAAATGAGTCTACTAACATTTCCCCTTATGAAATGTTGTATGGAAGGAAAGTCAGGGGGCCTATGTCAATTCTAAAGGATCTTTTTACTAATCAACAGGTAGAACCAGAAATAAAGAATGTGTTTGACTATTTATTAGACCTAAAAAGTAGGCTGGCTGTGGCTTGTCAAATAGCTCAGAATAATAGCTCAAAACGTAAGGAAAATTATAAAAGGTATTATGATAGAAATAGCAAAGAAAAAGATATTCAAACAGGTGATTCTGTCCTTTTACTGAAACCACAGAGACAGAATAAGTTAGCCTTGCACTGGGAGGGGCCTTATAAAGTAGAAAAAAGAATTAACAAGTTTAATGTAAAAATAAAGAAAGGCAATCGAGTAAAAATTCTTCATGTTAACAGATTAGTAAAATATCACGAAAAAAACACACTGCCTTATCATGAGTTACATTGTTCAACAAAACATCTCACCAAACATAAACAACCCAAAACAATAACAGTTTTGAAATCAACCACCTGAATTGCCCTCCTTCTCCTCTACAGTAAACAGGAGACCCAGGCTGACCAGAACTCAGTCCTGACAATAGATAATGTAGGTCAAACAAATTTACCAATTGTGGTTTTGCATTTGCCTGAAGTGGTTTGATCACAAGTTGTCTCCCATTGGTGAAAAGAATTTGATCAGAGTCAGGGCCCCAAGCAACGCTGTACACCGGGATACCTGAGAAACAGAAGACAATAGAGAAGTGAGAGAGTGGGATACCTGAGAAACAGAAGACAATAGAGAAGTGAGAGAGTGGGATACCTGAGAAACAGAAGACAATAGAGAAGTGAGAGAGTGGGATACCTGAGAAACAGAAGACAATAGAGAAGTGAGAGAGTGGGATACCTGAGAAACAGAAGACAATAGAGAAGTGAGAGAGTGGGATACCTGAGAAACAGAAGACAATAGAGAAGTGAGAGAGTGGGATACCTGAGAAACAGAAGACAATAGAGAAGTGAGAGAGTGGGATACCTGAGAAACAGAAGACAACAGAGAAGTGAGAGAGTGGGATACCTGAGAAACAGAAGACAATAGAGAAGTGAGAGAGTGGGATACCTGAGAAACAGAAGACAATAGAGAAGTGAGAGAGTGGGATACCTGAGAAACAGAAGACAATAGAGAAGTGAGAGAGTGGGATACCTGAGAAACAGAAGACAATAGAGAAGTGAGAGAGTGGGATACCTGAGAAACAGAAGACAATAGAGAAGTGAGAGAGTGGGATACCTGAGAAACAGAAGACAATAGAGAAGTGAGAGAGTGGGATACCTGAGAAACAGAAGACAATAGAGAAGTGAGAGAGTGGGATACCTGAGAAACAGAAGACAATAGAGAAGTGAGAGAGTGGGATACCTGAGAAACAGAAGACAATAGAGAAGTGAGAGAGTGGGATACCTGAGAAACAGAAGACAATAGAGAAGTGAGAGAAACAAATTATTGTGTTTAAGTTGTTCAAGAGAAAGCATTGATTTGACAGAAACAAAAAATGCTGTATAGATGACTTACTGTTCTGTGTGAGGGTGGATCGAAGCATGCCACTGCGGGACCAGATTTTAATCTGCCCATCTTCACCACCAGTAACCAGCGCCGTTCCATCATAGCTCCACCGACCACACAAAACAGCTCCCTTGTGGGCCTCAACACTCTTCTCCACTCGACCTGTGCGGCTTATTAAAATAAATTTACCTGTTACAAAAAAAAAAGGAAAAAAAAAATAAGTTTGTAGTTCTAAATAGCAGGCTTGAAATACATCAATACAAAATTTAATATTAAAGATTTATCCTTTTCGTAATTCTGTATTACAAGATTTACTAAAACAAAGACTACAAATACAAAATTTTAAACATGTTTTAAGGTTGTCCAGAGTAAGTCTTTATACCATCTGTTGAAGTCAAAGCAAACACATCAGATCCTGTCTTTTTGGCTCCAGCTGCTTGAGCAGACTTGGGAAACCAGTGCATGCTAGTTGGATAGCACTCTTTTGGCAACTCTAAGAGTGTAGATGTTTCGTTGTTTGTTAGGTTCCATTTTAAAATTAGATGGTCATCAGCACAAGAGTACACTTCATCGGGAGTCGTCCACCCAACGCAGCTCACAAGCTCCGAATGTAAGATTTAGTTAAGGATGTTGGTACACAAAAATAAATGAATACTGTCTGAATTGTTGTATTCTATAGATTTATGACATTTCTAGAGACAATATTATTATGTCCTAACAGCCCGCAGGGTGGGTTAAAAAAAACTAGTGAAATAATAAGAAAAGAAGCACAAAACATTGTTTTTAATGTACATCTAGCTAGTTTAAGTGAAATTTTGTTATAATCATTTTTTGATTGAAAGCACTTCTTTACATGCTACTTTAGTCCAGCATGCTAAAGCAGCTAAACAGATATATATCATTTATATCTGATATATCTTGGCAATGGCATTTTATGTCTCAAGAGACTAGATCTAGTTCCCTTTGCAATTTCTCATGTGACTTAAGTTGACTAAAGAGCCAAGAGGCAACCCTTGATACACAGCAGCGGTCACAGGTTGGGCATCTGACCATCAGACTGAAGCACTTTCACCTTCTTTCTACTTCTTGCCGTGTACACCATATTTGATATAGATCTATGACTACCACTCGACTAAAAGGTTTAATGTTTCCTAAAATTAATTAAAGGAATTCAATGTAAAGACGATTTAATCATCATCATGAGGGAACAAAACCCGAACTATTGGCCCGAATAGCAGTCTACAGCAGCCCTTTCTAAACTTAAAATAATATGGAAAGACAAGGGCTTAGCCCTCGGCACCAAAATCAGACTGATGCGCTCCCTAGTCATGGCCACATTTTTATATGCTTGAGAGTCTTGGACGTTGAATGCAGAGCTAGTGAGAATGATCCTAGCAATGGAATTGAGATGCTACAGAAGGATCCTAGGCATCATATTCAAAGACCGCATCACAAACCAAGAAATCAGAGAAAAGGTTAATGCAGCAATAGGAGCCCATGACGACCTGCTAACTATTGTAAAAAGACGAAAGCTTAAAACCTATGGCCACATTACAAGATCTACGGGCTCGCAAAGACCTTCCTTCAGAAAACAGTGCCAGGAAAAGAAGAAGAGGCAGACAGAAAAAGCGATGGGAGGACAACATTAAAGAATGGGCAGGCCTGCCATTGAGAGAGGTTCTAAACAAGGCAAAAAAAAAAGGGAGGAATGGAGAAAAACGGTCGACAAGTCTTGCCTGGTGCCCCAACGGTCCAACAGACTAAGGGATAGGTAAAGGTAAAGGTAAAAAAAAATATTATTAAAGGAATTCAATGTAAGGACGATTTAATCATCATCATCATTGACATCATCAGATCATTATGAATCATAATTTATCATTCAACGAATTCAAGTTCAAGGAATGTGAAATGTGTCGACTGGTCTTAAAGAAGTTTCAAGTTAAGAACTTAAGTAAGTAACCAGTAATTAATCTTTTTTTAAAAAAAAAACAAGAATAGATCTAGTCCTATACTCAAAAAGGATATGTTTTGGTTCTTTCTGTAGTGATGTCTTGAGACGCATTTTTTTTTTAAATAGTAGATCAATACAGAGTATTTTAACTAAACATAACGTTAGTTACTTAGGTAAACAATTTAACTTGGTCCAACTTTGTAAATTTGGGTATTTCAATAGTGAGCATGCGCGAGATTTTTTTAAAACCACAATTATGATTACGAGCTAATGTATAAAGACACATTGATATTTAATACATTTTATCTAGATCTAGACTATATACATTGTTTTCTATGTTGAAAATGTACAATTTGTGTTTATTAACTTTATTAATGCACATATTTTATCGTTCAATTATTCATATTTTGAAACATTTTTTTTTATATTCATTATCTTTTTTTTTTCGTAACTTTAATAGCTACTTATTTTTTAAAAACTTTGTTTATTCTGGAAACAAAATGGCAGAGCTAAACAAACTGAATCTTCACACTCCTTTTCGTTTAGAAATTTATTGAAAAACTATTTTTTTAAAGTTTTTCTTCTAACTTAAAATAATTAAACCATGGAAACTAAGAAAGATAATTATGAAAATGGAGTAAGATCATCAAGCAGAACATCTATAAATATAAAAATTCCACTTGAATCAGATTTAAATGTTGAAGTTGAACAGGATTCCTATGCTAATGCTGGCTTAACTTCAATTCAAAGAGATCTAAATAATGTAGGGCACTCCCATGTAGAAGATCGTGTACCTTATAATACCACAAGAACTGTAACTCCTGGAGAAGAAAATCAAACATCTAGAAACCTTTCCCTAAAATATTATCACGCCATGCCAAGTGATAAATTATCTTCTGTCAATTCTGACAAACATTCGAATTATAGGCCTACAGCTCTAAATCCAAACAATGCTGAACACCAACAGATCTTTAATGGAAAAAGCAGCTTAGGACTGGAGCCTAAAAACATAGGCAAAAGAGAGTAAGATATATTTGTAAACTTAACAAAATGGTATAATAAGTTTTTCTAAGGCTTAAATTACTTCATCTCACCAGGTTATATAGGCCTATATTAGTATATATAGAGAGAGAGGGAAGAAGGCTACTTAACTGTTGAGACACCTCAAATAATCTGGTGATAAATTTACTCTGTTCCTTTTTCTTACCACCCAAAGTATCTTATTCAATGCGGGCTTGCTCTTCTACATTCCTTACATCCTTTTATCTGGACTGCAGCCTTCCTTCCATCTCTAGCATTTCTGACATGTTACTACTGTCATGTGTAGGCTATGCATTTTCTAAAATGGTCAGAAGATTTTCATATAGGCCTATAAACTTCATGTAATCCTTTATCTAAAATTATTAGTGAATAAATATTGAAATTCTTTTAAGAATATATCATTTGGTATGAATTTAACTTATATATATGTATATATATATAGCTCCTCAATGCAGTGGTAGCAGGTTCTGTTGCTGTGGACATGTGGAGGGAAGAAGGCTACTTAACTGTTGAGACACCTCAAATAATCTGGTGATAAATTTACTCTGTTCCTTTTTCTTACCACCCAAAGTATCTTATTCAATGCAGGCTTGCTCTTCTACATTCCTTACATCCTTTTATCTGGACTGCAGCCTTCCTTCCATCTCTAGCATTTCTGACATGTTACTACTGTCATGTGTAGGCTATGCATTTTCTAAAATGGTCAGAAGATTTTCATATAGGCCTATAAACTTCATGTAATCCTTTATCTAAAATTATTAGTGAATAAATATTGAAATTCTTTTAAGAATATATCATTTGGTATGAATTTAACTTATATATATGTATATATATATAGCTCCTCAATGCAGTGGTAGCAGGTTCTGTTGCTGTGGACATGTGGAGGGAAGAAGGCTACTTAACTGTTGAGACACCTCAAATAATCTGGTGATAAATTTACTCTGTTCCTTTTTCTTACCACCCAAAGTATCTTATTCAATGCAGGCTTGCTCTTCTACATTCCTTACATCCTTTTATCTGGACTGCAGCCTTCCTTCCATCTCTAGCATTTCTGACATGTTACTACTGTCATGTGTAGGCTATGCATTTTCTAAAATGGTCAGAAGATTTTCATATAGGCCTATAAACTTCATGTAATCCTTTATCTAAAATTATTAGTGAATAAATATTGAAATTCTTTTAAGAATATATCATTTGGTATGAATTTAACTTATATATATGTATATATATATAGCTCCTCAATGCAGTGGTAGCAGGTTCTGTTGCTGTGGACATGTGGAGGGAGAAGATATCTGAGAAGTTTCTATCCTGAGGCACTCATCTGACACAAATCAGCTTGAGTCAGAACTTAAACTTAAGTTCCCTTTTATAGGAAGTCATGGTTTATGCCATTCAGCTACACATCCCACTCTTTGATTTGTTACATTGCTCTTCACCTTTCCTTTGAAATGAATTCATAAAGTTAGGGTACATTTGTAGTTATAGGGCTACTATATATATAATGAACAGTATTCAAAATCAGTCACTAAATCACAAATATTACTAGGAAAAAATTTCCTTTTTTTACTGCTAGCCAACAGAAAAGAGCAGTGTTGATTATAGAACGAGCTTGGGTCTCATACAGGAATAAACAAATGTTCAAACTCTTGAAAAACTCAGTTTGTGCTGCTGTAAGTCAACTCTTATATATATAGCATTTAAATGTTTTAAAATAGATGTTTGGAAAATGAAATATTTCACAGTATTATTAGTAAATATTTAAATTTAAATGAATTGAAGCAAAAGAATAATAGACAAATTCTGTTAATTCTTTTTTTTGTAAGGACATTTATTGAGTCATAAATTAAATTTCTGTTTCAGGAAAATTCACTTTCATATGAGATTCTTCGAAAGGTATCCCCAAAAGAGGCAGAATTTTTTAGTCACAAACATCATCAAATTCGCTTAAGATTCAGGTATTTCAAGACAGAAGATTTTTTTTTTAGCATTTTATTTTAAGTTAACCAAACAAAAATTTGGGGGCATAGTGACATATCTTTTTTTTTTGTTTAGATTTGGAGGAGAGGAGTTTCCACCTATGATTTTTTTCAAAATATTTATACAGACTGGAGTGCAAAAAGTGAAATACTTGAGTGGAAGAAAGATGATTAAACCAGCCACAGAGGTACTTAATTTACTTTTTTTTTATAGCCTCCTTCCGTCAAGGAGCCACTATGAATCATTTCACAGAAAAAAATGAAATCCAATTAAGGCATTTGACATGGTTAAAACTATGCCACCCAAGCAGCAGTTTCCCCCTCTCCATGCAGCTGATGTGTCAAAAAGAATGACAGATTCCCAACACTGATTGGGTTTGAATAAGCAGCTTTGCAGGTTCTGACATGGTTTAGCACTCTGTGCTGCCTTATATTTCCTCTTAAGAAGCCTTTCCAACATGTGGGCATGGCTGCAAGTAGGCAGCAGAGGTTTGGTTTCAGAGTTTTCTATATCCTAATTTAGTATCCAGCAAAGGCTATCTAGCCCCTTCTGCCTAAAGCTAACATATAGTTTTGACGTCAGTTGCTTGCCTTTGCCCTTTTCTCCAGTTTCACTGGATTCAATATCTGAGCCACACCTGAAAGCCAGGACCAGGAATAGGAGATGTTGTCAGAGGTTATTGGATACAAGTCATTGAGATCTTATATCTATTACCATTTTTCCACAATAACAGCCTTACTGAACCACTTTCTCTATATGCAAGGAGTAACAATTCATTCCTTCCACTTCAGTTCTATTTTAATCAGAACGTTTTATTTTTAGGCATCAGCAGATGCTCTGAAGCAAATGGGAAATAGAAATTTTTACAATCTAATGTTGCAAGATACTATTAGACAACAGAGCCATCCGGTAACAGATGAAGTGGATATTACAACTTTGAAAGATTATATGCAGGTACACAACTTATTCACATATTTACTCACCTCACTTAACAATATTTTGGTGTATTGAATCACATAAAAATAGATTTTTTAATTAACTAAATAATCTTCATGTATGATTAGGTGACCATATTTAAAATGTTATTTTCTCATTACAAATTTACAAATAGCATATATTTCCTTCTTATGAACGATATTTTTAAAAATATGTCTCTAGTATTTGTCAAACTTGGATGAAAGTCCTGCCAATCAAGGAGGAAAAGAAAACTATTGGAGGAAACTTACTCTTGATGGTAAAGTCAAAGTTTTTTTTGCTTAATACAAGCTCAATTCATCCAGATATTTACTGTACAATAAAAAAAAAGAAAAAACCCAATTTATTACTAGCAGAGTATGCAAAAGAGGGGCAGATAAAAAATGATGCAGATCTATAATTTGTATTTATCACAATTGTCTCCACTTAATATTCTCAGTGTACTTCCTATACTTATATATGTTTTCATTTCTTGAAAGTAAACAAAAGTTTGGTTGCAATTTTCTAATTGTCCTTCTATAGCTGGAGAGTATAAATTCTCTTGATTGAATATGATAATCTTTTACTTTCTCATCCCAGGAGTTGAACTGGACCATGTTTTATATTTTGTTTGATTGTTTCACCTCATTTTAATTATTCACCATTAAAGCTCTATGCATTCTAATCAAAAAAAGAGATATTTCTGTGTTGAGTTTTGTTGAATTTTCATATGGCATTGAATTGTTATAGGGAGCACAATAGCTGAGCTGAACATTGGGTCCTTGGTTCAAATCTTGATGAAGACTGGACTTGAATATCAGGTTTTTTAGGTCACCCCTGATTCCACCCAACTCTAATGCTTGGGAAAGTAAAGCAGGTTGGTTGTTGTGCTGGCCACATGACACCCTGCTTGTTTACTGTTGGTCGAAGAAACAGAGGACCTTAACATCATCTGCCCAATTGATTTTTTTATGGGAAATATGTCCTATTTGAATCTCAGATTAATTGATATCAGTTAGCATTGCATAGAACAATTTCTTTTTAGACTTAGACATAACATATTAAGTGTGTCGTTTTTGTTGTATAATTCTAACATATTTTTGTATCTACAGGGATTTAAGTGAAACAGACATTGTGTCAGTAGTTTAAATGACATAGAAAACAGCCAATCAACATCTCACAAAACAGAACCAAACCATATTATATTATTATTATAACTAGATTATGAACTGCTGAATCTTTGATGTCTTGGAAATCTCTAAAAGTTCAATTCAAGAAGCACTGATAAATGTTTGCAGAAAGTTGCTCCCATTTAGTGTGTCTGCAATAAGAATGGTTCTCGTCAACTTGAAATGACTTTCTAATTCTCTTCATTGCGTATATGATCTCTGCACCAAAGTAATAGTTTGTTTTTTTAGATAGCTCTCTGACAGAAGTAGCTCATCCTTGTCTACCATATATATATATCTGTTCCACTTGAAATACATTCTTCCATGGTTGCAAATATTGTATTATTAATCTGACCTTGAAAATATATTTCTATCTACTTTTGAAACAGAATATACATGATTATTATTTTTAACATGTATTTATTTTTATTTTTGTGTGTGTGTCAAGTACTCCCAAGGCAGACAATATTCTTTGATGTTGTAGACTTTGCTTACAATAATCATTTGTCAGCAACATTGAAAGAAGAAATGCAGCTTCTGACAGCCCGACCAGTTAGTCAGATGATGTTAGTGAAACAGTTTAAAGCTATATCAAGAATTAGGTAATGTACTGATAAATCAAACTTCTGTTTACAAAGCTTATATTAACTCACTTTGTCTGTCTGCTGCAATTTTGGTATGCATTATTTCTCCGACTTCCCATTCTTGGACCAAGTTGAAGCTTTATTACAATTATTTATAGTACCTAACAAAACATGAATCAAAGAAAAAAATTAAACCAATTCATTGATTGATTAATGGTAATTAATTATTTAGCTGAAATTGAAAAAAGGGAAATAAATTTTACAGTTTGAGATTCCACTTAGATAAATTTTGTTTTCTTTGTAAAGGATTTTTCATATTTTGCTTGTTTTAAGGTTTAGTGATAGAGGATTTCTGTTTATGAAATAAAATTTATATATATTTTTCTTTTCTGGATCATTAGTTTGTGTATATCATAATGTCCCACTGTGTGTAAAAACTTAAAACTTACTTGGAGATGTGTGGCCCGCCCTTGATTCCCCATCTCCTTCATCTTCCCTTTAAACTTTGATTCACTAAACTCAAATATAGCTCAGTGTAATAGAAATGGTGTGTTTCAAAATCCTGTAGGTGCAACATATATGGTTGTGATACATCTTTAAACAAGTGTTGATAAGTTTGTTAGAGGAAAGATGATGGTGCTACCAATATTGTAGGCAGGGGGCATGAAGTCCTCCTGGTTGTTATTGTTGTTTTGAATGCAGAACATAGAAATAAACTAAAAGTACAATTAATTGTATTAATTAGTATCATCATTCTAGCAGACACACACACAATTTACTTAAAATACAGAGTGTTAAAGTGCTTGGTTTTCAAATCGAGGGGTTCTGAGCCAAAATATCAGTGAAGACTGAGATGTTAAATTTCAAGATTTTAAGGACACCCCTGAGTCCTTCCAAATCTAATGACGTTAATTAGGGAAAGTAAAATGTTTGGTTGTTGACACCTTCGTTTACTGTCGGCTTTAGAAGCATGTTTACATAATCAACCCTAGATAGATTGCAAATGTCTGAAAGTGGTAATTTTCTTTTTTTATACTGACTTACTGCCCCTTACCTATAATCAAGCATGTGTCTTTTTTTTTTTGTTACAAATATGTACAATTAGCTTTTTCATTCCTTATCTACATTAAAGCTCTTATTTTCCACTGTCTATTACTTAAGTGGCATGCAAGGTGCAAAACATAGTGATGATTATTAATTGTCTAATCTAGAAAGAATAGTTCTGCTTAGAATAAGACCACAATTTAAAAAATATCTGTTAATGTTTTGTGAAAGCTGGATGGATGGATGGTCATGCAGTATGTGTAATGGACTGCCATCACCTGTCATTCTGCTGGAGGAACATCCGAAACATATTGTTACGAATCTCACTATCCAGGCTCTCTGCAAACTACACCTTACACCACCAACTTAAAGAACTTGACAACTCAGGGCTCCAAAGTAACGTAACAGTTTAATGTCAATAAAATAACAGCCAATACTGTACAATTGGCAACACGTACACTGTACAAATATCTCTCCGATAACACCGTTCCACCGTATCAACTCTTGCACTGGCCTCTTCGTCTCGTTCCGGGCTTGCACTGGGTTCAACAGTTCAGGACTGACTTCACACAATAAGCTCGTTGTGTCGGACTTGATCGCAGACCAAGATCAAGACCCCAGTCGTCTCAACTGTACTTGACAGTACTCCTCACTGAACCGTCGTAATGCTCCGTACAGAACCACACCGCTGAACTATGCTGTAGTCGACCGGACTGTAGTGAACCGGGCTCTGAACCCCTGCTGTGAACCTCCTTTCTGAATCTTGCTGTATTGAGCCCCTTTTCTCAACCGTCTTGACTGCGACACCTCCGCTCTTATATAGGGTCCCTACTGGCCTTCTCGAACCGGACAGAACGCCGCTCGACGTTTCTAGGTGGTCAGATGACTACAACTCTCGTGACGCTCCTGAGCTCTGTTCATGACGGCGATCCTTCCCGAACTGTCCTGTTGACACTCGACTCGGCTCACCGTCGTAGCTCGTCACGGTTGACCGCTCGTCTAGCGCTGGCCTGGGGCGATTTGCGTCGGCTGACTACACACACACCACTACCCCTCTCTGTGCCACCACCAAGTTTATAACAATATAAAACATTTTACAAAACATTTTACAACAAGCCAGTAATATTGTTTTAGCCACATCATAAGAACCTACATTAAATCCAAGACCAAATTATTCTTTCTGGTGTCTCTTTGACTGAGAGCTTTAATTTGTATCACAGTCATTTAAATCTTGCATATTGTGACAGTATTTACATACATTTACGCTGCAATGATAACATTGTTTTGTTTTCTTTTACAAAAAGATAATTTTATCCTAGCCCAAACCTCCACAGGGGTGCGCAAATTGTGGTAGGAGGGTTCAAACCTGACCATTAAGGCAACAGTTCAGAGCGCATTCCACTAGACCAAGCAGCCCTCCAATATCCAACATCACATTGCATCCATAGAGTAAAAAGTTATATTCAGATCTCTTGCACAATCTAGCAGTAAAATATATTCATTTGTTTAGTTATCTTTACTTTTTGTTAATTTACCAGTGTAGACCCATTTATCATTTGAGATGGGGAAAAACAAAATTAACTTTGTTTAATTTTGTTGACTATTTTGAGTAAATGCCTCAGCTTCAAACTTTTTTCTCGTTTGGGTTGTAGGTCACAGCAAACCAATCCTCCGGCTCACTATTTCAAATCAAGCAAGTCAGTGTCTATGCTCAGAGACAACAGCCAGGTGTCAGGCAGACAAACAAAGCAAGCCCGAGAGAAAGTTATGAAAATGAGACAGCTCTACAGCCAACAATATGTAAGGACAGTTTTAGCAGCCCCTGAAAGGGGAACAGCCGCTATTAGTTTTATGTGGTTTGTCTTTCGCTCCTTCTGTCATGTTTAGGTCGCAAAAATAGAAAAGATATTGAAAATCTGATATCTTGATATTTTAGATTTTTCAAAGTTTTGGTGCAAGGGCTCCTTTTTTTTTTTCTGAAGGCAAAATGTTTAATTTTTAAAATTATATATGCAATCATATTTTTTTTCATGACAATACTCCATTTTTACAACTATTCACTATGAATGGTAAAAACAGGAGAGGCTATATTAATAAGGGAGTAGATTTTCCTGTATTTATTTTTTTTTAAATGTATGCAAACAATTTGAAGGGTAGACTGTTCACCCCAATATGTCTTTGCATTTCATTTCTCTGTGCTGTAGTCTGGAGATCTTTGGTAAGCCATACACTTGACTGGTAAGAATCATCTTCCTGTTTGATCAAAACAGTTTAATGAAAAACCAAGAAGAAGAATAAAAAAACAAAACCTCAAGTTACGTCTTATATCGTGGTGGAAGGTTGCAAATCAATTTGAACTATTTTAACTTTAAAAAAAAAATTAAATAATTGAATATACCAAATTTTTTTTTTTCTGACCATTATTAGTGTTTGTATTTGAATTCGACAAAATGTACCTCAAGTATTTGAATTTGAAGAGGACAAAATGGTATTTGCACAGAGCTATTTCAGTCTCTCAGGAAACAATAAATTGATCATGTTCTTAGATTATCCCATTCATTAATCCTGTGATGTGGAAATGTAAAGCTGTGCAAGTGATTCTAATTATGGCCTACTTCATATTTAACTATTCAGGACATTAATGACATCCATTTATTTATTTAATGATTTTTTATATATGATCAATGATGAGGAACATCTAAATTATAGTTCAGGAAGATATAAAAATATGTAAAATCCTGAAGCATCTATCAGCAACATAGGCTAATATAGTCCAGCAGCTCTAACTACAAGTGCACCTATACACGTCATGATCACTGCATCAGACAGACATCCCAATGTAACTCAGCCACAGCAAACATACAACTGCAAGAGATTCTAACATAGTATTTTAAAATAAGGGCCTCATTTGGCTGGACATATCTTTTTTTTACTGCTGGATTTTTATCCCTAAGTCTAAGGATCTCATTTTCCTAATGTGTACTTCTATGTCTATTAGTCTTTGAACTTGTTCTGCCTTTAATGCTGGGTTCTTGGTGTCAGTGTCTAGCATTTTTCTTCTTTTTTACTTATCTGCTTCTGTACTATGGGAATCTGTCAATAGGCTGGCCCATTTTTTGTATTGTCTTCATTTGTCCAATTTTAATAAAATAGCATCTCTGGAAGGTAAAGGGGCAACTAAACATAAATCCAAATATATATATATAATACATATATATGATATTAATCTAAGGCTTAAATTTTATCAAATTTTACCAATATGTGTACGTTTTTTTGTTATAATTTTACAATTCTTGTGTCAAAAACAAAATTATTTGATCTAACAAACTGTGCTCTTGTATTAAAGACAAAAGATCCAGATGACCTGACTAGTGATATACAGGATGATGACTATCTACATTATGGACAGGAAATGGACAATGCGCTTCTAGCTGAGGCCAGTGAGGAGGACTGGGACCAAGAGGCACACCAGCTGTATCAGTGGACGCAAGGACTCTCCTTTTCTGATGACATGATCCATTCACCACAAGTGACATTTTGATCAAACTGGACATTTAATTGCAAATCTAGACATATTTCAATTAGGCTATTGTTTATTCAAAGATTAGGCCTACACTGTCTGGGTGTTTTCTTTTTCTCCCATGTCCGGATGAAGTATACATTTCACAATATTATTCATTGTCGAAGACAATACATGAATCAGCTAAACAACCAATTAGTTAATCAATTAGTGTTAACAATTAACTTTGTTTTTATATGGAATAGAGGGAGATCAGTCTTGAAGGGTTTAGAGCTATGACAGTTATTATGCAGTGCTTTCCCTTTTATAAGCTTTGTTTTTTCTAAAGTATTGTTTACATTTTGCTTGTTTTCAGTTTCCTCTCAGGAACATTGAAATATACTTTGCTTTGCTTGTTATCTAGATCTATTTATGTTTGGCCTTAAATTTTTAATGAAATAAGGCTAGTGATTTGAAACTTTACTATGTAGTTTTATAAAACTGTTTTGAAATTTCAATGTACAGAGATATAATATGATTTATCTGAGAATTGTTTATGAATCAATATTGAGATGTAATTAAATGTTTATTTACTAGTTTATTAAAAAAAAAACAATTAATATATGAAATGTTACAAATTGTGTTCGTTATTATTCAAAGTAGGGCTAAATTTATAGTTCCACTCTACAATGGCTTGCATGAGATGGAAGAGATTGTGGTCAACAGGTCCACATGAATGTGTGAATTTTTAGTTAGATGGTGGACTGGACTCTTACAGAGCAAGTTGGTGACTGGGCTCTAAGAGAATGAGAGTACAGATATTTTCAGATTCGAAGACCATGGTTAGATACAGTCATGAATTTGTGAGTGTAGGAAAGTTTTTTCCTATCAACAATAGTCCATGCTGGACAATGTATTTGTGTTGAAGTAATTGGATGACCTGGCATCTAGTGTACATGTTATAGAGTTAAATAAAGTATTTAACTATAACTCAGAGTTGTGCATCTTTGGAGAGTGTGTTATTACTCCACTTGTAAAGATAAAGTTGTCCTGTCTCCCAGAGATCCAATCCCCTAGACAACAACCTTCGCAACCCCCATATATAGCCAGTTTGCGACATGAAGAACAGTCATCATCCCTTATTAAACATTTAATTTGAAAAGTTTCTTGGTTCTGACATAGTGACAGTTAGAGAGTTAAAATTTGGTAAATGAAATACTAATGCCTATTTTTTGCAGGATTTACAAGAGACATTTTCATCTCAGAAATTTTTTTCATATCTGAAATAAGTATTGATCACTTCTAGTATTCACTTTCATTAATTTTGACTCCATTCCAGGGATGCTTTTTTTTTATTTGCTGACCTTGATTGTTTCACTTTTTATGTAACTTGTACAAAATAAAATCTTTACATAGCATATTACTTTACAGTTAGATAGGTACCGTAAATGAAAAGATAGCAATTTGGTCAAGAACAGCTCACATTGGACAGTTTTTGTTAAAAAAATAATTTTTAAATTGTTCTTAACCACATAACCTCATTAGTTACCAGGTGTCACAACTTTTCTTTGTTGATTTAAATTTTGATAAAATATTGACATACTTTGAAAAGGAGGAAGATGAAATATTTTAATGAACAAAAATAGTTCAGTGTTCAACTAGACTATACAAAAGTTAATTTTGCTTAAGAATTTTAAGTCTGTATTATTGTATAATGTTGATATTTATAAACACAATACACTCCTCAACATGTTGATACTAAGATGTAACACAGGCTTAACACCAACAAGAGCTAGTCAATAAAATTCAACAAGACATTCTTCATGAATCTAGAACTATTATAAATATGGTTTACAAAACCAATGTTAGAAATATGCACAACTTTGAAATGTAGCAGTGTTACAAACCAAAAATACAAATCAAATCTATGGGCTAGTTTGAACGGAAAACACGATATAAGTTTTGCAAGCATAGCGTTCAGAATAGTATAAGATTTAATGTTCCATATCGCACATCAGAAAAATTCTAAACTAACCAAAATCATCATAAATACAGAGAAATATAAAAGTTGAATTACATATAAAAAAAATTTATGACAAAATTTTTTTTTCTAATTGGTATAGATAAGTTTTGAAATAAAAACGAAAACATAATTTTTTTGTCCTATGGTGAAGAACCTAAAAAGATTGTGTAATAATCTTTGCATATATCGAAGTAATTAACAAGTGGCTAAGTTATAATCATCATGATATGTCTACTTTGTACATTCAAAATACCAAGGCCTTAACTAATGTTTCTTTTTTACCTTTCTTTAACTTGACAGCAAGTGACTAGTTCTGACAATTTAATTAGTTTAGTAAGTAAGTGAATGCAATTTCTTTCCTATATTTTTTAAAAGAAAACATCTAGCCTCTGATAGGCACAATGTTGTTTTTTTTAATCAGCTGAATACAATTTTAAGATTGTACGCTTGTCCCTTACAAGTAACATCAATAGTACATTTTTAAAGAGTTACGAAGAAACAAATAAACCTTGTCTTATTACTAAAAATAAAAAGGCTTTAATTGGGGCTTAAAAAAAATATTTGATCTGAAATATGGCATAACTAATTCAGTTAATGAGAGTTCAACCTTCAATATATCTTGGCGCAGATTATTTCTAAGTTGTTGTTTTAAAAAGTCCTTCACAAATTTCATTGAAATCGGTACAAAATTTGTTCTATGTAAAAGCTACTTGAGACATTGACTACATCGACATATTGTGCATGTCTCAAGAGTAGCACAAAAAAGTTTGGATAAAAGTCCAACTATGTCATGGATGTCAGCAGATGCTTGTCAAACACAAAACTTTACAAGTGACAAGACAAGCAAGAGATAGCTCAAGAACTGACAAGTGGTTACAACTCACAGACCGACAAAATACATACAACAAAACTTCAGTTTCTTCATTCAGTAGTAGAACAAAACAAAAAAACAAAACTCTTTGGAGACAACATAAAATATTTTTTTTTAAATTCTCTAACTAATTTTATGACAATTAGATGATGTCTTTTTTAAAAAAAAAAACAGATTTCTAATTCCCTGGTATCAATTTTAAAAAATTACAATGTGTACACTTTCACTATTCAAAATTAGCTTTGGTCTTTTTATATTTTTATATAAATGTTTCTATAGTTTTGATATTTAACATTTTCTTTCACCAAAACTTGGGGGAGGATACAGGTCGACTATGAATGAACATATCATAGCATGGATTTTCTTGTCTCTACCAATATAAAACAGTGGATTTTTTTTGGTTTTACAATTGAAACTTACCTCTCATGTCAGTAAATCAATCAAAATGTTAAGGAGTCATGTGTTAAACAGAATTTTTGTTATATGTTGTTCTGTCTCCATGTAAAGCTAAAATTAAGAATCTTCTTCTTTAATGTACTAGTATTAAGAACAAATAACTAGAAAGTGGAATAAAACATTATTTTTACTCAAGACTTTATGATAAATCAAGACTGATCTATAGGACATAGTCACGCTTGAAAGAAATGTTTACAACTACTACTTTGAAAATTCTTTTTTTTTTAATTCAGTATTAAATTATTTGTTAGCATTACATTTGGTATAAGCTGCTGTTAACAAATAGACAAACAAGTTTTTACAGAGATACATTTGAGATAATTAGATACACATACAAAAAGGGAAGAAATTGTGAGACATTGTCTTCAGTTTTGACCAGATTCCTCATAGAGTTTGGACATGCCAAAAACTCACAACTCTTGAAATGATCACATTTCATTTTTTTTTACACTTTGTACACAAATGTTTTGAGTGGAACAAAAGGAAGGGAGAGAAGGGGGGGGGGGTGAGAGTCAGGATACGGCATGGATTATCATATATTAAAATTACAACCAAAACAAAAAAGGCTATTTATATTTTACTTGTTTACAAACAGGAATTAAAACAGGCTAATTTAATCAGGGCCTTTTAATTTGGAATAGTTCTAATTTTCTGCATTCACAGAAACAAAATTTCCTTTTTTGTTTTTCTTCAGCTTTAAGAATGTTACAACTCAAAGAAATACTTTTTAAAAGGCTCATTAGTTTTGCTCTCCAATATCATTGTTTCACCTACAACATAAACAAAAGGCTCATTAGTTTTGCTCTCTAATATCATTGTTTCACCTACAACATAAACAAAAGGCTCATTAGTTTTGCTCTCCAATATCATTGTTTCACCTACAACATAAACAAAAGGCTCATTAGTTTTGCTCTCCAATATCATTGTTTCACCTACAACATAAACAAAAGGCTCATTAGTTTTGCTCTCCAATATCATTGTTTCACCTACAACATAAACAAAAATGGAAAAATATCCAGTCAAATGTTTCCAGAAATTAGTTTGTAACATTTGAACACAACAAGCAATAGAATAAAAGCTTGAAAAACTTCAGGGATTTGTTCACAGTCACAGAATATAATGCAAACCTGATTTTTCTTTTTGTTTTTTTTTCAGTGGCGGCCATCGTAAGACAACATTTTAATTACTGACATATATAAATTTAATTGGAATTTTTTCTTTAAATCAATAATTTCTGTAGACAATGTAACTTGATTGCTAAAAATATTTATCATGTTTACATTCGGTGAATGTTTCCCTAATGACAACATTATCTCCAGGTCAAAATAATATATCAAATTATTACTATACATTAGTCCAAATATTTGATTGTAAGATCCAAGTCTTCATACTAAGAATTGATATAATACACCACATATCAACTTATGAAATTTTCTTGAAAATAAATCTGAACCAAAGTGTGGAAAAACAAAAAAACTTGCTTAAAAGTTTACAATAAATAAACTGAGTGGAATCGTTTTTGTTTTTTATGAGAATTGTGGATGGCCATAAAAACACAAATCAAAATAAACAAAACAAAACTTTTCTAAATGATACAAATGAACAGTAAAATTTTTGTTCCTATACAAGTCTAGACTTTGTCTGTTGTAAAATTCACGACTGACTTGATAGTTGTTTTACTTATAAGAATGGTTTAACATGCTTATATTATATGCACACTTGTACAACTATACAATTAAATTGAATATACATAAAAGTGTCCCTATGCTGGATCATGATAAATCATGTCACATGTATAAGTTCTGAAGAAATAATACAGCTTTTTGTTTTTATCACAATCACAATTTTATGAAGTACATTTTGAAAATGTAACACCGAAAAAAAAAAAAAGTTTCTGGGAACCAGATAATTAGAGTATGTACAGTAACAATATTGCTCAAAGGTAACAAGGGTTCTCAATGAGTTTAAACAAGGGTTCTCAGTGAGTTTAAAAAACAAATCCAACAAAAATAAGGTAAACATGGACTACAACAACAAAAAAATGTTTTTCAGATCAAAATGAGTAAAATTTCTACAACAGGGCTGCCTTCTATTTCATTTCATAGTAGTTTTACAAACAGATCTTTGAAGTCTATATGATTTTTTAAGGACAATTTTCAAAAAGTCAGCAGTTCTGACAGAGCACATAATGACACTAACGTTGGGACAATATAATGATAATATAACAATGTAGTATGTGGCGTACATTTGTTTTCACATCCAGCACAGAGTAATTAATGTCTACACTGCTCCATGTCACACTCACAATAGCTTAAAACCTAGTCTGTGATTCAAGCCTTTAACCTTACTATTTCTCCTTTATATTTTTGTGTACTAACCAAATTGTCACACTTTATAGGACAAATTAGTAGAATGAAACTATGTGTGCTTTTTCCTTTTTGGTTTGGCAACCCTGCAAACATGAAACATGGACATTATTTTACAGCAAAGGATGAAACATGGACATTATTTTACAGCAAAGGATGAAACATGGACATTATTTTACAAACCACAGTGTGTCAATAAGGAAACAGAATACAACAAATTGTAACCAAACAAATTATTTCAGAATATTTAAATTACATTACAACTGTTTAGCTGTTTTTATATATTTAAGGTTGACATTTTGTTCAATAAAAATAGAAATCCTCACCGGTATTATGGGAGAACAATGTTTAAAAAGGTATGGTATCTATTATTAGTAACATAAATTGTATAATTGAATAACAATCAACATTATTTTTTTTATATTGAACAAACTTCACATTTAATGTTAAGAAATGATAGAAAGAAAAATTACCTAAATCAACACGCACATAAATAAAAAAGCATATTAACCACAATTATCTTTGTTTTTAAGTTTAAAAATAAAATGGACACCTTTATAAAGTTTTTAATGTTGGCATTTACATAGTGTATATAATATATTATTTAAAACCTGACTGAAAATCATTGCAATATTGTTACACATTGCATCTCTCTGCAATACGATTTAAAAGTTACATGAGAAAAGTTTTAAGTGTAACATTTCATTGTTAATGGGGGGAGGGGGGGGGGGAAACAACAACTGTTTTTATTAATTAGAAATGGGAAACAGGCTACACCTGATTGTGGTTGTGTACAAAATAAAAGTAACAAAACTGACATTATTTCAATTACAGTACAAAATGACACATTAACTTTAATGTTAGGCAGTCAAAAGAGGAAACATTGTACAACAAAATGACACACTCTACCCCCAGTACAGAGGTTCATTATAACACCTAGCTATAATACAATTTATATTATTGTGGTACCATAGTAAAAACAAAAACAAAAAAAAGAGGTGTACATTTGTACATGTGTATATATATTTCTTTAGGCTTTCAAAATAGATCATTGAGACAATGTAATTCATAGTATCGTTAATACCGGTTATAACCAGCTAAATTTATGGAAAATTCAAAAAATGAACAAAATGTTTCAATCTTCAGGGGTAGTGGACTAATTACAAAGCCTAATTGTTTTTTTTAAATTTAATGTATGTAGGTTAGAAATATCTTACCGAGACAAATCAGGACAACTAATGGCCAAAAAAAAAAAAAAGAAAAGAAGTTACAGACAATACAATTAGAAGTATAACAGATCCTGTCCAATTAGTAATAGATTCTTTTTTTGTTTGGAACAATAACTGTCCTGCAAGGTGGCAACATAGACAGCAAAATGAATCAAACTTTAGATGGCCATGCAGAGTTTCCAAAGCTGAAACCCTGCTTTGTTTACCACCATTCAGTCATTAATAGTTTTACAATAATATTAGATCATAGTTTCACAAACCAATATCAACATTAATTCTCCCAGTGAAGGCCAGCATGAAAAAAAAACAGAGATATCAAACAATAGTGAGCAAGAAGATATAAACCTAGTGAGATCATACATACTGACATTTTTCTATATACATAGTTTTGTTTTAGACATTAAAGTCCCTTAATGAAAGATAATTAATTATATTTTGTAACGCTCTTGAATTTAGTTAAAATTATAAGCAATATAAAAAAAAAGTTTTAGTGAAACAAATTCCAACTAAAAAGAAGAGTTATCAAATTCATTCTTTTTAAAACAATAATGTAGAAATTGGAAAAATAATTTTGTAAAACTTGACAGTTTTCACCAATACTATTTGCACACGAAGTAACTTGCGAAATTATATCTTAGGAATAGGAGACAATCTAGGCATGCTTCTGTCAAAACTATGGTCTAAGCTGTCAGTATCTCCAATGATGTGCATCAAAGGTGGGGCAGCGTCTGCAACTTTTAAGGGATTCTTACAACCATTGCAAAGACAGTCGATGCAACTTTTCTTTTCGCTGTAACAAGGGCATTTCTGGCCAAAGCATGTTAAGTGATTTGGCATTTTGAACCGGGCACATTTACAAATGTCACTTCTTTGCTTAACTGTACTCTTCAAACTCATTTTTTTAGGCAAAGCTGATGGACTAGTTGTGCTCTGTGATGGGGATTTAGAAACATGAGATGTCAGTTCTTTTACTTCTGGAGAAACAGACAGACTATTTCGATTTCTCCTTGGCATGTTCTGGAATCTCTTCTTTGAAATTGTCAACATGAGGCGGGGTTTGACCGCTTCTTCTTTCAGGTTTGACGAATCGTTACCATTCTGTAAATGTGCTCCTTTCCTATCATTGTCAGTGTTTTTATGACATCTAGTATCTTTGCGATGCACTTCATTAATTTTGACATTCTCTGATGTTTCCTTGATATTTTTGTTCACTGTTGAGAGAAGCTGTGTAGTATGATCTTGATCACTTGAATTACCAATTTCAATGCCAGAATCAGGATCTGGTTCTGGGTGTGGTGCTTCTTCTAGGAAAGTTTCTCGCCAAAGTTGGCCAACACTATACTTGCCTGACCTATCCCTGTGGGGTCTTTGTGCTATAAGTAGAACTGGATTACCAGATGTTTCCCTTTTACTCTTTTTTATGTTATTGGTTGATGAAAAAGAAGTACTGTATTTTTGGTTAGCTAAATTTTGGGATTTAACTCCAATAGCTTTTTTTTTAATTTTTTTTATTTGCTCAGACAGTGTTCGTTTTTTATCATCTGCATGAATTATTGTCTTTGGTCTTCCTCTTTTTCTTTTAAACATTACACCATCGTGAGTTCTAAATGTTGATGATAAGCGAATTAGGTTATTAGTAGATTTTATACCTCCAGACATCGATTTCGACACAATGGGAAATTCCTTGGGTGGTGGCGTAAGGACAATGTCATCATGAAATTGCTCAGCTTCTTTTAGTACATTTAATGTCCTTTCAGCTTCACTGCCAAATCCATTTATTGATGCTTTTGAGATTTCTGCTCCCAAACTTGAGTTAGAGACATATGAACACAAACATTTAAAACAGTTTATCAAAATGCGAAATTTCTTGTTTTCCTTGAAAGTGGTTTGATCTTTGCACCAGCTACATGATGGTTTCAGGCGCATTTTCCCACCGATACAGTTGAAGCAAACATTGTGTAAACAAACATTATGAGTGGGTCCGTAGGGGCACTTTATTATATTCCCACAAACGCAACAAGAAAGCATTTGGCGGAGACATGGTAAGTACCTAAAGATATCACACCAGGTCGATTTGTCGTCTGCATTGGCACTCATAATATATCTGAGTGTCGACAAATAAAAATTATAAGCATCCATTATTTAGCTCAGTGTTTTAACATCCAAATAATGGTAAAATAAAATAATTCTAATAAACAAAAAGCGTTTTATTTAGATCTTTTCATTTAAACAAGATTGTTATTAAAATGTAAACAAATCGAATGAGTGCGCATAAAACAGTGACGTTGTTCGTAAAATAGGAAGTAGTAGATTTATTCATTTTAGCTTGGTTGATTTTCGAATTAAAAAAATAATAATTTTTCTTTAAGTTTTTATTTTCTAGTTAATTAATATTATAGGTCTTTCTATAAGATAGTATAAAGATATAGATCTACAGCTCGGACTCGAGACTATTGACGTCTCGAACCCAATTATAAAACCTAACATATCTTCCATAGAAATCGTATCACTGTGGCCTAACAGGGAATCCAGAATTCTGGCTTGTTAAATGTAGATCAGGGCCGATCTAAGGCCCTAGCCCTAGACGAAGGTGAATAGGGTGATCTCAAGTGAAATAGAAAAAAAAAATTAATCCGAAAAATACGCAAAGAGTTTAAAAAAAAACCAACCTTCTTGTATCTATATCTTAATCTTTATCAACAAATAAATTAAATTCATATAGCGCCGCGATAGCACAAATGTGCTTCATTGACGAATCATTATCACCAGACTAAAAATAACATTTCGACATTTCACCAAAAGGAAGAATTATATGGTCTTCTAGCATATGTAGTCTAACAAGTAGGCTAAACATTCACAAATAAATCTTGATTCATAGAGACTTAAATTAGAACCAGTAGACTTAGAACCATAGAGTTCTGCTATGTTTGAGATTAATGAGATTTGATCCATGTTGATCCCCCACCAATCGGAGGCTCTAGGAGGCTGCCTAGTTTTTTATACCTATGCCCAGTGCTTTTTTTTTTTTTTTTTGTAAACAAATAGGTTCCAGTACTCAGTGATAGATTGCCTAACTTTTAACTACTAACGTTTATTAATATTAATATAATTTTTCCACAGATTGAAAAAGGTGCGGTACGCCGTACAGGTGCGTAGGCCTACCGTCACCTAAAAAGCACTGCCTATTATATGCCTATAATAAGGTTGGCCCTGTGTAGATATAGACCTAGAACTAGTTTTCTCAGCCCTAATTAAATAGATAAGCTGTTATTCTTATCTTATAAAATACAGACGTTACTTCTATGAAGAGGATTTCGAAAGACTAAAACAGGCTATACAATAGGTCCTGATCTCGGAGGATATACATAGTGTAGGCGATATTATGTAATATACTTTTATATAATATTGACTTGACGAAACAAGAAAAAACAAACACAAACTGTAGCGATCAGTAGCCTACAAAGAGTCTTAAATTGGGTCTTCTGGTCAGCACAGCTAATACCCGGGTGTTGCCTCTGTCAACCAAGTATCGTCACTGCCAGCTATAGGGGTCACATTTCTGTTGTTATGCTGCGCAGTTGTCTCATTAACTGGTGCTATCCCATATCAATACTAAGAACGTCTTCTACTAGATTCCATGAACGATCTACCACGTCGCCGCATCTGGATCTAGTAGTTCGTCGCCTATTTGCTTGCCTGTCCAATGGCAATAGGCCTATATTTCACTTCTCTCTTTTCGCTCTTTGGCGAAGCAGAACAACCCTCTTTTCGTAGGCCTATATATCATCTTCTTAGGCCTACAGATGTCCCTTTACAAAAGAAGATAATGACGATCTACGTGGATCCATGTGTTCATTTAGTCGGGCATGTTAGATAGACCCAAAGCCTGCTTAATCATTATTTTTCTTGGCTGATTCAGTCAATCCGTTTCATGTTCAAAGTCTAATAGCACTAGCTAAGGAAGGATTAAGGAGCATTTGTGCGAATGTGTCATAGCTTGTGGAATAAGAAATGTCCTTTCCTTCTAATGTCCACTCTATTCTTTAATACTTGGCGGAGTGGTGCCAACGCTTACCTTCTAATGTTTGCTCTTGACTTCACTGCTGGGCGGAATGGAGCCAATTCTTCCTTATGTTCGATCTAATGATTCTAATCGATGGGCGGAGTGGAGCCAAGGCTAAAATTCCTTCAAATGTTCGCTCTAGTCTTGTCTGCTGATGGAGAGGTTTCATTATTTTTATGCTTTATTAGAATGCTTCTCATCTTTTTTTTTTATTCATCACACAGTGGAACATAGTGGAGGGCCTTAATGTTAGTTGAGTATGAGTATAATTATTTCAGGATTAATATGAAGCAATTAAACATGTGCACTTTCGATAAAAGCTATTATCAAACTTAAAAAGCACACTAAGATATATATTAGTGCCGATTCTAATTCTAATCTAGTCTTTTAATCGTCTCTATTATTATCTTCTTTTCTATTATCTTTTATGTTTTTTTTTTTTTTGAAGGAAAGTCTGTAATGTACAAGATTAATGTCTGCGTGATGTCGCTCAAATGTATAGGAGTTATTACTACTTTTCAGCGAAGTAGCTAAATCTAGTTAAGTTTCCCTTTGATTGAAGGAAATCCTGTTTCTATTAATTCCTCTAGCAGTCTAGCTTCATCAATCAGACTTAGGCTACGAATGCAGATTACAGTACAGCCTACATAAACTGTGATTATTATTTTTACCAACAAGCGAAGAATGTTTAGGTCCATAGACAAATAGAAACGAACTTAAAATCACTGGCATATATTTAGTGAAAAGGATAACTTTTTCTTGATGCACTTTTTTTTTCAAACGGGAAGCAGACGAGATATAAATCTAGTATTTTTTGTTTTTTCCCCCCAATGACGCAAATGAGAAAGTATTTACGGATATGTTTGACGATAGTTGGACTGTTTCATTGTGGAAAATAGGTCATTGTTTTTAACCAATAGTTGGACTATTTCAAATTTTTGCTCAGCAATCTAGTATTGCCCCTTTCAGACCTAGTGATCTAGTGATGATGTAAAGGTCATCTGTTTCTGTGGCCTACGGTTAACGAGGGCAATCTGATGAGTAGGACAATATTTTGTGAATGTTGTTTTGACCCGAGTGAATCCAATCGTTTGCAGGATGCGACTTTTTAGCGGCTCCCGAAAAGGGAAAAGACGCCATTAGTTTTGTGTGGCCTGTCTGTCCGTCTCTCCGTCCCGTTTAGATCTTGTAAACTAGAAAAGATAGTAAAAATCTACATCACAATATTCTAGACATTTAAAGTTCTGATGCAACGGCTACTTTTTCTTTTCGGAAAGCGAAAAATCTAATTTTTAAAATCACTTATGCAAGCATTTTTTTCATAAAAATACACCACTTTTACAACTATTCACTATTAATAGTAACAAACACTTGAGGCTCTTTATTAGGGGAAACGACTGTTAGCAATATTTTTAACACATTTATCCAATTTAGCATTACTGGTTACTACTTGCTAACCTACTTGGCGCTATCGGCCTATTCGGCAGTACGTGCCTTCGGGATACAACATGCCTATTAGACACTACAGTCCTGAGACCACGTGTCTAAGCGAGACTTCATAACCTCGCCTACTCATCGCAATTCACTGGACCTATCCTGCTAACGACGCTGCCCATGGCAGGATCAGCTCTGCCCACAGCACACTTGTGCCAACGGTAGCCGGCCACCCGCCCTACTGTGCCCACAACAGACCACAGAACTTTGGATTGAGACTCCACAAGCACTGAATCACCGGCGACCCTCTACCCGCTAGAGCGCCACCGCCAGCTGCAAGACCTCCACCCAAGATCACAGCCAGCTGCTGCATCGACAGGACAACCAGATAAGTTCGGAAGACGAAAGTGACATACTCTGGTATAAAGTGCCAAGTATGATGATATAATATCACTAAAAAAAAAGATAGATGCAAATCCCCCCCCCCCCCATTTTATTCATCCTTGTATAATTTTGTAAATAAATATCTTATCTTATATAATACAGACGTTACTTCAAAAAAGAAGATGATTACGTCCTACGCGTCATGCATTTAATCATGCATATTAACCAATGACTTAAATTCTGCCAAGTCACTGGTTTTCCTGGCTAGCTCAGGCAACCCATTCCATGCTCTAATAGCGCTAAAATTTTAAAGTCTTTCTCCATTGTTTGTTTTGTTGCGTGTATGCTCCCGATATCTCTGATGACCCAGTGTGTGGCAAACTCAAAATAATCATCCCCTAGACACCAAACACGCCAAACACGAAGGCCGTCACAGTGGCCTATTTAAACTTCTGTTGAGCCTAAATTAACTTCGAGTCATTAGTTGATGTTTTTTTAATTTCTGATATTATAGCTAAAAAAAAACTTTAAATAAAGACACTTTGTTTTGGCAAAGGATCCTACTTAGTATGACACAATTCATTAGCCTGATGACAAAATTTTAGGATGGGTGGTGTGGGAGATGAAGATGACTCCATCCTGAAGGTGGTCCCGAAATGACTTTTCATGCGAGTGTTTCTAAATGTTTGTAAAAGAGCGCACTCACTTACTGACCGGTACTATAAAAAAAAATATAAATTAAAAGTTGAGAACCTTTGATTCATTCAATCATTCAAGTCAGGGCAAAAGCGGCTTAAATTATTAATAAGCATAAGTTTGATATCCATACGTACACATAGATGCACTTGTGTTCAGGCACGAATCATGGGGTCACACCGTTAGCTTGTTAATTCCTTGTCACAAACCGGCTGTTTTTTTTTTAACCTAACGACATGACAAATTATAAAGTGATTCGCCACGTTGGGCTCATAAGGAACCCTTCCGCTACTAAAGTGTCAATTTTATTTCACGCATGCGCAAATAAGCGTCTTTTAATTATAGGCTTACGTGTTTTGAACACGACACACTGAAGGCGTCATGTGTTTGTTTTTTTTAAAAAAAGAAGAAGACAAACGCATCTGTGGTTAATTATTCACTTTAAACATTGACTATATAAATGGATGTTAAATAATCATGTTTTGATTCTGACATAAGTGGTCGATAGTTAGAGCGCACGTGATATTGCCGCTATATGGGCCTACCTATTCTAGCCTAAAAATTGGTACATTAAGTCTACAGCACTATTTCTTCATAGACCATAAAGTTCGACAATTACTTCGCATACAATGGAGAATGTCGATTTTCATAAAAATGGAGACATTAAACTTTTCCGAATTTCTGGACTGGAAAGAGAACATGAAAAAAAGCTCAGAAGCAATGAGAATGAGACCCCAATGTCGTCAGGTATATACGTCATTTCCGGCGAAGCCTCGTTTGAAGCAGAGAAAACAATCCAAATTGAAGCTCAGCCCCGTGCTGATTCGCTGTTATACAAACTGGACGAGACTCCGCCAGCCCATTACCTTTTGTTGTTCGCCATTCAGCAGTGCTGCTTGGCTATCTCCACTCCTCTGGGGACCGCTGTTATAGTCGCTGAAGCAGTGTGCGCCCAGGACGAGCAGGACATCAAGGTTCGAATTTTGAGCTCGACCATGCTTATGATGGGGCTCTCAACATTCGCCATGACAACATTCGGGGTCCGTCTTCCCATATTTCAAGGGCCTTCGGCCACGTATATAATTCCTCTTTTGGCTATGATGTCTCTGCCAGAGTTCAGCTGCCCTGCCACGTTCATACAGGTGGACTCTAGGGATAACTCTTCAGTTCTCATGGCCGTGGTGAACAATGTCAGCGTGATAAACCAAGAAATTGTGTTCGCGAGACTTAACGCTTACGGCGGAAGTCTACTTCTGGCTGGCTTCTTGCATTTCCTCTTTGGGATGACCGGACTCGTTAGTATTATAACTCGATTCGTTGGGCCAATCACCATAGTCCCCGTGGTCACCTTGTTTGGAATCTACATTCACACTGTTGTGGTCAGTTTTTCGGAGACAAACTGGTTGGTAGCAGCCATCACGGCGAGCACGTGCCTCATTTTCGCTTTATATTTGAGCAATTATAACACTCCCGTGCCGTTCTGGACACCTGGGCGTGGATTTCATATTATCTGGCAGCCTTTACACCAGACCTTTGCCTTGCTCATAAGTATCATTATAGGATGGCTAATAAGCTACGCCATGACCGAGACAGACTTTTTATCCAGCGATCCTAAAAGTGTATCCTTTAACGCTCGAACGGACGCTAGAGCTGGCGTTATAGATGAGGTGCCGTGGTTTTTGTTTCCGTATCCAGGACAATTTGGGGTTCCATCTTTTAGCATTGGGGCGTTCATTACTTTCCTGATCAACACGGTCTTGTCTGTACTAGACTCCATCGCTGACTACAACGCATGCGCCAAGGTTTCCAAAGCGCCACCACCGCCTGCGTACTCGATCAACAGAGGCATCGCCGTGGAAGGGCTCATGAGTATGCTGAGTGGAAGCATGGGTTGTGGTCACGCCACTGTGTCGTACGGAGAAAACATTGGCATTATAGGAATAAGCAGAGTAGCCAGTCGAAGCGTGTTCCAACTAGTGGGATTTATGTATATTGTGTTCGCTGTATTCGGGAAAGTAGGTGCTTTCTTTATCACAATGCCATATTCCGTTGTCGGAGGTTCTCAAATTATTTCCTTCGGTATTCTAATCGGGGTTATTCTGTCTTACTTAAGACTCATTGATCTTAACTCTACACGTAACTTGAGCATCATAGGAATCGCCCTTCTTCTTGGGATGATGCTACCTTATTGGGTACAGAAGAATCCCAACGCCATTCACACCGGAATCGGTCAGCTGGACAATGTTATACTTCTGTGTTTGTCGAACCCATCGTTTGTCGGGGGATTCTTCGCTTGTTTCATGGATAACACTGTGCCCGGAACAAAGGAAGAAAGAGGTGTAGCTTTAGAGTTGATTGCCGCAACAGAACCACACGTCTATGAGGAGAACATACTGACTACCGGTGCACCATCGGCAGACATATCTAGACATTTTGAACATGACATGAGCGTGTACCGATTGCCATGGATAGATGAAACATTCAGGAAATGGAAAATAGCCAAATTTATTCCTATTTTTGAATCGAAAAAATCAGACGTGTGAAAAAAAATTTCGCGTACGATCGTTTCAGAAAAAGGAAAAATAACTGTATCTTATTTCATCCAGTCACACCACTCAGACTATACAAGCCTTCGACTCAGATTCATTGATTGCAAGGCCGACTTTTTTTTTTTTTTACTGCAGGATAGAAGTTTTATTTTTGCCATCAATATGGTCTAGAATATAGATCTAATAAACACTAGTTTAAAAAGGTTTCAGTATGGAAGGACCAGTATGGTCAAGCAAATATATTTTGTAATAAAGCATATCTAATATAGAGGCCTGCTATGTTTTATCTACGTAACATGTGTGTTTGTGTGCACAATTGTAAGATACTTAGCCAGTTCCTTACTTCGTAGATTTATTTAAGCTATACAAACAACTAAGGATGAGAATTTATCAAGTTTTTAATGTTCTTTTAATATGTTTTTAAAATGACTTTTGTATAGCACTTTTTTTCCCCATGCCCATAGCATGCTCAGTGCGCTCTGGTTCAATCTCTTTTGTGAAGCTGGGTGTGGGGAGGTGGGGAAGGTATTTGGCAGGTTTCCGTGCTGCCTACACGTAGGCTATTCAACAAACACAAGTCAAGCCCCATACCAGCGGACGTTCAATTATATAGCCAAGAGGCTTATGCTACTCTGCCAGATATTCTTTCTTTGACAATTGAAATCTTAAAATAATCGCCATCTTTTGTTGAGGATAAAAGAAAACGTCTTTTAGTTAAAAGATCGGTACGTAAACCTGCATTCCATCTTCTAGCAAGCTATTTTAACGCCTATGACACTTATTACGAGAGAAAACAGTTACTAGGTCCCCGAAACGTTATCAAAATATAAGACAGTACTTTACACACAAAAGAATGTTTTGTTGACAGTTTTGTTAGTCATTGGAAAAGATTTTATGTACATGTTTGTGATATTTTTTTTTAATGCATTTCTCTTCCCTAGTCTGTTGGACCGTTGGGGCACCACACAAGATCTGTTAACCGTCTTTCTACATTTCTCTCTGTCTTTTGTTCTTTCAAGAACATGGCCGTCCAATCTTTTATTGTCTTCCAATCACTTTCTGTCTGCCTCTTCTTCTTTTTCCTGGTACTTTTCCCTGAATAGGAAGGTCTTTGCGGGCCCCGAGGACCTTGTGATATGGCCGTAGATTTCTCCAGCAGATCATCGCGGGGTCCGATCGCTAAACGAATTTAATCTTTAATCTCTTCATTTGTGATGGGGTCTTTGTATGTGATAGCTAGTAACGTATCACCAATGAAATAAAGCACCCAGAAAGTGATCAAATAGTTGTATTGCTTTTATAGTATAATGTTCATCTCCGTACTGTACAGAAGCCTGGAAAATATACGCTTTTATATTATAGATGGGTATATATTATAGGTTTTATTGAAGTTATCCTCTTTAAAATCAAAATTGTACAGATCACCCGATCTTTGAAAACAAACAGGATATTCCCCTCTATGAGTCAAAAAAATAAAAAAGTGTTTCCCAAACTGTGTGCCTGAATAGGTGTCCCACGAACTACTGAGATAATTAACAAGTAGGCTATGCTACCCGGCTCCTTCGACACGGAGGTCACGTGCTACCACGTGAATTAATCTCTCTAAAAAATAAACAAAGGGTTCCGCTAAATATTTAGTATGTGCGAAGTGTTCCGTTAAGGAAAAAGTTTGGAAACCACTGCCATAGACTATATATACTATTAATATATATAGCCTATGATAAAAATACAGCCATTTCATGTCTGCTGCACTTGAAATGATGGCAGGACTGTGACTGTACTTATTTAGTCATTTTTAAATCTCATACTAAAACAGGAGATAAATTAAGTAAAAGAAATACTTAGTTATGTTTTATAAAGCAATGATAAATGAACATATACAAATATATGTCCTCAAAAGTAAAGTAGCAATTATACATAAAACACTGAGCCTTAATCTTCAAATACAAAAACAAAATCTAATAAAATACACAGAAAGACACAAAGATAAAGGCACATTCCTTGTTCCATATGCTAGGACAAATGTGTACTAATTCTCCTTCTTCCCTAGTGCTATTAGAACATGGAATGGGTTGCTTGAGCCAGCCAGGAATACCAATGACTTTGCAGAATGTACGTTTCTGGTTAGGCCTAACATGCATTACTAGATCTAGATGCATAAGGCGTTGGACGTAATCATCTTCTTTTTTGAAGTAACGTCTGTATTATATAAGATAATATAAGATTTATATATAATTTCTTTTAATGTGTATTATTTCACTATACTTCTTAATTTTAGAAAAGTGAAACCCTCTAATTATCCAATATTCTTATGTAGGACTGACACTGTGACACATATAGGGGCCTACTATCTGGAGATACTAAATTCCCTCCCCCAACTCATATAGCCTATTTATAGTTTTTTCAAGTCTAAATCCAGCCCTGAACATGTCAACGTGATAGTGGTTCTTTTTTTTTTTTTTTTTTTTAATAATTATTTAGGAGTGTGTAAAAGTATCTGGCACAATCTTTATACATAGATGTAGGCTAATATTTCAGAATAATGTTTGAACATTCGCAAACTAAGAACAAAATTGCATTTATTGCCTCCCTTACATTAAGTTGGAGGTTGAGCTATTTTCGTCGCAGTAATATATAGTAACTATAACACTAAATTCCTGCTACGTCATGTTTAATGAAATTGAAATTATTATTTTAATTTAAATTTTTTTTTAAAATATACACAAACTAAAACAAACTCTTGACTTTATGTTGTATTGTTGAATCCCGATCTGTCACTTGTAACTAGAACACAAGGATTCAGCAATGTCACGGTCAATGAACCAAGCACCAACCTATCAAAATGTTGACACGTGACCTTACAATACTCGGGGACGTTATAGTTTATTTCCTTCTTCATGTCCACGTATGCTAGCTATCTGTTGTTGGTAGATTTATGAGACCGAGGCGATCAACCTCCTTAACTTGACAGGACAACAAGCAAAATATAGATCTAGGCCTACAAGTTACGTTTTTTAAAAAAAAAACAAAGTTCAGTACTGTAGGATTTATTTTCCTTTGTTTATATCAAACAAAAAAAAAATGATTAATTACCACTATTCAATTAAATAATGTTTGTTTGTTGTGGTTTTTTTTTTTAAATTAATTTATGTTTTGGTAGGAACAATGAATAATTGTACAAATTTTTTCAACTTCATCCGAGATTGGGAAGTAGGAGAAATAACGTTTTTAAAATGTGTACCAGACAGCTACTTTAACTCTTTCTCTCCTAACTGACGATACCAACCAACGTTGATTCCACCAGAGTGTGGTAAATAATTACGGAGAGAAAGAGTTAAGCTTTGTAAAAAAAAAAAATGCGTAGGCTATCTGTAATCTTAAATTGTAAAATAGGCCTAGTTAATTTCGATAAAGATTAATATATGTCAATTTGTAATGCCTATTAAATTTCCATAAGGTTCATGTTTAATCTACTTAAAATAATGATTTCAAAATGCCCTGGATTGTCATGAAACAGGTAGCCATTTACGAAAGTCAATATCAGAAATCTGCAATGTTTTTGAAGATCTGGTTTGACATTTTTTTATTTTAAGCAAAAAATTACAGTAGCATAAAAGAGATAAAATAGCGTCACCGCTCCTGCAAATACTTACTTACTTTGGTCCTCCCGCACCGTTCGGCGCATAGGGCGGCAAGCTGTCACCACAAAGATCTGTCATTGGCAATGTCTGAAGCCTCTTCCCACCTGTTTTCCACTGTTCTGAGGTCCTCCATGAAGGTGTGGCGCCAAGTAATGCGAGGACGTCCCTGTTTGCGCTTTCCTCGTATTGGCCTCCATGTCATTGCAACTCTTGGTATGCGAAGTTCAAACCTCATGCGACGCTCTGTCACAACCTCACTAAGTGTTCGACTCCCAGTTCGGCATAGGATTTCCTTGTATGAGACCAGATCTGTGTAACTGACTCCCAAAATCCGTCTCAGCCATTTTTGTTGAGCCACATTTAGTCTTTTCTCAATTTTGACAGATGACTTCCATGTCTCACATGCATATGTTGCAGTTGGAATGACGATTGTGTTAAGAAGGTGTATTTTTGTCTCGAGTCCAATGGCTTGGATTGTTCAAATAGGCTGCAGCCTTCCCCGCCTTTCCTATTCGGCACGCTACATCATGGTAGGCACCCCCATCATTTGTTATGATGCTGCCAAGGTACGTGAACTTGTCCAGCTCTTCAAGCTTTGACTCGCCCTTTGCCTTATATCCCACTTCCAAAATTTTAGTCTTATAGAAGTTTATGCGGAGTCGATTTTGGGTGCCTCTCTATCTAGGCTCTCCGTCATTTCTTGTATGCATTTATTTGTGTAAATACCTCGAATGTCTAATAATAGCCATGGTAATAACCTACAATTCTTTCTTTAGTTATAAGTAGGGCCTAATTAAACGTTTTTATTATACAAAACTAAAACATGAACTGCTCTACGCAACCTTTCAAACGTTTAAATACCCTAATTTTATTTTATTTTTAAAAAAAGTTTTTTTTCTTTTAAAATTCTTTTAATTTGTTGATCATTCGGCCTGTGCAGTACGTCATTTAGAGATCCAATAATCAATAATTTTAAAGTAACCACGGCACTTGTAGATCTAGATCCGAGAAGTGGAAAAAAAAAGTGTAGGCCTAGCTTGTAGCTAGCTGCCTGTTTCTAATTGTCTCTCTTTGTGACTATTTAAAGTACATCAAACACGTGACCAAATATTTGTGTTCTCTTCATACACATTCCTAAACTGCGAGAAGCTAGATCTTCTTAATGATTCGGTTAAAAAAAAATAAATAATAAAAACGAAATATTTCACAACACACGAATAGGGGCGGGCATACATTAAAAAAAAATAGTAGCCTAAAGTATTTTTTTAGACATAGCGATCTATAGGGCAGATGATATAAAGGTCATCTGATTCTGTTGCCCAAGGTTAACGAGGATGTCATGTGGCCAGCACAACAACTAATGTCAGGTACCCATTAGAGCTGGGTGGACTCACGAGGCGCCCTAAAAATCAAGAAAATTAAAAATCCCCTAAGCCAAGCTCCCTTCTCCCAAAAAAGTGAGAATAATAGAAAGGAAATTAATCCATTAAAATATAATGCTGCAGTTGAATATAGGAAGGTTGTAGTTCTTAGCTTATTTTAATATGTAACATTTTTTATAGGGAAATAAAAAAAATGTAAAATTATGTATATTTTCTGAAAGATTGTTTGATTGTACAGAAACAAATATGGGCTACACAATAAATCTAATTATTAAATGACTAATTTCTTTACTTTGGCGTAATGATTAGAACTAGCCTTAGAACCACCGCGATCTTTAAAATTGTGTAGGCCTAGTTACCGACTACCTGACTCGATTAAAATGTGCCTGGCCAGTAGCCTATATATACTCTGACCTACACAAACCGGTCTGATTATAAGCAATCTTCGTTTCGGATATTAACCGAGGAGTCAGTGGCCTAACTGCACTTACTTCGCAACAGGGATGGACTGGGGGTCAAAATCGGCCCGGGCATTTCTATACCACCCGGTCCATAAATTGTATATTATATGATGGACATCAGATTTTAGGTCTACCTGTCATCAAAATCCTTGTGTTAAGTTTGATAAGACCATATGTTGTTTTTTAATCGCAAAGTGTATAGGCCTTAAAAAGGACGAAGCCTTTTAGTATCTCTGTCTACGGATGTAGACCATTACATTATTTCGGAAAATGTGTTAGATTAAATTAGTAGGCCTTTGTAGAGTATGTGAAAGATATTCTTTTAGGCTATATACTTCGCTCAGAGGGCCCCTGTTATAAGGAATACTATAAAACCTTTAACAATTAAATACGTGCCTTGGTGACATCCATGCGGCCCTTATATTATAAATACAGACGTGATTTCAAAAAAGAAGATGATACTTTGGTCAAGTGTGGTCCTACCGGCCCATTTGGATACCAGCACACTGGGCATTTGCCCTAATGCCCATATAGCCAGTCCGCCCCTGCTTCGCAATGGCATATTTTATAGAAATACATCAAACAAATAATAAGAAATACGAATAATTAAGAATAATAAATAATGCATAGACAGAATGGGGCTTGGGGTTAATGCAATTACTAGATTTTTTTTATACATTGAGGAAATTCTTCTCCGGCAAACTGTGCTTTAAGAGGCCGTACACATATTTATATTGAATATATATATATATGTACAACTATGTAAACGTAAAGAAATATAAAGAATGAACATAGAGATGATCGAACCCTACGCGCTGCCATTCCTCGTTGTACTGTGAGAGGTTTGGTCTATCTTCAAATCTGAAGGAGCATCCAAAATGTGTAAACATAAAATTTAATTTTGCCTATACCAATAAAGAAGTCAGTAAAAAAGTATTCGGCAGGGATCATAGCATTATGTAACAAAACAAAAACAGAACGGAAAAACCCGAATGAAACTGGGCAAAAACATATTGAGTCTATTGATGCCGACCCATCAGTATATATATATATATAATGTCACTTGGCTTGAAGGTCTCCAGTGCTAGTATTTGAAGGTCGTTAGATGAATGCCTTAGCTAAGTAGCATTAAGGTCCACTAGTTTCAAGCAACTGTTGGTTGAGACTTGAGAGGCCAGCTTTATCAGATATTCTAGTGGCATGATGCATAAAAGACAGCATCTGGATAAGTCTTCTGCGTCTCCAACCATCTACTAGTTTTTTTTTTAGCTGGGAGGTATTCATCCAGCTTTTTGTAACTCTCAAAGCATATACAGTTAGTAGCCTATTGATAGTTCTCTCCTAAGAGATATTGGACCTAGATTAGTCATTATTTCAGCCTCATTTACTGGGCTTGTCCTAAAGGTTCCACAGATAGATCTTAGTGCTTGGGACTGTATCTTATCAAGCTGTTAAAGCGCTGTCCTAGAGCCATAGATATGCACAAGAAGACTGTCCTCGATCTGTGATCGGACTGCTCCTAAATGCAGTGATCGAAGCATGTCTGCTCTGGCTCCCCACTTCGTAGATGCCAGCTTTCGCACCATGGGGCAACTTCTTGGATGTGCTCACACATTTTTAGTTTACGATCTAAAGTTACACCAGTCCCGAGCGTGAACAGAGAATAGGCCGTCTTGCGCGTCTTGGGTGTGTTTATTTCTGGCCTCCATTTGTGTGTGTGTGTGTGTGTGTTTGTGTGTGTATTAGCAGAGCGTATTGAGATCTTCTTGCAACACTTTTTTTGTGATTGCCACCTTCAGGATTTCCAAAGGATAATGTCTTCAGCAAAGAGCAGATCTTGGTATTTTAGCTGTGCCGGTAGGTCATTTATGAAGGCCGTGAAAAGGGGACATAACAGGACAGAGCCCTGGGGGAGGTTGTGATCGAGGGTCCATGAGACTTTTCCATACATATAGGCCCCTATATGATACTTTTTATAATATTTTTAGTCTAGTTCAAGGTGACCAGATATTTGGGGAGCGAAAGCGGGACACGTGTCGATCAAGGGAGGTACATAAAACATTTAGATTTTTTTCGAGCAATATTGCTTTCAACAACGTTATTATAATACATCACACACACACACACACATGTACACATAACCTTTAGTTTTACAGGTGTAGACCTACACACAATAATTTAAATAACTGAAGTTTTTGTTTCTTTTAATGTTTTTCAAAATAGATAATCTTTCTATGCGATCCACCTGAAAGCGTTAACTTGTGGAATAAGCCACTTAAATTCTTTCTGAAATACTCGGCACAATTTACGTATAAATTTAGGCTACGATTATCACTGCGACATTATTTTTTTTTTTACCAACTAGTCTCATCCAAAGAAGGCAGGATGCTGTAAAGTAAAAGCGTTAGCTATGCCTCTAGCTCAGGAGTCTGCGAAGCAGCGAACAGGAAATAATTAAGTAGCCTATCAAAAAGGAAACGGTGCAAGGCGGTAATTAAGGCCCTTCTTTTAAGCTCCAGTCAAAAGATTAAGAACGACTTTAAAATCGAAAAGTGACATTAATCAACTTTTTTTTATGAAAGCGGGACATCAGCAGTCCCCCACGAACATTGTATGAAAAGCGTGACAGAAGACTGTCAAAAGCGGGACTGTCCCGCCTAAGTCGGGATGTCTGGTCACCTTATCTATACTTCATATGCAGATTTTATCATTACAAATATAGGTCTGTGTCATAGATATTCTTACTGCTGTTAGTTGTCCACTCTCCAATAAAGAAAAGTTGAAAAGATAAAACTAAATGCATCAGAAAAAAAAAAAAACAAGGACCGAGGGAGGATTGGAGTTAGATCTAGATTCTAGATCTAGATAGTAGATGTATACTTACCTAATATACTATAATATAGATCTCTAGAGAGACTAGATCTATCTAAATAAATTTGATCTAGATGTACCTCACCTATAACTTCTTTTTGTGTGCATTAGATCTATTAATGCATAATGATAATTAATTAGATATTCATATTTATTTATTTTGTAAACAATATTAATAATTTAATATTATTATTATATTAATATATTTGCCAATTTGGAGTTTCTGGCAGTGTTACTCAAGTCACACTCAAGTCCAACTTCAAGTGACTCCAACTAAGAGTCTAACTAGTCTAAGTCACTAAGACTGACTAAGAGTAAGACTTAGTCTTTAGAAGTAAGTTAGTCACTAAATCAAGACAAGTCTGAAGTCACTTATTAGATCTAGTCAGTTCTGACTTTCGCCACTTATTAATCTAATTAGATCTACTAGAGTCTAGATCAATACTTATACTGTGCAGTTCCAGTGGACTAGATGATAGCTCTAATCATCTAAGTGGTAAGCTTAGCCTTATTATTGCTGCTGTACACAGTACAGTGTATAGACTGTCACTATAGAATACTATAGATGTATAGTCACATAATAATAGTGTATATGAATCATTTTATCATTGCATTATCATTGATTAGGCAAGGGTTGATCCTAAGCCAGGCTAGCAACCTAAGGATTTGATTTAAATTTAGGATAGTACTTAGAGTAGTTAGACTTAGATTTAGATATTTAGTATGATCTAGATCTCTACACTCTAGATCAGTGGTCTTCAACCAGGGGTGTATGCGTGGGGGGGGGGGCAAAGGGGGACTAGAGATGAAAGAAGAAACTAGATGTGCACTTAAATGGTCTTTAAAAAAATAAAATTTTCTCCAAATTAACGCTAACTCAATACAGACAAATTAGAATTAGCTTGCTTCTAATTGAAGAACACAAACATCATTAGAAATTGAGTTTGGGAATTCCCTTTTACTATGTTTAAATTCTTACTCTGTTGCTGTAATCAGAGGGTATCAATTGTCTTTAGTTGTTGTGTAGGTGTAAACGTTGATGATTTGATAAACTGATTTATAATCAAAGTAGGTATCGTAATACGCTTTTTAGATTTAGTTTATTTTATCTACATATATATATAATGTGAATATATTAATATGTAAATGTTAATTTAAAAAAAAAATGCTAAAGCTAACATTATTTAACCTTTTTTTAACAATGAAAACATTGCCAAAGTTGGTCATGAGGAAAACTCACCAATGGGGAAACATCAATCTGTTGTAAAATTTATTGAGTTGCCACCAGATAAAAAGTATTCCAATGTTCTACTTTGAGTGACAACATTTTCCAATGAGGTTATGAAACCAAGTCAGCTCTTCATGAACATATATATATAGCAATGTCCAAAAGTAATTTAAGGATATTCATTAACAATTAAAAAACTTTCTACTATTCAAACAATATTTAAAAAAAAACGGCAAAGCAGAATATGATTTAGTGGCCTCTTAGAAATTAGCATAGATAGTTGTTGCTTTTTTTTACCACTTATGATGTTGTTTGAAAATTGATTAAAACTAAAATTAAAATTGTTAAAACATATATATGTGAGACCAAAATTTTTTTTTTGTTTAGTGATGAAATATTATTTAAAAGTTTATTATGTTTTAGATGTAGAGCTCTAAATAAACTTGAATCAATTTCTTGATGAACTACAGCTAATGTAATATTTATTAACAATTTACAAAGATTCAACTTGAAAAATAAATATGTATAAAGAAATAAGAGAAATGATAATTTAAACAATATATAACTCATTACAAATACTTATCTTTACTGTCTCACATCTCTTGGTCATCTCTCATCAACTATCACCCATGTAACTTAAATGTTACTATTCATTATGACAGACCAGCTCATGGTTTCATCAGAAACGCTGCAGTCTACCCAACCAACATCCGCACTACTTTCCTCATGGTTACCTGAGACACACACACAAACACTACATAACAATTTACATCACTTCGCCTACCGTAGTTACATACTAAGTAGGTTTATTAGGCATAAATAACAATTTATATGACAAATTTATTTGAATTTTGAATAACTGTGCCTGATTATGTTGTCTAATTTTGTTCAAAAGATTTTCAAAAAAATTAACTGTGGGTAAGCAATGTGGATTATGATTGTACTGACCCACAGCTCTGTAAAGACATAATACATCCTACATCAATATGTTCAATGTAGAATCTGTACAATTAAAAATTACAAGCTTTGTACCTAAAAATTCGTCTTCAGTTAATCTGTCAGATCATTGATTCAGACAGTGATGTTATGTCTGATTTAAATTCAGCTTTTCTGATCAGTTTGGGTAAAAATATATTATTCGTCATTTGCACCAATTTTTAACTCTTATAATTTGTCTTTTGTGGATGTTGAAGATTACGAATGTGTTTATTCAGAGAATTGTAGTACATTAGACAAAATTAGATCTTCTTCAACTCACCAGTTAGTATCAAGTTCTCATTGCACATTTAGACAGTTTTTTGTGAATTCAGATCAATAGCCTCTTTCCAAAACAAAAAAAGTTGACCCAGAATCCTTTGATTACCTGGCAGACTAATGCTGATAGTAATGGTAAGAGACATAAACAGGCACACCTTTGACTGTCTGCGTTGCATTGTCATTTTTGAAGGAAACATAAGCTCAGAATGATGGCTTTGATTTCTAAATTGTTGTTGGCTTCCTGCCATAAGCACTGGCAGTGATTGGGTATTTTCAGTGTGTGGAGTGACAAGTAGCGATCGTAGGGCTAGACTAAACCCAAAAACATTAGATATGCTGACTTAATAAAATACTACATGCAACTCTAGCTGATATCACACCAGGGCCATCACACCATATACACCAGTTGAGTACTCCCTCTTCAGATATGCCTCTAAGTATAATTGGAGACCCTTGGCAAAGGAACTTGGTGGTCCCAAATGAAACAGAAAAAAAAATATGAAAAAATAAAATTGCGCTAATTGTTAAATACCTAATGTACTAAAACAATAACATTTGGGACAAGTTTCAAAATTTCTTCTCGAAAAAAAAATGTTTTTTTAATCCTGTAGAAGGCCTCCACCAATTGGAGACCCTAAGCAGCTGCCTAATTTGCCTAAGCCAAAAGCCAGCTACACATCTTCATATGAGCTGGTTTAACTTTACACAACCATCATTGTCCACTGTGCTCACTCTATCAAAACCAATTATTTTGTTTAAAAAAAAATAGTGCTAATTGCATCCGGTTTATGATGGATTGGTTCATGCTCAATATGATGGATTGGTTCATGCTCAATATGAGTGTCTAAAATCATATACATGTACTTAAACATGCCTATTTTTAACTTTGTCACAGTTCCATAATATCCATTTTTTTTATATCAGCTGTGATAGGCTTCTTTGGAAATGATCTTTTTTAGTGTTATGTTTTAGGGCAATTTGTTGGATGCTGTGAGCATATAATTTAACACAAATTTAATGATGGCCCATGAATGATATCAAGTCAGATTTAAACTTGTGATTAACAAAAAAAATTATGCAATGAAATAGTGGGTTATGACATGGTAGTAGTATATGGGAATGAGATTTGTTAGATCTTATTTAAAATGTAAGGATTCACTAGGAATCGAGTTACTTAAAACCATTTTCGATTCATTTCTTACCAATATTTAAATGTAGAGATATATGACATTCTGCATTCTAATTTAACAGAATCATTGCTAACTTTGCCAGTTCCTATGCCAATTTGTTTTTTTGTTAACTTTTACTACAAATATGATTACTTGCCATTGTTTTTCATTGGCTAGTACCATCTATCACAAGGTTGGTCTGACAGTTATTATTATTTTGATGCATATTTTTATTCCTTATACTTAAAATAATCTATTTTACATTTTATTTTTAAAAAAAAAAAGATTTTTTTTGTATCCAACATTTATTTCCCCCCCATCCATCAAGAGAGTGCAAGCTAATTTTAGGAATTTAAATAAAAAACCAAAAGCCAGTTAAACCCTATAATGTGAGAACTACTGTATTCCAATTCACAGTATTGTATTTTTTTTTTTGTCAATATAAAAATGTAAAATATTTGGACAGTTTCCAAGTAATACATTACAAGTATAAAATGTTTTTTTTTATTCTTAATGACTTAAAATAATTTGTTATTATTCATAATAGTTTTGTTCTTTGTGAATATTACAGATTATCTTATTGAATTTATTTAATAATTTACTTTTTAACTAGATCAAGAAACAGTAAAAAAAACAACAACACATTTCTTTTTAAGATTCTTACAGAAAATTGGATCAATCAGGACATTTCATTTCTATGTTTAAGAAAGATTAACATTATTGGACATTACAAAGCCATATGATAAACACAAATAAAATAAAAAAAATTAATCCCTTCACATATTAAAAGTTGTTTTTTTTTTATTTTGAAAACATTTTTAAACATATGAATTCAAACCAAGAGTTTCACATTTTTTCTGTTCTACCCAATCTGAACAAATAACCCAACCTAAATCCGGGAATCAATGCCAGAACTTTTTGGAAAAGATTAAGCCATGAAAAGGAAAGAATCAATATTTTTATTCTTTGAATCTCCTTTAGTAAAGAGAATATTTGTACAGCACCAAATAAAATGTGAATTTTTAGCTTCTCTTGGGATTTGATTTCTTTAGAAATAAGACGACAGACATTTTCTTTTTTAAAAAATTCAACCCATTGACCTTTCTTTAAAAAAAAACAACAAAAAACTTGTTGAAGATCTCAGTGTTAGGGTTGGATTTTCTGTTGAGCAGTGTTACAAGCTCACATGATTAAGTCTCATGTGTCTTCATGAAACTTTGTAGTTCTTCTTAAACTTGTTACAGAGAAAGTTTGAACTACACTAAATTGAGAGTATTGTGTTCTTTTAAACTGGTGCTCTCTGACTTACAGACATTCACTCACAGGAAATAAACCTGGCCTAGAGCATGATGGATATTTTTAAAAAATTGATTCCTAATTTCTCCAGTATTTACTTTGAGTCATTAAAAAAATATATATTCATATTTGATGCCAATTCGTTGTAGTTCTAAAGTCTGCAAACTTTGTTTTGAAATATGCTTAGCTAACATTGAACCTACAGTAAGACTAGTCAAGAAATATGTATTAGAAATGGTTCTGTGGTTAACACCTTTGTAAATTGGAGAGCACCTGTAATATCCATATTGCTATGTTTTTTTAAATGGCAAATTTTGTATTCACAGAATAGTGTGTCTATCATGTTGTTTTCTTTATTGAAACAAGCTCTTCTGGCCTTGGTTTTAATAGTTTCACTTGTTTGCACTAGTAAAGGTAATTAAACTGTTTTTTTAAATAATCAGTGATACATTTTGGCAAAAAAAAGTGCAAAGAATTATTAGTTAACTATTTGATTTAAATGATGTTTGTTTATAAATGTTTCTACCCCCAACATTTAAAGCAAGAAAAACTTAATTTCATATTTGGTAGATTCCACTTATTTTTGTGCATGAAATCTTGGCTATCAGCTATCAACTAATAGCTGTTTGATGTATCCATGAAATGAAAGGTTTTAGAATTAATTTGGCTGGGTAAAAAAACTTAGTAAACAACGTCAAAGACTTCAATAAATAGTCACCACAGCTCATTCTTTTTAGTTACTAATTGTATAACAATTCAAAGTAACTGGCTCATGAAATAATTCACTTTGCAAGATGGTTAATGCTTAAATAAATTCATCTATATATTGTTTTATCTGCATAAAAATGTTTAATTTAAAATATGTATCAAAGCTTATGAATTTAACAATTTCGTTAAAAGTAAGTAAGTAGATCTTTGGGGCAGATGATGTAAAGGTCATCTATTTCTTTGGCCCACAGATAATGAAAGTGTCATGTGGCCAGCTTAACAACTTTACTTTTCCCAACTAAAGTCAGGTACCTATTACAGCTGTGTGGACTCAGAGGTACCCTAAAGATACCAAAATTAAAAACCCCTGTCTTCACCCAGGATTCAATCCTGAGACTCTCCTGGTTTAGAAACCAAGGGCTTTACCTCTTAGCCACTGCATCTCCTAGTTTACTGGAAAATAAAGTTTTGATAAGAAATAAAAAAAACATTGTTTTTAGTCTGATTTTAGTCAGAACCTAATTTGGTAATAATATCAATCTCTATTTATAATGTTGAATACTTTTTTATTGTATAAGCAACATTTATATTTTATTTAACAACATTAAACATTAAAACTTCAACAAAAAATTATACACTTTATTTTTGTGTGCTGCTTTTGTAATAATAATGGTAAAAGTAAGTAAAGTTCCCCTTTCAGACCTTGTAGTCTATAGGGCAGATGATGTAAAGGTCATCTGTTTCTGTGGCCTACGGTTAAAGAGGGTGTCATGTGGCCAGCACAGCGACCAACCGCCTTTACTTTTCCCCAACTAATGTCAGGTACCCATTAGAGCTGGGTGGACTCAGAGGCACCTGAAGATCCTGAAATTAAAAATCCCAATCCTCACCGAGATTCGAGCCCCGGTCTCCAGTTTGGAAGCTAAGCGCTTTACCACCAGCCATCACACCTCCTAACAATAATGGTGTTATGGTATAATTTTAATAGCTTTAAATTTCTTTCAACAATTTTTCAAAAATCTTCATTTTGTAAACATTGAAGTTTATTTCAATCTCAGGCCAGCCACAAGGAAACAGAATTGGTGAGGTTTACTATGAAGAAGACTTGATCACTCGCCTGCTTAGCCGCTATGTGAAGGAGGCCAGACCAGTTCTTCATCCCAACGATGCTGTTTCTGTCTCTGTGAAATTTTCATTTGTTAGAATAGAGGACTTGGTAATTATAATTGTGTTTTTGTCTCTCATTAAAAGTTAACATTTTAAAATATTTTGTATTTTATTATATTAAGGTACTAAAATGTACTTACATATACTAAAAATGCTTTCTATGTATGTGTTCTACTTAGGATGAATCAACAGATACATTTTCAGCATCTATGTTCATTGTTCAGGTATTGTTGAAGAAATCATTTTTTAATGCACATTTTCATATTGGAAAAAAAAGTTGATCATTGCTTAGATGGTTAAACAGTTTTGATAATTGATACCAGTCGATTTGATCTTATGCTAAAAATTATAAAAGCGTTAAATAGGAATCCTGCTTGAATATTAAATTTGAGAATTTTATACAGGAGTTCTATGTTGATTTTTATTATCTTTTTTTTTTCTAAAAAATTATAATAATATAGTTCGTCCATCATAATATGATAATGACCACATTTGTCACCCAGGGGTTTTAGAGGTTTGCATTATGGATTTGTGCTTCCTCATGTGACTGGTGAGACCCATGTGAGCCTGGAATGTTAGGCTGCACATTTGGTATTCCAGCTTAAGCTGGAGTCATTGGCCTCATTTTTTCTTATGCACTTTTCTTCTGCCAGTGCAATTTTTACACCAGTTTTCACAACACTGTACGGCAATGCTCTATCATCTATCTTCCAGATGGAAGGGTCTATGTTGAAGGTTACCTGAGACACTTTGTCCACCTTGTATTTGCTCCTTCTTTTAGCTGGCAATAAAGGAGTTGTCCATTTTACAGATGTGACTTGCCTGTTGCATTTGATACATATGTAACCAGATTTATAACATAAAGCCATTGAAAAAGTCAATTGATCTCAAAAGATTTAGTGATAATATTATCTGTTTTAACTGATAGATTTAGTTTCTAGACCTTACGTATTCAACAAAATTCAAAACATTAGAGAAATGTTGTTTTTTTCTTTTTGTTAGTACTATTATTGTTTTGGCTGTTAATATAATTATAACTTTTATTGAACTGACAGATGTGGAATGATCCTAGGCTGAAGTGGAATATCTCAGAGTTTGGTGGAGTGAGAAATGTTCGTTTACCTGCTAATAAGCTTTGGGTTCCAGATCTTGTCCTTTATAATGTGTAAGTTTGTCCTGTAGTTTTGTATCATCTAATATAAGATAAGAAAAGATCATTTTTATTGGTCCAATCAAATGAAAATTCAGTTTGACTACAATTGACCACCTGTTTTTTTAAGTCTTGAGACACTGGAAATGTTGTGGTGAAAACGAGGTTTCTATTTTCTTTAAGTTTACTGTGTAAGCTGCTAAGTTGGTTCTATTAGGTATGTGCAATATACCTAGAAATGAATGATTTTGGTTTTTCAAATTTCATATTGGAATGTTCAAGGATATTGTAAATCTAGAAAAAACTCAGAAAACGGATTCTTGTAATGGAGAGATATTGAAGTACCATAAATTTGATGTTAAAAAATATCAGTCTCTGTCTCACATTTTGTAGTTGCTGCCACTATCACACAGTTACAGGTTGATCATCACTCTACCACAAACATCTCAGAAACAGGTGCACCTACAACAAACATTTCAGAAACAGGTGCACCTACAAGAAACATCTCAGAAACAGGTGCACCTACAAGAAACATCTCAGAAACAGGTGCACCTACAAGAAACATCTCAGAAACAGGTGCACCTACAAGAAACATCTCAGAAACAGGTGCACCTACAACAAAAACATCTTTCCCTTCCACTAGTTTCCTTTACTCCACTTCAAAGAGACTTCTCAACTTTCTCACTGCTGTACTGGTCAGTCCATGGGCAATAATCTTTTGACTTACATCTACTGGACTAATTAAAGGAAACATCTCTCTGTGTTTACTCTTGCCTAGTAAAGGAAACATCTCTCTGTGTTCACTCTCGCCTAGTAAAGGAAACATCTCTCTGTGTTCACTCTCGCCTAGTAAAGGAAACATCTCTCTGTGTTCACTCTCACCTAGTAAAGGAAACATCTCTCTGTGTTCACTCTCGCCTAGTAAAGGAAACATCTCTCTGTGTTCACTCTCGCCTAGTAAAGGAAACATCTCTCTGTGTTCACTCTCGCCTAGTAAAGGAAACATCTCTCTGTGTTCACTCTCACCTAGTAAAGGAAACATCTCTCTGTGTTCACTCTCGTCTTGTTATGAATATTTTCTTTTGATGAGCTCTGATTATGTTTTGAACATTTTGTTCACAGTGCTCACCGCAGCCCTCCACAATCTCTCTACGAGGAGACGGTGACAGTCACGTCAGATGGCAGCATAGTCTGGGTGCCAATGCTAACATTGCACAGTACCTGCCCCATGGACCTGAGAGACTTCCCTTATGATGTGCAGACCTGCAGTCTAGTCTTTGGCTCCTGGATGCATACAAGCTGGGAAATGAATGTCACTGTGAGTGACTCAATTATATTAAATATTTGGATAACTTGTACAGTTTGCACATTTACCCTATTAAAAAAATTATTTTCAAAATTGTAAAATTAATTGTATGGGCCTGAAATAATGGTGAACTGAATAAATGGAGATTTTGAGGTTTGCAGGTTTAGTGGAATACAATCTTTAAGTTAAAAAAAACAAATATCATTACAAACATTGTCTCTAGCTTTGTACTACATTTAACTATCATTCCCAACATTGTCTATAGCTTTGTTCTAAATTTTACTATGATTACAAACATTGTCTCTAGATTTGTTTTAAATTATACTATCATTACAAACATTGTCTCTAGATTTGTTCTACATTTTACTATGATTACAAACATTGTCTCTAGCTTTGTTCTACATTTTACTAGATTACAAACATTGTCTCTAGCTTTGTTCTACATTTTACTATGATTACAAACATTGTCTCTTGCTTTATTGTACATTACAAACATCATATCTAGCTTTGTTTTTACATTTTACTATTATTACAAACATATCAACCTTCTCACTTTTACTATCATTATAAGCATCAACTTTGTCCTAGCATTATAAGAATAGATTAATTTAAAACCACTGGGAAGTCTTTGAAACAAAAAAGTGACTTGTTTGTTTCAGTTCATCTCAAAGAAAACTGAAATGGATGTTGTGCTGAATGAAGAGGACTCCTCCTATCTGGTGCACCCACACCCTCAGTGGGAACTGGTCAACAATAAAGCACATGCCAAGCTGTCTTCCAAAAAGTATGAGTGCTGTCCACAGCCTTTCACTTTAATCACTGTCTCTGTTCAGCTGAAACGACGGCCTCAGTTCTACCGCTACCTCACTGTTGGACCAGCCGCCATACTAGGTCTTTTGGTGCCAGTCATTTATCTTGTGCCTGCACCGCGTCATGACAAAATGTTGTTTGGTAAGTTATAATAGCATTGAGATTAGAACAGAATATAGAATATATATGTAATGTTTCAATTTAAAAAATTGTTTTGCAATTATTCCAAAGCTATTAAACAACATTAATCAATGATATAAATATCCCAGTAGAGATAAAAATGTTTAGGTATAAATTTTAGTATGTACCCAAGTTTACTTCCCTAAAAAGGGGGGTACCTAACATTGGTTGGTTGTGCAGTATGCATCTGGACCGTCATCTTATGGTTCTGCCGTTTGCCATCCCCTGCCATTCTGTGACCAACTGCTTTTACCTTTACTTTTTTATTAAAGTCAGATACCTTTAGAGTTGGGTGGGCTCTGGAGCACCTTTAAAATCCTAAAATTCAAAATCTCAGTCTTCACCAAGATTCCAACACGGAACTTCTTGTCTTCTCAAACATAAGTGCTTTAGCACTTGGCCACCGCGCCTCTAGTCACATAAGACCCTTCTTAATTGTATGTCACAAAACTTTACACTACCTGCCGCTTTATAAACCTTCAGTCACAAGAAATTTTTTATCCTTTTTTTAGCACATAAAATGTAGTAAAATACACAGAGAGGTTATTTAGTTGTTTTTTTCTTGGGCAATACTGTAAATCTTTATTAACATTCACTGGTTTGGTGTCAGTTGCCTGATTTGTTATTATTTAATTGAATCTTTTACAGGTCTCTTGTTGCTGTTGTGTCTTACTGTTCTGTTGGCAATTCTGCAACAGGCTATACCCTTTGACCATGGGTCCTTGCCAAAAATATGTAAGTGGTAGATACATCCCTCTGCTTAAAGCTGCACAATTTGTAACCATGTGAAATTGGTTAAGGCTGTCTTATTTTTTAGTCACTCAAAGCTGCATAAGTTGTAAGATGTATCTTTACATAATCAACTTTTTTTTTTCAATTTATTAACACAAAAGTTTATGAACATCTATAAGTTTAATTTATTCTTTAATCTTTTGGTGGAGAGAAGGATTTTAGGCAAATGTACAGCATGATTTGTTTCACTTTGTTTTGACTTCACAGGTTCATTTTATCTTGGAACCATGATACTAACTTGTATGAGCATCGTGACCTCTGTCATAGTGACAAATGTCAGCATCAGAGGAGTGAGGCGCAAACCCTTACCTGCTTGGATACATGCTGTAAGTTCAGTAAATGTCTCTCATGAAATTTTACTAGTTGTTAATGAAAAAAAGAAAAGTTGGTTTACTCTATTTGGTTTACTCTGTAGATTTTTCTTGGGAGACGAAGCTTGCGTCGTCTGATATGCCTGGGGGATTATGGACCTATCAATAACCTTTATGCTTCTGAGATCCAAACTCAGAATCAAGGCCTGCAGGATGTTGAAAATGTTAGTGAGCAACTTCTGCCCAACGTTGAAGAAGGAAACAGGGACAGAACTCTGGTTCAAATCAGCAAGTATATTAAGTACATTGTTGGCAAAATGGCGGCTGACATCTCCTACGAGAACATCAACCAGGAGTGGGAAGAGCTTGGCCGAGTGATTGACAGGTGTTTGTTTTTGGCATTTTTTGCTCTCTACATTTTTACAGCCTCATCTTTGTTATAAAATTTTATTATAAAACAGAATCTTCACCAAGATGTTTCAACTACCTTTTTGCCTTTTCATTGTATTATTAATAGAGTTTGCTTCACATTGTTTCAAAACACAAAATATGAAGCATAATTCTTTTTGCACCAGTAATTTTTGAAGTTATAATTGATACGTTTTTTTTTTGTTGTTTATTTTAAATATGTGAATATCATGACACTTTCTTTTTTAAAATTTTCATTGTAAATGGGTTTTAGAAAAAGAATTTTTGAATATTGGTCCATTAATTTGATTTTGAGTTATTCTTTTAAAAGAAATATATTACGAACATGTTAAGAAATCAAAAACATCTATTTCTAAATTGCATCTGTACGTTTTTGTAGCTAAATACTATTCTTAATTTCATGTTAGAAAATATATTTCAGAATGTAGTGCTCAGAAGGTTGAATGCACTATCCACTAACTACTTGAAAGGGACTGTCTCACCTGAAATGTAGTTTCTGTTATTTTGTTAAACCTCATCCTACATATTTTTCTTTAAACATTAATTATTTACTTTTTGCTTGGTCACAATAAATGGTTGCAAGATTTAATGAATAGACATTATTAAAGTGTATTTCTTTATTCTTCCAAAGCTGATAAACCTGAATACATTTCAATAGTATCTTCCTGAAACAATATTATGTTTTGTTTTACTTTATCTCAAAATTTCATTTTGAGGACTTCAGTATTATTCTGCGGGCCTTTGTCACAAATTGTATATTCATTTTATTTTATTTTGTTGAGCCCACGTACGTTTCACTATAGATGTTAGTAGGTTGAATTGGATACTTTACTTTCTTCTAGCTCAGATTTCATTTGATCAAGTTGCTACTGCTATTTAGTAGATACTTTTTTTTCCAGCTCTGATAAATTTTCAAGTACCATTTGTTTACCATATTTTTGCGCACGTAACCCTTGGGTTATATTAAGTTTTTGCAAACGACTGAAAGCTGTTCAGGTTTTACAAAATGTATTTTTACTCATGAACAGAACATAACAGAAAATAGGGAAATAGCTATGGGCCTTTATACATCCTCTAGTTGGCTGTGTGGTTGTGAAATGTACATTGGAAAGCTTTATGAACATCTCATTATAAACCTCAAAATATGAAATAGTACTGATGCGGAAGAGAATCTTTAATATACCAAGTTTATGGCAAGTCATGCTTTTCAGATGTGGGGTATATAAGGGTGTGGGTTGTTGGACTTTGACTTATTTTGTAATGTGTGTGGGGTATGTTTTATACATGTGCGGGTTATACTTGTGAAAATATGGTATACTTTTTTTTTTATACGTTGTACTTTGCTAACAATATACTCTTTTACTTAACATTGAACAAATTAGTTAATTTAACTGAAATAATTATTCATTGTTGTCTCAAGAGGAATGTATTATACCTTTGAGAAGAGTCAAACTTTATGTAGATAGCTAAAACATCTTGTGAGATTGTGCCTTGTTTGACCTAATGAGAGTTATTATTAGAACTGTAATTATACAAGAGTGATGCTGTTGGTTTTATGTGACCAAAATGCCTACAGCTGTCCACATCACTGTGTGTCATGTTTCATTTCCTTGGTTTAATCAGAGGATTTTGGTATTCATCAAGTCTTGCCTGTACCCTTGGAGAATTTGTGAAAACATAATGCTTATTTATCTTTATGCTGTTAACTCATTTGCCCACAGACACTTCCATCTTTACATGACCACTCTTTTTAAACTTCCATCTTTACATGACCACTCTTTCTAAACTTCATCTTTACATGACCACTCTGTTTAGCAAATGTTTGCTAACAGCTTCATTAAGTTTTCCTATTTAAAACAACTCGCCTTACTTTTATCTAACAGCAGACAACAGGATTCTTTGAAATTTTTTTACCAATGGTCTCTCCCATTTGGCTTTTTTTTTTTTATCAAGTATGGCCGGTCCCAGTAACCCATCTGTCTTAAAAGGCAAAAAGTACAGTAGTTAGAATCAGTTGGCTAAACTTATTTGGATACACTTTTGAGATATTTGTATTTTTTTTTTTTACTGCCAGTATATTGTATGTGATTTTCTATTTTTAATAGAAAATAATGCTCCAACTGTCTATTCTCCTTTGTGTAGATATAAAACTGGTTGTGAGACATTGGCATAATACACATATATGCTTTTTTTAAATTTTACATTTTGGTGGTAATTTTTTATATTTACAAGTAATTTTAGGTTTGTTTGTTGCTGTTTTTTTTTCATCTATACAAGTGTTAACCTGTCCAGATATTATTTGTGTTCAGTTGAAAGTTTAAAACATACTTAGTGTTATGTACTACCTCATTATTTATAGTTCAAAAGAATTTTTTTGATTACACATGTCAGAACATTGCCAAAGGATGAATGATTTGACTTTGAATATATTTTGTTCTGCAGCATTAGTCTAATTTGTTTTAATACTGAACAAGTTGTGATTCATGGCTAAATTTGGTGCTTCAGAACTTTTTTTGTAACAAAAAAGTTGTAAATTATATATTATTACTTGTTAAAATTTTTAAACATTTTTATTACCATTATTTTTGTTTGTTGTAAATGTGTAAATACATAACTGTTTCTATTTTGTACTCAATGTTTACATTTTTTGTGTATATACATTTACAGATCCTATGTAAAGGCTAAAAATTGATCTATTATTTGTTCTTATTGCATGCTTCCAGTGTTGTCAGTGTGTTTCATTTAATGGTCTTGCAAGTCTTCTAACAGTTTCATTTTATAGTTTCAGATGCTTCTAATGAATAAAACTGGTCAGACTAATTTAAATATTTTTTTAAATGTATTTAACTGTTTGATTTTGACCTTAGGTTTTATTTTTTAATGCTCAATAATTTCTAAAGTACTACATCAACTGATTTAATTACAAGTTAATTACATGTAGTGCTTTACAAAACTGTTTATTTTCTATACAATACTATTAATGCACACATTTTCTTTATTAAATTGCTGACTGATAATGTGGTATTCTTGTTGTAAAAATTGTATTCACTAGTTTAAAATTAAAATCCAATCATTTAACCACAAAAAAAAAAGACCTTATTTTTTAGATAGGCATCCTTAATAGATGTGTATTTTTTTTTACTGTTAAGTATTAATATTTTGAATGACATTGAAGCATGTGAGTAAAAACAATTTTAACAAATTATGTAAAAAATATTTTTAATATAAATATTTAACTATACATACCACTGTCAAATAAATTTTATGTAAAAACTAACTATTGGTTGTAAACTGTTAAGGACTTAAAAGTATGTTAACTTACTGAAAGCTTCACTTATTTCATTTAAAGTTTGCAATAGTCAAAACAGAACTAATGTTGAAGCTGCCAGAGATCAATACATAATCTCTTGCAATAATGTTTTTTGTTTAGCACCCATCAATCTGTAAAAGTATTTTTACCATAAATCTCCACAACTTTATAATATGATTTGAATAAATAATTGGCTACCGGGTATATATTTTCTTTTTTATTAGCTTAGTCCTAATAATACTCATATACTGTTGGAACTTCCAACTTACTTAATTCTTCCTTATTTGTTTGTAAAACCTGAACTGGAATATTAATTATGAAACAAAATCTAAGCATTGTTGTAACTGAACATAGATGTGATATGATCAGGCATTATTTTTTTCTCTTTCTTGAGATTTGAAAATGTTTCCAACTCTGCAACTAAAGGTCATTGTGCACTTTCCTGGTCACAGCTTTGAAGTTATAAAATTCTAGTTCATGAAAAAATAGTAATCTAAATTGGTGGTATTATTTTACTGCTCTAGTCTGAGTAGCATACAAATAAAAATTTGCCACCTCAGCTGTTAATATTGTGTCACTTTCAAAACCGCCCTGTCACAGCCCAAATATGTTCTGTCTACATCAGTGTCCAGGTGCATTTTTCTTATTTCAGTCTGGGTTTAAGTAAGGGATTTAAAGCATTACTGATTCTTTACATTTAATAATGCTGTTGTTTTTTTTTTAAATTATCTGACCAGTTACTTAATTTTTAGCGAATTACTAAAACACAGGCATCCAAACTTAGATGACTAATGTACTGACTAATATGAATGTTATTTCAATGAGATGTTTTTGTATTTTACATTAGGAAGAAATAAAAAAGAGTATCATTTTGTAATGACTTTGTTAGACTGATTTCTGCCTGTGTGAACTGAATCTGGTGTGTAGTTCCGTAGATATAAAAGTATACTATATACATCTATGGTATTACTGTGTCTTGACTGTGCAGCAACACTTTGTAGACTAATTATGACTGAACTGCTTGGACTCATTATTGAATGAAAAGACACAAGTTGCAGGTTGCATCTAGTTTAATGGTAGAGAATAGAATACAAAGAAAACTACACTGGCACAAGGACCAGGAGACAGACTTATTCTTTATCTCTCTCTCTTTTTTTTTTTATTTAAATGAAACAAATATTTGTTTTGTGTTTTCATGGTAATGCCTCAATAAAATTCTGGTCTGGCTTTCTTAAAAATTTGATTTGACAGGAAAGTTAAAAGAGGAATTAAAAAGTAATATCCAAAGTCAGTAGATTTATCAGCACATATTAATTGCATTTTATTACCATGAACAGCCCAAAGTGGACAAGAAAATAGAACAAGACTAATCAAATGTTATACAAATCCATTTATTTACAAGTTGACATTACACACAATGTCAAAAACAAACACAAAAACTTTTTTCTTTAGGTCAGTGCTTTCGTTCAAATAACTATGAAGTTTAACCAACTAACCTAACCCCCCCATTGTTTTTGTTTAGCATGTAAATAGTGGTGGGGTGTTTGATGGAGAAGATTGAAATAAAATTATGAACAAAAAAAAAACACAGAAGTGTTATAATCACACACTCAGATTGTTTTGAACGACTTGTTGACACCAGTGTAAAGATTTCTTTGTTGTCATGTGTTGTTTCCAGTCTTCAATAAATACTATATAGGGGGGGGGAGGACTTGATCTCAAAAGATGAAAGTGAATCCTTGTGATTGATTGATTTATTCTGGGCCTTTCAATACTTTCTGGATAAAATCTGTTGAACAGAAAAGATAAGAACTTTGAAATTTATATTATTACAGATAGCTCAATTTAAGTTTGAAAATACAGCTATTTCTTTTCTGATAATCTTTTGAGGTAAGAAAAAATGACTGTCATAATTTACTTTTCAATTTTTTAAAATACATTTTCTTGGATTCTTATATTGGTTATTTTTATACTTTTTTTGGGGGGTTATTTTCATTCTAATACTTTTAGGACAAATATCATGTTAGGCTTTTAAATAACTTTCAATCATTACATTTAAAATTAAAGTTATGCACTCCTCACACCCTTATGAAACTGTCAAACATCTCTTAGATTGTCCCAGATTATCTCAGACCATCTTACCCCTATAGCCCAGCATTACCAAGACCTTGTATGCGGAGCATTTGATAAGAATACGATGCTATTTTTTCATAGCAGAGACTGTAAGAGCCAACAGGTCACAGCAAAAAGCTAGCTGGATGAGGAATTCATTTTCTAAATGAATAGAAAATCTAAAGGCTTCCATTCTAGGGCATTATTTTTTTAAAAACCTATATCTAATATCAATGACAGTCTTGTCTGTAAGAACTTGGAAAAGGTCAATAACTAGTTTTAACATTTGAGTTGTAATTAAGTAATCACCTTCGTATTTAACATTTCCGTCCAAATCTTCCCTGGTGTCGGTGGCCTTGATAATATCATCCACTTCCTCATCCTTGAGTTTCTCACCTGTTCGGAATATTAAATATCAACTTTCAACTTTTTGATTTCCACATTTCAAGTGAGTTATCAAATTAGTTTCAAAATCTCCACATTACTGACATAGTGCATTGCTTAGTTGGACAAATCGTAAAAAAAACTTTACAAAAGTAAATTAAATGGTAAAATAAATATTATTGACATTGCCCTTAAAACTTTACATTAGGTTTATTTAATTTCTTATTTTTCCACTGACTACACTCTGGATTTTGATCTTGATTTCAATGCTATCTGCATTATTGTGTGTGTGTGTCACTGTTTTTTGTTTGTTTTTATTTTAAGACCTGGCTCTCATTTTACGAACAATCATTATTTAAACCTCAGATCCATATGAACCTACAGATATCTAGATCTTAAAATATATTGTAGGCCTCCTTGAATGATTTGTGCAGCTTTATGTATAATCAGTTTTAAAAAAAAATAACACATAAGCAATATGTTCATCAAATAAGAATTATAACTGGAATAATTTTTTCTCAAATAAAAGAATGAAAGTTGTAAATCAAACCATTTTTTTTTACATTATGTCTTAGATTTATCAGTAAATAATACCCTTATTCAAACATCCTCTAGTAAAGGGACATAACTCAGATAACACATTTAATTTACCAATACCTCAAAAATAGCTCTTGATGCACTAAAATCTAAATAGACTTAAGTCAGTTAATTGATTGTAAGTCAGTTGAATCGATTTTAAGTCAGTTGAATTGATTGTAAGTCAGCTGAATTGATTGTGAGTCTCACCTAAGCATGTAAGAACGTGTCTCATTTCAGCAGCAGAAATGAAACCCTGGCCCTCTCTGTCGAAAGTTTTGAAAGCTTCATTGAAGTCAGCAAAGGTACCAGTGTCTTTTTCCTTTGAAACAGCAGAGTAAATGGGCAAGAACTCTTCCAGCTTATATGCCTTCTCACCTAAAAGTTTTAAAATTCATATTTAAAAAAAAATTAAATATTAATATAGAATTAAAAGATATTCTTTTTGACATAATTTACTATTTTATTTTATTAGATTATTTAAAAAAAAAAAAAAGCAAGTCTCTTGCAAACATGTAACTTTACTTGTTATTACCTCCCTTTCCCAAAGATTTAAAAGCCTTAATTTCTTTAAAAGCCATATTGATGGTGATGCTCCATTACAGAAAGCACAGGAAAAGGAATGGCGTGTATTTAAATTTACAATGGCATTTTTTTTTTTTTTGCTTAAAATTTTAAATCTTTCTTTCAATGTTTTTCCCACTGTTTTTTTTTGTTATAGTATGGATGTAAAATATGACCCGTAAGCTGGCACTGTCTGACACTACATTATTAAAGAATCAACAATTAGAAGCAATAACGTGTTTTTACAGAAATGAAATTATGTACCTAATTTGTCGGTTCCTCCATTCTTTCTGACTGTCTCCAGGGTTGGATTCAAACCCAAGCAGTACAGCATGTGCCCAGTTTTGAAGGCATCGACCTCCCCATCACGGCCATCCCAGAAGTCGTAGAGTTCGAACACCTCACGGATTTCTGTGATAACAAAGAAATATATAGACACTATAGTCGTCTGGCTCATGCAACACGGAAACGAGACAAACCAAGGTCAAGGTCCAGAAATATGCAACAATAATTATTTCAATGCTAAAGAGAAAAGATTTATGCACAATTTTCTGCGATACGTTTATGAAACTTAATATTTTTTATACAATAAATTATTTAAATTGTATTGTTTTTAATCGCAAAGGAAAAAAAAATTCCATCGAAACTTTACTTCTAAAACCACTAGGGCAAATCCAGATGATCTAGAAGTCATATAATTGGCTCCTTTGCTTATAATAGAGTCTACCGCGTACTAGTTATGGTCTCCCTCAATTTTTTTGTATATTGCATACTTTCGGTATGTGCGTACCGTGAATCAATTTTCTTTGAAAAACAAATTTAGATATAGACACAGTCTTGTTGTTTGTTTGGTTTTAATAAAATAAATAAATGTATTAATTGCACGTTGTGATTTTTTTGTATCTTTGGGAATTTAGAATTTTGTTAAAGTGCGTAGCTTTAATGCGCAACTTTCTGATTTAAGATGAAAACTTATTAACTACAACCTGTTATTCACATTTTAATAACATGGGTGGAATGGAACTAATCAGTGATTATATCATTAAATGATATTCTACAACAATATTTTTTTTTTTCAAAGACAAACTGTAAAATTCCGTATTCTCCACTAGAACAAAATACAAAAGTAATTTATTTTTAGACCAAAACGATCTTTTAATTATTCATGTATTTTTTAAAGTATAGAATACTATAGAACAAGGTTTTTAAAAGCTCTGATGTTTCTTTTTTTCCAGATTTTAAAAGCTATCTATTCTTATAAGATTTATACTACTGTATCCAAGTATATAGTTCGTCCATCGTGGTTCGATGATGACCACTTTTGTCATCTAGGGGGCTGAGGGCTTTGCACTGGGGTTTTGTGCTTCCTCATGTGGCTGGTGAGACCTATGTGAGCCCGGAATGTTAGGCTGCAGACTGTGCTGGTTATTCCAGCTGGAGCTAGTGTTATTGGCCTTGCTTTTCTTCTCTGGCGTTTTTCTTCAGCCAGCGCTGTCCTCTTTTCCTCAGCAACCTGTGCGCCAGTTTTCACAGCGCGACGCCATGATGCTCTGTCATGTGCCTCTGTCTCTCATGTGGCTGGGTCTATGCTGAACGCCTTCAGAGAAGCTTTGAGGGTGTCCATGATGCGTTTTCTTTGACCACCTTGCGAACGCTTTCTTTCGTTTAGTTGGCCATACAAGAGTCGTTTAGGGATGCGGCGGTCTTCCATTCTGCAGACATTTCCTGCCCATCGCAGCTGGGACTGCATCAGGATTGTGTGGATGGTATCTGGTATTTTGTCTTGCCATTTGACATTCAGTATTTTTCTTAAACATGTCCCGTGGAAGTGGTTCAGTTTCATTGCATGTTTTCTGTACACTGTCCACGTTTCATCACAAATACAAAGTTAGGGATCTATCGAGCTGTCATCCTCCCTACATTGCTCTATGTATCCAAGTAATAGTTTCTTAAAATCACGAGACCGATCATTTGGATTCTTTTTTTTTTTTTTTTTTGTCATTTAAATTTTAAAAAAAAAGCTTTCCAAAAAAATCTAAAACATATTTGAGACTAAAATACTAAGAGTTATTCGCGGTTATCTGTTCTTTGCTTATAACTTATCAATACTTACGTATTCTCTACCCAGGATACTCCTAAAAGCTTACAATTGATTGGTTTGCCTCCATTTTAGGAAAATTATTTATACATTTAAGGGAAAAAATATTATTTTAAAAAATCGCCGACTTGTCCCTGGCTTCCTACGTTTAATTATAATAAATAAAAAAAGAGGGGAGAGAGAGGGGGAACTTTCATAGATTAAGGAACACATACATTAAAGTTTTATTTTAAAATCCAATCCAAGTTTAAATGTTGAAAAGAAAAAACACGTTTAATGGATGGAGAGTGGGTTAAGGAAAGGCTGGGGCAGGATGGGTGGGCTAAGGAAAGAAAGGGTGCGAGAGAAACTGTAGCTAAATAGAGCGGCACAAACCTTTCATTCATTGTTTCAAGTAATACAAACTTGTTAACACGCATACGACCATTACACACAAATATAAACACACACAAACAGTCAATCACTTTGACAACGAGTAGCCTAATGTTTTATAGTTCCACTGAAAAATGTCCAGACTGATTCTACAATCCTTCAAACCTTGATGTGAATTCATTTGTACCTTTATTTTCTGATTCTACATTAAAATGTGGCTCTACTTTAACAAAGATACAATATATTTAATTCAGCCAAGTGGAACATATTTAAAGAGGGAAAAAAAGGAAAAACATAGTTTGGGTAATGTAAATTTTTTTTTTCTGTTCTAAAATGTGGAAGTAAAAAAACATACAAAACAAAACAAAAAAGGTTAAATAAAAAATGTCATTAGAAACGAAACAAAAAAATAATGTGACAGAATGAGAGAGGGAACACAAACCGGTAGAAGAAGGTCAATGCGGGTGGTTAAAACACAGCAAACGGTGACGTGGAGACAGGGGCGGATGCAAGCAGTAGGGTAGGCGAGGGTCCTTTGAGAGCTGCGACTCCTCCATGGATAATCCAGGCTTGAGAGAAAGGGTAGCAGGCAAGTGGGGATAAAAGTTACCTTCAATTTCGTCTCTTGACAGATCGGTCTGCAGATAAAGATCAAGGGCAGACAATTAATGTTTTTAAGTGGTGTAGAGACAAACAAGATATTTATATGTATAAGAAAGGGGAAGTAAGTTTCATTTAAAGTAGGTATATACATATACATCAGTGGCGTAGCAAGGTACTCGTGGGCTCGGGCTCAGGAATACGACGTTATATATATATATAAATAGATTGATAGATAGACAGATCGTGTTGCAATAGACATTATAGAAGTATTAGATTATGATAAACTTCATGCTTTTCTTCTGCCACCAAATGTTACATTGTAAAACAAGCAAAATATGAAAATACTTTTTAGAAAGCCTATACGAGATTAAGAACCGCACAATTGATGCCATACATTTCAAAACTGCACAATTTATCTCCCCTTTTCTATATATAAAACAAAATTACCAAAAAACTAATTGGCTACATTTTTAAAAAAAAATTGCTTCATGTGTTGTTGAAAATGAAGTATTGTGCAAAGTTTGAACCTGATCCGAGAATGGGAAGTGGGAGAATTAAAACGTTGATATGATTTGTACCAGACGGAGTGAGTTGATATAAGCTTTGTAAGATAAACAAAATAAAACTGTTTGGTTTACGAAAGCCGTCTGTGATACTTTTTATCTTATCAATCACACTGTTTAGAATATGTGGAGAACAAAATATATTACTTTTGATCGCATATGAACCTTAGTTTGGAATTGACCAATTCATTTTAATTAACTTTAAAATTCTTTTAAATAAACGTGTTTGGTAAAAAGCCTGCCGTGGGGTAATTATTAATATTGCACATACACATTTTCAAGTTTAAATTAAGAAAGCATTCTTTACGTCATGGAGCATATTTCATGACCGAATTTTAAACATGTAAAAAAAAAAGTGAAATTTAAAAAACAAAACCACTGTCACAGTACCAAGAGGATTGTAAGAACAAAACTTAACGGAACAAATAACTGGAGACTGTTAAAGAAATGTATAAAAGCACTTACTGCCATGACTAGTGCGAGAACGGAGTTGCTCCTGTTAGCTGAACGACCTGGAGGGAATGGCAAGAACACACAAATACTAAGAAGGTTTCAGCTTGACATTAACTCACTTATACCTTAGCAGTGCTCACCACAGCACGCGCGGGGGCTCCACCACCCACCCACCCACCTGTCTTTTTTTTTTTACTCAAACACTACCTCCACCCCCCCCCCCCACCCCGGCACAGGTAGAGCCTGAGATGGATGCATACGATGCAGCCGTTAACTATTGGGGGGGGGGGGGAGGATAATAGTGTGTGTGTGTGTGTGTGTTGAGAAAAGTGGGAGCAAGGCTTGCAAATGTACTATCATCTCCGACTTTCTTGTACGAGCTTTCATAAGTTCACCTGATTATCTATCTATCTATCTATCTATCTATCTATCTATCTATCTATCTATCTATCTATCTATCTATCTATCTATCTATCTATCTATCTATCTGTCTGTCTGTCTGTCTGTCTGTCTATCTATCTATCTATCTATCTATCTATCTATCTATCTATCTATCTATCTATCTATCTATCTATCTATCTGTCTGTCTGTCTGTCTGTCTATCTATCTATCTATCTATCTATCTATCTATCTATCTATCTATCTATCTATCTGTCTGTCTGTCTGTCTGTCTGTCTATCTATCTATCTATCTATCTATCTATCTATCTATCTATCTATCTATCTATCTATCTATCTATCTATCTATCTATCTATCTATCTATCTATCTCTCTCTCTCTCTCTATCTATCTATCTATCTATCTAACTATCTATCTATCTATCTATCTATCTATCTATCTATCCGTCTGTCTGTCTGTCTGTCTATCTAGCTAGCTAGCTAGCTAGCTAGTCTTTTTTCCGTCTATTTATGTTTTTTTTATTCATTCACCTAGCAACAATATCTATTCATCCATTTCTAATTACGTATTGCTTAATTATAGAGGCAAGGTTTTAATGGGTCACTTACAATTACAACTTCAAACTTCAAATTCACCGAAACAAACACTACATTACAATAACACTTCAGTAAAGTTGTTGTTTAGTTGGTCAATCAGTACACATGTAACACATTCAATAAGTGAAACTATCAGTAGACCTATGGTTGAGGTACAGAGTGTGAGATGAGAAGTGACTGGATCTATTCGTTTTGTCTCTGACATTACAGCTTAGTGACTGTGTCGACTGAGAAATTAGGCAAGTCTGCAGAAGTATACTGCCCTTTGACAAATAATGACAAGTAATGAGGATCCTCCTAGGAATGCTTACGCTTTAAATGTAGGTCTATTTTTAAAGTTAGCTGACATTATCCTATTGAGGACCCATTGATTAATATAATAATAGGGCGTATTGCTATTTTATATAGTTGCCATAGTCGCTTAACCTCAACTTAATTTTCCAAACTTTCTTTTTTTTTTTTATTTTTAGTCTTTTCTCATAATGTGGGTCAGAGGTACGGCGATGTCAGTAAGTATTATTATTATGTTAGAAACGAACTAATATTCATCTCTGGTACTGCCAGGGTCGAGCTTCGTTGGAGAGAAACAAAATTCATTGTAGTCCATTGAATAATTTTGTTTGTGATGCGACAGGCAGCAAGAATCTTCTTAGCGATATTAAATACCTTGAAGGTGTCTATGAGGTCAGTTGTCATTATCCCCTCGGTTGATATAATAACAGGGTATAGGCCTATTGATATTTTAAAATAACTTCCGTAATTGATTTATCTCTAAAATTCCAATACCGGTATTTTCTTTCTTTTACCATTTCAGTTTTCCTTATCTTATGGGATAGTGGTAGGCCTGCGCTGACGTCAATCATGGTAGGCCTACGGTGACGTCAATCATGGTAGGCCTACGGTGACGTCAATCATGGTAGCGGAGTTTTCTTTTGTGTCAATAGACAGTTAATCAGGGCGATTAAAATCCACGGTCCACCGTTTTGTCAGTCCAAATACCCCAGTATAATAAGTAATCGGCTGACTCGAGAACCTCTTGTGTCGAGTATTTGTAATAATTAGTACTATTGTTGTTATTAATTAAGTCTGCAACATTACCGAAGACTAGAATGGTCTTGCTAGTTGTATATACCTAAACATTAAAGAAACTCATTTTTAAAAATTCACCAAATGCTATGTAACATTAAACATCTCATAACAAATGTTACATCGTAAAACAAGGGGGGAAAAAAAGAAGAGAAAGTTGTAAGGTAGATTAGTTTGAAAGGTAAGACAGGGGGGAGCGTATAGACGAGCGAATCAGGGAAGGAGAGGGCCATCTAGATAGGGGAGAGGAGCTCAGGTATGCTTTGTGTACGTTAGCTCCACAACGTCTGATGTGCTGTGCGCACTCTGGGATGGCGTGCTATGGACTTATAAGGAACAGCGCCACTGAGCTAGCTCACGTGCGTGCGAGAGAAAAGGTCAAAGTTTATTTCTGCTACTCCGAGGCTATATTATTGTTCATATTTTGTTCTGATATGATTTTGGTCTATCTATCTATCTATCTATCTATCTATCTATCTATCTATCTATCTATCTATCTATCTATCTATCTATCTATCTATCTATCTATCTATCCATCCATCCATCTATCCATCCATCTATCTATCTATCTATCTATCTATCTATCTATCTATCTATCTATCTATCTATCTATCTATCTATCTATCTATCTATCCATCCATCCATCTATCCATCCATCTATCTATCTATCTATCTATCTATCTATCTATCTATCTATCTATCTATCTATCTATCTATCTATCTATCTATCTTTGTGTAGGCCTATGTATGTATGTATGTATGTATGTATGTATGTATGTATGTATGATGTATGTATGATATATGTGAGTTTGCCTCTTTGACAGTGAGTCTATCTACACTTGTAAAGACTTGATCTTTTCTCAATCATTGTATCATTCTGTTGTTTAATGGACATTTTTGTCTATTTCTCTCTTCCACTTTCTTGTCTTTGCTCTGTGTTATCAAGCCAGGCATATCATTAGTCATTCTGTGGTTTGGTTTTTTTAAAGGAAAACATTGACCGAACGTTAATACAGAGACACTCGTATTAAACTTTCTTCCTGGTTGTTGTGGTTTTTTTTTTAAAGAGTTTGGATCACAGACCTATATATATATTATGTCTGTGGTTTGGATATTTAGTTGTAGTTTTCTATTTTCGTTCTGTATACTCTTCAGAAAATCTTTTAGAAATGGAAACCGAGCCTGAATCAAATATATATAAATAAGTATTAAGAACAATAGAAATGTTGAGTTCTTGTCATAGAAGCAATTATACATAAAACACTGAACCATAAACTTCAAATACAAAAACAAAATTTAATAAAATACTCTGAAAGACACAAAGATAAAGGCACATTCCTCGTCCCATATGCTAGGACAAATTTGTACAAATACTCCTTCTTCCCTAGTGCTATTAGAGCATGGAATGGGTTGCCTGAGCTAGCCAGGAAAACCAGTGACTTGGCAGAATTTAAGTCATTGGTTAATATGCATGACTGAATGCATGACGCGTAGGACGTAATCATATTCTTTTTTGAAGTAACGTCTGTATTATATAAGATAAGATAAGATAAGATAGAAAACAATGTCCCATAATGAGAGGAAGAGGCTTTCTATTCCCATGTCCCAAAGAGGCTGTGCTTGGGAGAGACAGGAAGTGGATTAAAAATACGAACTGACACTCCACAAATAAAGATCTCTGTGGTAGACAAAGCAAGGCACGTAATAAAATCGACGAATGAATTGGTCAGACGCCTGAGATTATCTTATCTTTTCTTATGAAATACAGACGTTACTTTAAAAAAAGATGATTACGTCCTAGGCGTATTCCTAGGTCAATCCAGTCATGCATGTAAATCATTGACTTAAATTTTGCTTTCTTTGGACGATCCTTTCCTCGTGCTTTGTCCACTATATCTTGAAGGTTGACTTTAAGACGGTGAGTCATGTCTTACAATATGACAAAACCAGCTCAGATTTCGTCTCTTCACAGTATGTGGGTGCTCTTCCATTTTGCCAGCCAGAGTGTTGACTTGTAATAGTACAAACTTATTTGTCTTCTTTTTTCTGGTATCTGATACTCAAACATTTGTAACATTCTTTCTTAAAGGCTTGGATTCGTCTGTCAGTCTCAGCGTTCAGTGTCCAACTTTCACCAACAATATTAAAGGAGTACAGAGAACACTAGCGAAGAAACCAGTTTAAATTGATTTCATTATTGGCTGAAGCAAAATGCCGAGGAGTCAATAAAGCAGGCAGGCTGAGATTACCTTGAGATTAGAGTGACACAAGGAGACCATGGGATTAGAGTGACACAAGGAGACCATGGGATTAGAGTGACACAAGGAGACCTAGGTCGTTATCTGATTGACTGTAACAATATTCAATGTCCAAAAACTCAGAATCTAGTCAACTAGTGTAACGGTAGTAGATCTAGTATCTTCTGGTTTGGTTTTAAGAGAGAGAGAGAGCACTAGACACATAAATAGGCCTACATACTTAAAGTCTATAGAGGCGCGGTGGCTGAGCGGTAAAGCGTTTGACTTCCGAACCGAGGGTCCCGGGTTCGTATCCTGGTGAAGACTGGCTACCTTGGTACTTGACATTAGTTGGGGAAAAGTAGAGACGGTTGGTCGTTGTGCTGGCCACATGACACCCTCGTTAACCGTAGGCCACAGAAACAGAAACATCATCTGCCCTATAGACCTCAAAGTCTGAAAAGGGAACTTTACTACTTAAGGTCTATAGCAAGGGCAGCTTATATCTTATATACTTATATCCAATGATGTAATCTTAACTTGTGTTATATGTGAACGAGAATGTCTGTCCACTATAAGGCTCAACAGTCACATGAAAACGTGCATCTACTAGATCAGTGATGCCCAAAATACGGCCAGCGGACCAGATCCAGCCCGCTGAAACATCGGACCAAAATGTAGAAAAAAGGTTGAAAAATGTATCGGTGCCTTAGTTAGGGCTCTCACTCTTTCTTCCGTGGATTTCATTCTTTGCTATTTTAATATTCTTATTATGTTTTCTGTTAAACTAACCTTACACGTGACATCTTGTGTGTGCAACCCAGGGCATCATTTTGGCATCTTTTGGATCGAATCTCGGTGAAGACTGGGATTTAGGATTTTTAGGGCGCCCCTAAGTCCACCCAACTCTAATGGGGAAAGTAAAGGCGGTTGGTCGTTGGCCAAAGAAACAGATGACCTTAACATCATCTGCCCCATAGATCGCAAGGTCTGAAAAAGGGGAAAGTTTACTTACTAACCTTACGCACCCCCCCCCCCCAAACACCTTCGAGACAGGGGAAAAAAGAAGAAGAGAATGGCATGTATAAAGAAGTGGTTTAAAATGGAGATCTTACAATTTAAAGAATTTGAGAAGCCTCCCATTGCACTCCATACAATTTTAAGTGATTAGACCTTTATACGACAGACACTTTAAAATTTTTAAGAAAAAAAAAAGAGATAACATTTGATCTCTAACCCAAAGGAAAGGAAATGCACTCAATAGCGTCGCAAGATTTCCCTGTCCTCTGATGTTTTCACCATATTCAAACACAAACAAGCTTGTTAATAATTTCACGTTCCCTGACAGAGCCTCTTAATGGAATTAATAGCGAATGTTAATGGCCATAGACATAAATATCCGAATACAATAGATATACATGTTTTCAAGTTACATGAAGTTACTTCCTTCGGCCAGTCTATATTTATTGATGTCTATGGTTAGGGCACGATTAGGAATTAGTTATTTGTTTCGGATATATATATATATATATATATATATGTCTATGGAGCCGACATAAACAAGACGCTTTCATTACAACGTAGAAATAAGAAGCCTTTTTATAAACGGCTAGAAGTAGGTGACATTCGATGGTTCCCTTCATGATTGTTAAACCTGTTTGATGTTCAACACCAGAGTCGACTACCTCTATTGATTGTTCGGCCTTTCGCCGGTGTTACATTTTCCTGCAGTCCTTTCAGTGTTACCTCCATTTGGGTTGGTCACTGGACACTGCGGAAGCGCTAAACACGAATGAAACAAGAAAGTACCTTTGACATTACTAAAAGAATATAGGACTAACAGCTTTTATTTTCCAATAAATGTGATATGACAATAAAGTCAATTAGGTCTATATTCTTTATTTCAATGGACCTCATTCACCAATCGTAAACAAACAACATTTAGCCACGTGATTCTCTATCTCTTCTATACAAATTACGATATACTTTTTAATACACAATGGCTATCACGTGACAGTTTTTTTTCTTTGTTTTATCAATATAATCACGAGACTAAATGTTGTTTGTTTACGATTGGTGAATGAGGTCCATTCCTCAAAATCACAATAAATAAATAAAGAAAATAATAATTGTGAAAACTAATTTCACACGGTCGTTTCTCAAACCCTGTCTCCTACTTGTTTATTTCCCTTCTCATTTATTGCCACAGGGTTACTTTCTCTTTCCACGTGCATTGGTTCCCTCACATTTCTAAGTACAAAATCAAATTAACTTTATTTTACGAGCCTTGCGTGTAGCAAAGTCACACATTATATCGTCAATCATCGTATATCATCGGATCTGGATTCACTTATTTCGAGCATGCTACAAGCGTACACTTCTTAATCCTAATATTTTGGCCAGCCATAAAAAATGCGAAAAAAAAATGTTAGAAAAATAAAGTTTCTGATCCGTTGAAATATTGAAATTTTTTTTTTTTTTTTTTTTTTTTTCAGAGGCACCTTTCTTACTGTAGCCCCACCTACTCTCCCTTAAATCTTTCCCCACCGGGATTTAAGATACCAGAGCACTATTTAACACTGGACAAAGACATGACTATTGGTCTGTGAACTTCGTTGTTAAGAGCCACAGAAGAGCTTCTAATGCCTAATTGACACTGATTTCATCTGGAAAATGGACAGGACCGGGTTTAGACAACAAGGCCCTAAGCTGTTTGGGATATTGGGACCCTATTAAGTACCATAAGGCAATGTTTCATTTGCTTTTGTTTCCAAATTATTGAAAATATCCCTGGGACCATTTTTTTCTTGGTCCAAGTGGGGGCCCTAAGCTATAGCATATAACTTGTGTTGCTTACAGGTAAATCCTACTGGAAATGAGTGGGGGAAATTGATAAACTTAATCAGTCCGATACTTCCTAATTTGTTACAAATATTAAAAGCCAAGTCTTCTATTACGAAGATTAAGGATAAGTGTCACATGACTACGGAAACCCAGTTCTCGTGCAGACATAGACATTGTCCGCCGGCGTTCTGTTATAAGTTTTCTTGGCGTTACATATACATTGTTCTACATTGTAAAGCCTCTGCCACAGCACAGGCGCTTGTGGTGAGCACCAGGCCACTGTTCAACACTGGAGAAGAACGGGCTGTTTAGGTGAGCAGGGAAAAGAAAGATCGTTTCTAGAACTTGGGTCGCTCCAGTTATGAAAGGGATTATCGCCCGTGGATAGAAGAGCTAGGTGAGTAACCGTGTGGCTTGTTTGGTCAGGAAGGTCTCTGAGAAATAGTGGAATGGTCGTTCCTGCGAGTGGAAGACATTCCTGGTGGTTTGAAAAGCCAACCGTTCATGAGATGACCAGAAGATTGAGAGCGACACGGACTACGACCTTGTGGTAGCAGCGATAGATGCGACATGGGCGGCGACAGTGACATCTGTTGGAAAGTGTTGAAGACAGAGGCGGTTCCAGTGACCCCCTGTAAACAAGTATTATAAGACCTGAAACTTAAAGACTGCTATGTTTGTGATATCCTCATATCATCTGCAAATAAACAACCATCTTCTTTTACTGTTAACAGTAGTTCAGTTGCCCCTCTTAAAGATTATTTCTGCATCTTTTTCTCCAAAACCTAAACATTACAGAGTAGGCTTACACTTTGTTTTTAAACTTAAAACAAAAATATTTGAAACCAATGTCTCATTATCAGCTTAGGATGTGACACTATCGATGCACTTAATATAAAGATTAAAGTGTGGATTAATGAAAACACTTTAAATATTTGAGTCATGACATCACACATGACTCAATCCGAGCAGCAGACATTTCCTCTTGCACTTGTGTCATATTCCAACAGAAATAACTAAAATAACTTCATTGTTTCGGATATTAAAAGTTTCAACTTTTCTAAAGGTACATGTAACTGCAATCTTCACTCAACCATGTCAAGTATGAAAAAAAAAACATCATAAAAAAAACGAGTTATCTAGGTTAATTAAGAAAAACTAAAATGAAAAACGTTCATTTAATAAAACCAAGATAAGTTAACTTAGTAATTACTTATATTCCCAACCATCTTAAAAAATGTACATGGCATTCCAGAAATAAGTATCTCACTAGACTCGTGTTTAAACTCTGTGTTGGCCTTAAGGGCCTGTATACAATAGGTCGAGATCTATATCTATGGAGATGCATTATCCTCTTTTTATTATGTACGTGTTTACAAAGTCTGTTTCCGCAAGTATGTTAATGAATTATGGCGGACATTTCAAAAGTTGAAGCGACCTTAAGTTTCGCCACACGCATTGTGGTCGTGAGGGAAGGGGGGGGGGAGGGAACAAAAAAACAAAAGGCCTGAAGGTAAATAGCTGGATTAATAAGTTGCAATAAACTTGTATTTAGATTCGCCATTAAGATGGCAAGGAGTACTTTGAAGAGCTGGCGTCTTCTATATTGGTTTTTTGTAATTGCGAGACAAAGACCATCAGGGGAGTGAACAGAAGGTGGGTTTTTACAAAGCTTATATCAACTCACTCTGTCTGTCTGTCTGTCTGATAAAAAGTGTGTTTAAGTTATTTGTCCCACACCCATTCTCGGATCAAGTTGAAACTTCGCACAATTATTCATAGGCAAGACATGAATCAACAAAAAAGTAACAAAGTTGTCAATTAATTACTGGTAATTCATTATTTTGTTTGATACCAACATGGGCAACTTATATTTCAGTATTCAAGATATGGCTTGTTAATGTACGATTTACAATGATTACGTTATTCGATGATATCAATGTGGAACCCATTCTATCCAGACGTCTCTAGTTCGAATCCCTGTGAATGTTATTCGAAATTAAGTGAAGTCTCAGCTGTGGGTTAAACAGTTGACGACAATGCTAAATGGACCAGAAAGTTCAGAGCATTATAAGAAAAACGTCAAACAAAAGCAAAAAAAAAAAAAAAAGAGAAGGTCATGTCCTCCTTTTTGTGGTCATGGCCTCCGTCCGGAAGGCATTTGGCCTGAAATATAAAAATATCTAGCTTTTACTCATAATAGGGCGCAAGCTCGATCCTTAATGGACGCTCACTGAGTTAGGCGCTTGGGATTGCCGTAACACTCAGTGACGCTTTCATCCTCTGTCGTAATATTCTTCATTTCTGAAAGAATGTCTAAAAATATGTCAAGTCAACAATGAAAGAGCATATTTTGCTGATTAACACACAATTGATAAAAGAGCGAAGTAGACTCTCCCTTGAATCATTCAGGGGCATTTTTGTCTTCTTTTACAAATTGGTATCTAAAGAAAATATCGTCCATGGAGATCCACGAGCAAATTTGTTTGCGCTAATTATAAATTAATGTGGAAGTTGTTTTGTCTGAGAATTTATAATCTAGTAGTTCTACAGCCTCTGATATATAAGGATATATAAGGATAGAGCCTCATATACAGTGAAGGTCTAAACCTGGCCTTGCTTTGAGTCTTTACTTTCCCGTGTTTTTGTCCTCGTGTGTAATGCTTAGCTCTTCTCTTGTTCTTCTTTTGGCACGAAGATTTCCGGTAAATCTAGACCGGAAGGAGTTTGGAAATACGTCAATATCAGAACTAAAATAAATGAGAAATGGACGAGCTCTCATCCAAATCACAAGAAAGATGACGCTTACTATAAGCTATCCCGACAAGATCAACGTCTAATCTTTTGACTCAGGACCGGACACAACAGAATGCGACAACACGGAAGCTCAAAATTGGAACCAGTGAAATCTGCTCATGTGGAGTGTCGCCAGAGAATGCCGACCACGTCCTCCAAAACTGTTCTCTTTACCAAGAGGCCCTTACAAGACACTGGCCCCAAAACAGCCCAATATAAAGAAAACTATATGGAGAGCTCCCTGATTTGGAAACCACTGCGCAGTTCATCTCATGTATTGGTCTAGTCATCTGAACACTCCAACATGACAATGAGAACGAGGAAGAAGAAGAAGAAGAGAACTTCCATCCCTTTTCTTTCCCAGAGACCTAGGGCCGGCCTTAGGCCACTGCAACCTATGCGGCCGAAGTGGGCCCCGCACTTTCATAAGCCCCGCGCTAATTCTAAGTGTAAATTATTAAATTAAACCAAGGTTCCCGCGGCCTCCTGATTTTCCAGGACATCCAGGAAATCTCTTGAAATTATTAAAATATTTTGAAAACTCATAAAAGTCTCCTGAAAAATAGACACAAATGTCACTTAGGGTTGTCATTCATTATTGAAAACGACGCTCAGAATATTTTTAACAATACCCGTAACTGTGGCATCTGGTGAAAGAAGCTTCTCGCGCCTTTAATCATTTAATCAAGAATTACTTGAGGTCAATAATTTCACGAAGATATATTAAACAATTCGGCAATTCTTGCTATTATACGTTTCGCAAAGGGCCCCGCAATTGTTAGGGCCGGCCCTGCTGAGACCCTAGTCAAAAATTAAATGAATTAGATCTAATAGTAAAAATGAATATAAATAATTTTGGTTAAGTGGATCTTCATAGATCTCTGCTTATGAATTTTAATTAAAAAACAACAACTGAGCTGTCATAGCTGATTTCTCCCTCGGGGAAAACTATGAAGTAATGATAATTTATGCAGGATTTAATAAACGTAATCATTGTAATATAAACTTAAAAAATTTCATAAAGTATATATATATAATAATTTTTTGAAATCCATTCTCTTCCGGCAAATATGAACTTAAGACTCTCAAATAAAGTCATTAGGCGAGGCTATAGAGTTTGAGTTTACATAAATGGATTCTTATATCTGACAATAAAGCGATTGGAAAAACTATACTTTATAACAGAAATCTAGCTCTTAAGAGTGCGGGTCTAGTCTACACTTGTCAAAGTGCTGCGTACTATTCACTTGCTGGCAGTGACTTCTAAGGGAATGCCTGTGTGCAATGAGACGGAGAAAATCCAAAAAGCACCTCATTGCAAAGGGATATAAATGTCACAGATATGATCTACACATTTAGTGCCCTTAGCTACACTTGATTTTACCTCGAAACAGAAGAGTTCTAGGTCTAACACCAACTGCAGTGCTATTCATAAAACTGGTGTAATTTATTTTTATTTTTTTTTTGTTTGCTCTTATTAAAAGAATTTAAAGTAGTTATAAAAAAAAACATTTTTGAAAATTAAAAATGGATTTTTTTTTATTTTCACAGAATATAAAGATCTACAATAAATATAAAAGATTATAGTGTATTTTTTTTTGTTACAAAGTTCGTGCTATGAAGTTCAAATACTTGCTCATTTGTGTTCTGGTCGCTGACTTAATCTGGACAAATTGTTTAGATGCAGCAGCTCTTCGAGGTAAGAAATAACATAATGGTAGGTTGAAGAAAAACAACCATTCGAGCGCAGTACAATTACAGTGCACGGAACATCATATTCAGGAAACTTTCCGTTAAAAGTTTAATTCTAATCAACCTTTTTTAAATATAATATTAAAAATGTGACAGACCGCGTATATACATTAAGGGCCTATATACCCTCAACTCAAGAAAACATAAAAAAAAAAAACAACTAGAACGAAAAAAAAAGTGCAGTGAGATTTATAACAAATTAATATACGCATTTGATTAGAGTAATCTTAAATAATATCACTAAATTTAGAGACTCTTCACTGCCTTCAGGATAGAAGACTATACATAAAACATTGAACCATAATCTTCAAAATATACAATAACAAAACCTAATAAAATACTCAGAAAGACACAAAGGCACATTTCTTGTTCCATATGCTAGGACAAATTTATACAAGTACTCCTTCTTCCCTAGTGCCGTTGGAGAATGGAATGGGTTACCTAAAGACGGGTAGGAAGTAACTATCTTTTTTTTTTGTAATAACATCTGTATTTTTATAATATAAGATTTGCTAAAAAGTATCACATTTATTATATCTGGCTTTGGTAGGCCTGCCTAATTAAATATATAAAGTTGTGACTTTACTAACGAAACAGTTAAAATATAATTTAACGGTTCCAAATATATAATCTATCTATCTATCTATCTATCTATCTATCTATCTATCTATCTATCTATCTATCTATTTCTGTCTGTCTGTCTGTCTGTCTGTCTGTTTGTTCATTTGTTCACCTAGTAACAACAAAGTACATTCAATATTGAACGTTCATTCCATGGAGATTAAAGCTTTGTCGGAACTTGTGTGATAAATTTAGCAGCAGTAAACCTTGACATTAATCCAAAGACACCTTTGCCCTTTTACGTAGCATCGCTAGGTTAATATTGAGCTGGTGCATAGAAAAGAGTCAGTAACAATTGCTGAAACAATAAAAGAAATGTTCTCAGCATTCGGCAAGCAGGCGAAAGTGTATTTTTTACCAATTAGCAATAGGGGACAATGTGGTGTCGAGAAAGCTTGCGATCGATAAGAACGTCTTTGGTTTGAATTCTAGAAGAGATAAATGTTTATCCTTGGATAAGGACGCATAAACAGACTTCTCAACGCCTTATCTCTTAAAATGCTGTTAATACATCTTCTCAAGCCGGTCACCATAGAAACGGATACACTTTTAGCTTCTGATTTAGAGATTATGGATCTCAAAACGAAATGCAAGGTGTTTTTTTTTTTATTTTGGATGAATGACAATGTCTTTGATTCCGTAGATTAAGGATGTTCAGTGTTTCATATTTTCCCACACTGATGCAGACAAAGCCGTTGTCCAGCTGGCGTCTGTTTAAAAATTAACCATTTAGTTAATCAATTAGTGGTAATTAATTTTGTTTTATAAAGAAAAAAATATTTGCAGTATTGAGATATATGTCAGTGATTTTGTGTTTCATTCCCATAGGACTCCTTATAGGTCTACTTTAAAGTTCATTATGAAATCAAAATCCTCCAAAACAAAGTCTTTCTGAAATAATTGCGACAGATTCATACTAGAGAACAAAAATTTTAGAACCTAAGGAATGACATTTAAAAAAATGTCGCCATATTTGACTATTCTGATTTAAAAGTCATTGTTTTCTACGAAAAAGGGAGCAGGCGGTAGGATGAAAACGATTAATCAGATACGGGTGCCCTCTGTAATGTATGTTGATTACTTATGATTGCATTTGACATTAGCCGGGGGGGGGGGTCGATATTAGGTAATATATAGCTTATATTAGTTATAGTTTTTTATTTAATCAAATTATGTTATTTTTCTAATAAAATCCATCCCCCCCCCCAAAAAAAAAAAAAGGAAAATTCAGTCGGGGAAGGGGGGCGTTTGCATCGACGACCTTCCTCTCTGTCCAGTCTGGTACCGACATTTTTTTAAATGTTATATTTACAAATGATTGAATTTGAAGTTTTCAGTGCGTTGCCACAAAATAAAAAAAAATGGTTAAAATATCAGTTAGTAGAATATACTATATAAATTTGTGACTTAGGCTTATTTATTCACAAAAATTAAACCGCCTCCCACCGAAAGGGTAGGTTTAATTTACCCCTTCCACGCCCGACATGATAAATTCGTTAAAATATAAATAATTAGTAAATATATTCTTAAGAAAAGTAAATTTCGTACACAAATTTTGTGATTTCTCTAAGAAAAAAAAAGTTGCCCGCCCCACCTCCACCAGTAACATTCCGTGAGCCCTTTTTATTAGAAAATATTGAGGGCCTACTGACATTCCATGTGTCCCATTTAGGTGCTGCTTCCCCAAAACCATTGGGTATCAGCCCACAGACAATAAATGCTCGCAATGCGTCAATGTTATCACATTGGTTTTTTACATCTTTATACATCTCTCTATATTTACATGATGATTTTTATGTTTCATATTTTTTCAGCCCTAATGCTCCCTGACGATGGAGCTCCAAGGGAAGGTAATCAAGGCAATCATGACTTACAGCGCCGCAACAGTGGTGGCCCCTTGTCTTTTTGTTGCAACAATGGCAGGATCGACCCGGCGAGAAAACTTTCGTTTGAAAGTGAAAGAACGTTTAACTAATGTTAAACTTACGTTAAACTAATGTTAAACTAGTGCTGTTAGCCGCCAAGCTATAAACATGTAAATAATACATAATAAATGGAAAAGAAAAAAAATACCGGTATTAATAGCGATATTCGATCATAGCTGATACAATTACATAAACTGGCAGCATGCATGCATTTTGAGAATCTTTGTGTATAATTTTGGCAGCTTTATCTTAATGAATCGTCTCACTACAATTAGTTCATGATAATGGTGTAATTATAACATTCATTGTGACTAAAAGGCCAGCATTTTATGTTATATTTATACAAATAAGCTCACTAAAGGGTTTTTGAAACATTTTATTATTTGTTATTTTTTCATAAGCAGATGTTTTCATTTGTATTTAAACTCTCATTTTTTATAAACATCACACACACGTATGCTCTGTCTGTCTGTCTGTCTCTCTTTCGCTCAAATTCTCACATATTCTCATGCTCTCTTTCACAGGTACATGCTCTCTCTTTCTCTACCTATCTATCTCTGTCTCTACCTCTGTCTCTACCTCTCTATCCGTCTTATACCTCTCTCTTTCTCTCTCTCTCTACCCCCCCCTCTCTCTCTCTCTCTCTCTCTGTCTTTCTTACACCCATCTTGACAAAAAAAGGAACTGTAAGTCAGTGTAAGCTATAATATTGAAGCGAAACAAAGCAGACTAAAAGAGCCTTTATTCCCAGTACACCTACGTAGAGATAGATACGCTCTGCACTTGAAACGGGTAGGGGAAGGGAAAAAAAATGAGAATGTTTTCATCACAGATATGAGTGTTTCTACATGTGGATACTGTAATGTACAAGAATCATAAAGATTTTCTTCTTGTTAAATAAATATTACAAAATAAAGTGTTTTTTTTTTCATAATTTAGCAATCTCACTTTGGTGTAAATTTGTCTGAAACAATGATAGTTCATATAAAATATAAACTTCCATGTTAGTTAAGAGATTTTAAGCATATTTTTGTAATTTAAATTTTAAACGGTTCTTTCATCCTGATGGCTTTATTCAAATATTACTGTCCTTTTTTTAGATATGGTCACTCACTTGTACAAATTCCTATTTCATTTGTAAATATTCATAATGCCCAATTATAATATGTACATGTACTTATTACATTTACTAAATATTAATTTAAGCATTTCAATACATAAAAAACTAAGGTAAATGGGATAGTGCCGTAAATTGCAAAATAATAATAATAATTTAAAAAAAAAGTAACTATTCAATTTTAGGATTGCCAAACTAAACTTTTATGTTTTGATTTTGTTTGATTTATTACATCGTATTTCGTACAGAAAAAAAAATGAGCTGAATGGTTAACATTTTGGACTGTATTTTAAGTAGGACTCTCACTTTCAGGTTAAGTTGTTATATTCTAATACAATATGCCCCTGAATCGTGCCATTTTTTATTACATATTATACTTTTTTAAACGCACGTACGTATCGTTTCTATATCATTGTAAACAAAGTAAATAAACTTAAAAAAAATAAACATATTGAGTTTCTCCATTCGTTTACTAACTATTATGTATATTTTTGTGGTGACTTAAAAAAAATGTATGTCTTATCTATGTGACATCTAAAACTGTTTCCTCTGATGCAAAACATGCGTGGACCCAGCTGCTAGGGCTAACCTTAACCTTAGACATATTTAAATTAGGCAGCTGCCTATATAGGGCCTCCAATTGGTGGGGGCCTCACACAGAGCTGAAACAATTTTTTTAGAGAAGAAATATCGAAATTTGTGCCCAGTGTTATTGTTGGAGTCACTAGATTTTAAGTAAATTACGTAATTATTTTTTTTTTCGCTTTTTTCGTATATCGAATGTGCCGCTCTGGGCCACTGTTAGTCATGGGCCCGGGCAATGTTAACTCATTGGGGCTGTGTTTCAGGGGAGGGGGAATTTTAATGTGAGGGGTGTTTCAAGGTTCACCCCCCCCCCAGGCTACGCTTACTTTTTCTTATGGACAGACAATATGCCGAATAGGAAAGGCGGGACCCATTTTTCAAGCCATTTAAGTTATTAATGGTCTTGAGACAAAACAATCCACCAATTTAACACAAACGTCATTTCAACGGCGACGTATTCACGTACAGTGAGACATATATGGAAGTCATTTGCAAAAATCGAGAGAAGGCTAAATGTGACTACAAATGTGGCTAAGACGGATGAGTCTCTTACAGAGATCGGATGTTGTGCTGGCCACATTGTAGCCAATATGAGGAATTAGCAAATTCTCGTAGGCCTATAGCCAGGCGCAGCACCTTCAAGCATTGGATATGAACTGGGCTGCAGACTTTGCTGGATTCGAGTCCGAATTCTATGTGGAGATAGCTAGCAGCGGGGAACGGCGCAGCTAGATCTAGATCTAGAATCTAAGTAATTGAAATATCACGTAGTTTAGAGTGAAACGAACGTTGCAGCTGTAGAATCTAGATTTCCATAGGCCTATATAATCTACCTCAGATTTGAACCAGGCATCTGCAATTGTTTTAAATCCTTGCTTATCACAAATAGATATCTATATCTAGATCTACATCAATGGTTCCCAAATTATTTGTCTGATCGTAGACCCCTTAATTGCCATGTTTTCCAGTTTTCGGTAGACACTCTAATAATATATTAGCTGACTATAATAGCCTATATATATTTTCGAAAATTCATAACGAATTGATTATCTTCTGAGGTATTATCACACATTGTTCATAAAATATCCTCAAACCTTAGCTGAAAATAGAAATAAAAGGGAATTTAATGTTAAAAATAAGTCAAAACATATATTATTTTGCTTTAATTAAATTCTCACAAGAATTCCTGAATTTAAATAGCCTATTCGTTTTTATCAAATTTAGGTTATCACTGTTAATATCACATATGGTGTAGCTGCAATTTAATCTAATGAAATTTATGAAACAAGCTAGTCTGTTCGATAGAAACTGATTTTCATTTGATTACTTTTTTTTATTGGATCGATCTAGACCACTTTGGGAATCAATAATGATCTAGATCAGTGATGCCCAACCTATAATTTGACCTGCGGCCAATTTTAATTTCCGACACTCGTGTCGCGAGCCACATGAACGAAAAAGTACAAAAATGAAATTTATATAATACCTTAAACTATATTTGTAATAAAAGCCTGTGAATCCAGTATTAATTAATGGGATATTTGAAGTTAACCTTCTTTTAAACTTCAGAGAAAGGCTTCATTTCTCTACTTAAAATGTGAGCAATATTAAATTGTATCTAGCTTCACAACTGACTCATTTTCTTGTCTCTATTTGGTGAATATTCCCATCTATCTTCCAATCTCTAGGCGTAGTTGAACGAATCAAGAATACCGTCATATTTTTATTTTAATAATCTGTTTATATATTGTTTGTTTTTTAAACAGCCACACCACACTTTCTTTTCAAATCAAATATGTTGGTTTATTATCATTTTCTACAAAAAGTAAAAATCCGTTCACTTCTCCTGGTAGATTCCACATTCAGGGTCCCATTTTATAAATGCACAAATGTTAAATGTCATGGTACCAATCCGTCAGAGAAAGATTGAAGCCCTAACGAAGGTAAATATACATTTTCAACCTTTTTTTCTTTATGTAGGGTGATTTTCTACAATTTGTGCCGACATATCGGCGGCCGTTGGGCATCACTGATCTAGATCTTCATCAATATTTTTTTTCTTCATACTTCTCGTGATTTAGAGTGACTTATGAAGAAACGCTTTATAAATTTTTGTTTTTCGTAATTTAGGTTAACCGTTTGCAATGGCCGATGTAAACAAAAACACAAATTTCTATGAAAATGGGTCTACAGACGATAAAATAGGATACGCGTCTATTGAAGGCATTAGCAACCACCCCACTCTGCATGCTGGACTTCATCGAACGCTTGCTAGCGAATATCAAGCACCTGTCTATTTAGGAGAAACTGTCTCGTATGATGTTGTTCTGAAAAGATTCAATCACACTAACGCAGATGAATGGAAACGCCTGATTTCGCGCGTTGCTAATCAAGCTATTGTCGTTCCAGCAGAACCTCAACCTGTGCCAGCCCAACTTCACAAATGTGACAAAATAAACGAAAATGTTAGCAGAACAGATGACACCCAGAAGATCACAATTAAAACAGAAGAAAGCAGTAATGATGGAATCATCTGTCCAGTGTTGGCTACTTACTCTGGAATCTCTAGCTCATTGAATCAAAGCCAAGTAGATTATATTTAAATCTAAGTTCATAAGTCAAGTTGAATACAGAATAGGCCAAGCCAGATATAGTAGCATGTTCTAGATCTAGATTCTATTGATTTGTAGTTGTAATTAAATCATTAAAAAAAAAGTAGTATCATATAACGTTACCAATGTTTTATATATGCTACTAAAGAATAATTTTTCAAAATAAAAAAAAAACATAGTATATATACATATATTTATATGTATGTGTGTGGATGGCTGCCTGGTTGTGTGACGATCAATGGTCTCGAACATCCTGGGTTTGAACCATTCCCCCTGCCATCCCCCATTGTCTTGTGGGAGTTTTGGATGTAATTATTTTCAGAATCTGAAAGAACATCTGAAACATGAAAAACATTGTACAGTGTAACATCAAAACCATAACAACCTTTCAGTGTGTGTGTTTGCCAAGTTTTAACAAGTGAACCATAAAGTCCATTGTTCCATGTATATGCATTAACTCTTTCTCTCCGTAATTATTTACCACATGTATTCTGATGGAATCAACGTTTGTATCATCGGTTAAGAGAGAAAGAGTTAACTTTTAGTATCAGTTTGTGACGCAGACTATATTCAATCTCAGAATCTATGAGTCACATCAATTGCTATTGTAATGTTAACTAGTTTAAACCTTTATTTTTGTGATCATTTCTTTAAACTTTTGTGCATGACATGTTTCATTGTCATCCCAACAGGATGGCTCATTCAAGCCTTACTTCCGAGATGATGACACTTATGTCATACCCATGTCATCGTGTCTACAGGATGTTTCTGGTGAATGTCATTTTGTAGAGTTGCGAGTCACACTATGGTTGTACACTGTCACCAGTTGTGACAGGACAGTTGATGTTGAGACAAATAAAAAAATATCGGACTCAAAAGATGTAGAAAATGGTAAGATATAAATAAGTTTAGTACTGAAATATTGCTTAACTTTTTTTTTTGAAGAATATGTTTTTCTTAAATTATAATAAGACATATAATATATAAACTTTTTTATGTTCTTGAAATATTAATTAATAAAAAAAAAACTGCAGTGATAAAGTGCTTACCTATCAAACTTTAATTAAATGTTTGCCTGTCAAACTTTGATATAGTGCTTACCTGTCAACTGAGGGTCTGAAGTCTGACTATGCTTATTTCCAAATATTTAGATGACAACTTTGAGTCCACTCATGTCTGATGTGTACTTTGCATTTGTTAAAGAAATATAATGCAGCTAGAGATTGGATTATATATGGACTGTTAACCACTGGTTTCTGAGTAGTTTTGATATGATGCAATGTATTTAAAGTCATATATGATTGATGCTAATAAACACACACACCAAACTTGTGGGAAGGGGGGGGGGCACAGTGGCTGAGTTTGAATCCCAGTGAAGACTGAGATTTTGAACTATTTGGACCTCCCTGAGTCTACCCAAACATATGTTTGTGAAAGTATAGGTAGTTGGTCATTGTACTGGCCACATGACACCCTTATTAACCATCAGCCATAGAGAAACAGATGAGCTTTACATCATCTGCCCCCGTAGATTGCAAGGTCTTTACCTTTTCTTTACACAGGTTGTATGAATATTTCTAAAAAAAATAACATTAATCCATTTAAAGAGGCCTCATTGTGCCATTGACATACTAAAGAACTTTAATAAGAGTTAAAAATCCTTTGGCTAGATAAGTAAGCTTAGATAACAGGATTCCTAGGTAGAGAAGACTTTTTGTGTTGTGATACAGCTTTGTATCTTCGTTATCACAGCATTTTATACCATCTTGCTTGACCTGATCATTGATTTTCTTCTTTGTTTCATTTTTTTTTTAAGATTCAACTGAACGTTTTCCACCAGTAAAAAGAAAAATTCCAGTGAATATAAAAGAATTCTTTGACTTTGGGGATGAAAGGGACAGTACTGAGAGTGAAGCCAGTCCTGTCAAAGTCTTGAGTAGCTTGAGATCCATGCAGGAAAAAACAGGTACATACAAAATTTATTCCACTGAAATTTAAAATTAACTAACATAATTTCCAAAATATCAAAAGAAATAATTTCCAGTTCTTTTAGTTGGTTGATTCGTCTGATATGTTAACAGTTGCTGTAAGACTTAAAGTTCAAGGTCCTCCTGAATTAAAAATGAAGCATTCTTCAGCTGGACCTAAACAGCTTCTTCTGTTAAAAGGTAAAACTATTTTATTGTAACCGTAGGAATCAGAGACCATCATTCTTGTTTTGTAGAGCCTGTATCTAGAGTGTAAATTACACTTTAAGAGAATGTTTTGATTAGTTTTTAAAGAAACACAGAAGAATGAATAGATATAGGCTAATGCTTATGTTCTCTTATATCTGCCTTATGGTTTGGAAATACTGTTTGGGCCAAAAGCATGTTGTAACAAACTAACATTACAAACTTTGATCTTAATGTTTCTCTTGTGTGAAATAAAAAAAAAAAAACAACTAATTCTCTAAAAGTCTGCTTGCTAACAAAATGTAGACACACTTCAGGGAAAAATAATAAAAATGTGCAAAATTAAAACACGTTAAAATAATCTTCTTGCACCCTTCAAAGACATCCCTTTCAGCATCTTATTTTAAAACTAATATGTAAAAAAAAAAATAAATACAAAAAAAAATTTCCCTTCTAGTGTTACGTTGGTAGTCAATGTGTTATTTTGTACTGCCTTAAAGTTTATATTTTTAGCTTTTGAATCTGTCTTGAAATAACTCTCTCTTATTGCCAGTTATTTTATCATAATAACCAAATTGGAATAATCTGAAGTCTTACATTTAAAGTGCATTTCACCTGAATACCATCTGTCAATGATTTTTCAATTTCATTCATAGTAATTAAACAGACCTCATTTAATGTGTACTGGTTACATTTGTGTAAATGTTGTATTCATTGCTAAATTTTTTTATTTTAAATAGCTTTTATATACTGCTTCTTTTATGCTTATAGCATGATGCGCTATAATCCAATCTTTTTTGTGGCCATTTGTGGGAAAGAATATCTGGGAGAAGTTTTTTATGCTTTCTTTGGATGCTCAGCAAACACAACTCTGCTTGAGTCGTGATTTGAACTATGGCCTCTTTTTAGGTGGTGAAGTTAAAGCATAAATGATTATTTCAATGGTTTGCTAAGATTTTGATTGGTTTCACCAAGCTGTCCTTTCTGGACTACTAACTAGTTACTCTGACAACAAAAAATTGACTCTCTTGCTAGAGTACTGAGTGTCTGCTGTCTTCAATACTGACTACTGAATACTGACTGAATAACCTTAGTGCAGGATGGTTGGTTTGGTCCCTCATTAGGCTCCTGCTTGTCTAATAAAGAAATTCAAATCAGTGAACATCTTTCTAAGCACTTACTGTAATTTAAAGAAACCAAAACAAACTTTCTATTAAATTTTACAGACTTCAACTGTTAGTTCACATTGTTTTCCTGAAGTGTGTTGGCCAAAAACTACAATCAGAGGCACAAATGAAGTCTATTTAATATTAAATTTGTTAAAAAGACATACAAGAATCGAGTGCCATGACATTACTACTCATGGGAAGCCATTACTAAATTCAGTGTAAGGTTAAGGAGGCTATGAGACTTGTAAATTGTGAAACATAGCTTGAGATGTTTTTTTGTAAATAAATATATACCTACAGTTTTACTTTTTTTTTTTCTTGCTTTTTGTCACATCCAATCTACTTATTTAGTGTTCTTTATGGAGTATCTGCATACAGAACTTTCTCTAATAAATACGTTTGAAGCAAAGACACTAAGAACATCATACTTTCTTAAGAAACAATTTTTCTTTGAAACTGCATTCAGCAGGAATTTGTGCAAAGTCCCTGTCAATTTCATCACCTTATCCTTTCATAAACACACAAAGCTTCTTTTTTTTTTTTTTTTTCCAAATAAAATTATTGTCTATCACTATTTCACTATTTCATTCTCATCATCTAAAAACTTTAATTGAACTAAATTATTTAAGATCTATTTCAAAATATCCTCATTATTTCCATATTTTTGTTCACGTCTATATTTCTTGGCTGACATTCATATCATTTCAAATGCCATTCTCAACTCATTTATACACATATATGTTTTTTTGGTTTGTGTAAGCATATTATTAAAATTGAATATCTTAAGTTGAAACTTATATTTAAAAAAAAAAAAGTATCTAAATGTTAAAAATCTATGAAAATAAAAATTTTCTTAACTGTATAGAGTACATTTTTATTTTTGCAACATCAAGTTGGCTATAATTTATAAATGATATCAGTATTCAACTCATTTCATATGCAAGTGCTTCTTTTAGAGTGTGAAAAAAGAAAACATGGATTGGCTTCATTTTAATTTATATATATAAACTTTGCTTCAATTTTCTCTCCTCTGCTCCCTCTATCCATTGAAGTTAGCAATAACACTGATAAACAGATGGTCATTAAAAGCATTCAGATATTGTCCAGTTCCAGTCCAGTCAGAGATAGTGGAATGTCCAGCTTTGAAGACCGGTATGTTTCATTTGGTACCAGTAATAACAAAAAGTGTTCATTCGAACTAGAATTCTGTTTCATTGGTCTGTTTTATTTCATAACATTCTCATAGCCTAATTACTTCAGTCATTTGTTAAAATAATTTATATCAAGGCAGCTTATACTCAACTTATAGTAGCTTAAAGCTCAAATGTTTAATTATAGATGCCCTTTAAGTATAAAGAAGAAAGTTTATGTTATGCTTACTTATATTTATTTTCATTTAAGTTTCACATCTATTTAGTAGATATAGCACCATACTCTGCTTCGGGTAAAAAGTTTCTCAGAAAGTCTCAGTCTGATAGCAATCCTATTAGCATGGCTCCTTTAACTTTGAGTTTGGTTAGTAACCAGGGATTAGTGTCATTTATTAATCAAGTCTGTGATTTATAGTTGTTTTTCATATACCATTTAATTATGAAATCTTTGATTTACAGTTGTTTTTCCTATACCAGTAAGATTTAATAAATTGTGATTGTTTTCTTGCATGATGCTTGAAGTTTGTACCTAATAGTCACACAAGTACTAATTTATTAATTAATTAATAGGACAAAAGCACAATAGAAATATGTTACGGAAATTCATTTTTTAAAAATGAAATTTCTATTCTTAAGATTCTAAAATTGTTCACGTTTATGAAATGAAAGTGTTGAGAGAAAAGAATTACAAATTGTTCTGTTAATTAAACTACCCAGCTTTCATTTCTCTGGCACTGTTTCTGAATAGACACAGCTTGAATGCTTTTTAATCTATGAAATATTTCCAATTGTAGAGCTTTAACCTTAGTATTTAACTTAGAAATGAGACTATGTGGGTTACAGAATGTTTGGCATTTTAAACTGTAGCTCTTTGGTTTGAATGCCTTTTTGTTTAACATTCATTTTACTCAGAACTTGAAGTTGTTACTTTGTCTATTCAGTTTTTATAAGTCAAGGAAAGAAAAGATTGTGGATTATTTTTCTTCTCAGTACCGTTGTAGACTGTTGTCCAAGTCGACAGTTTCTATCTTTTTACATCTCAAAGTATATGTACAATTTTTATCAAGCAACCAGTTAAGCAATAACTGAATTGTGGGAGTTTTACTATTGATTGTTGATATTTTATTTATGATACGATATAGCTTACAAATATTCTAAAAACTTGCAGGCCATCTGTGAAATGGGAAAGCTGTCATCAGCTGATTAATTTAGAAGTACCTAAGAAAAGTCAAACATTTCCTGTGATCCTGAGCCCATGGGAAGACCTGAATCTCATTTATAAATTAAATCTTTCATCTGTACCTTCAGATTCTGTAAGTGGATTTTATAATTTTTTTCTTCTAATGTAATTCTGCGTGAAAGTTATTTTAAAGTAACATTAATTAAATGTTTATCAACCATTAAAATGAATCAATACATCCAATCTTTTCAGGAGCTTTCACTCAGAGCTAATGTGAAGTGGACCCATGCTGGAGCCACTCATGAAATAACCACATTGTACAAGTAAGAGACTTTTTTGCTTTACTCTCTTGACTCTATCTTCAAGTAAGAGTGGACTCTCTCTTTAAGTAAGAGTGGACTCTCTCTTTAAGTAAGAGTGGACTCTCTCTTTAAGTAAGAGTGGACTCTCTTTAAGTAAGAGTGGACTCTCTTTAAGTAAGAGTGGACTCTCTCTTTAAGTAAGAGTGGACTCTCTCTTTAAGTAAGAGTGCTTCCTTTTTTTTTCCATTGGTCCAACACTTAGACTTTTGTTTTTTACAATTAATAAGTTCTATCTAAAGAGTGCTTAGAATTGATTTTTAGTTGTATTAACTCTACCAAAATGTAACACTGTGGTTTGTTTTATCTATAGGCTGCCAAGAATCAGGATCCGCTGTCCACCTTTTATTGTTACTGTCAAATGTGATGAGGAAGTGGTCTTGGGAAAAACGTATGTTGTTCTACACAATGTTTAAATGATATAGAATAATTTTGTCAACTGATTGTGACATCATAGTTCTGAACCATGTATCTTACTGTAGGTGACATTCATAAAATGTCTAAGGGGAAGCGTTTACTTTGTAAAGGTCCAAAGTTTTAATACTGATATTTGTATTAACTATCACTTGGGCTTTGAAGATATTTTCAAGTCCTCTAAATTTTAAATTTTATTGAGGTACATGGCTTCATTCAAAGGTTCTTTTAAATTCTAGTTCTTAATTCCTGCACTCCTAAGGGGTTGTTATAATACCAAACAAGCCCAATGGATTTAGTCATAATAACCATGTATTAATGTCATGAGAACTTGAAAGCAGAGAAAGCTGAGCTTGTTCTCTGTAACAAAAAAAAATAAATTTTCTTAAATAAAAATAATCTAGCTTTACTGAATATTGGGGGTCACTGTGGCAGAGTGGTTAAGCGCTCGGCTTCCGAACCTGGGGTCCTGGGTTTGAATCTCGTTGAAGGCTGTGATTTTGAATTTCAGGATTTTTAGGGCGCCCCTGAGTCCACCCACTTCTAATGGGTACCTGACTTTAGTTGGGGAAAGTAAAGTCAGTTGGTCATTATGCTGGCCACATAACACCCTGCTTGTTAACTGTTGACCATAGAAACAGATGACCTTAACATCTTCTGCTTCATAGGTTGCAAGATCTGAAAGGGAAACTTTACTTTTTTTTTTCTTACTGAATATTAAATTTCATTAATTAGAAACCTACTAAAAAATATTGAAACACTTTTTGTCAATTGTTGTTGACCATAGTGTTTTTTCTTTGTGCTTTTCTGACACTTTACTTTCTCTGGCCAGGTTTTTTGTGACTTACTCCATTAGTAACCAACTTCATGATTTCATGAGTATGAAACTATATTACAATCTGGACAATATGATCAAAGCTGTGTCTGAAAATGGTAAGCACTTAGATTTTTGTGGATTATAGCTATGACTCATGGACAATATAATACTGGCTCCACATTTTTCCTCTGGGTTGACTCCCAAAGCCTTTCTCATGTTAGGATTTAGCCAAAAGACAGAGAAGGCTTAAACTCGTAGTTTTCCCTTCTCTTACCTGGGTAGCAAACCAAGGTTATTAAGCCCCTCCTGCCCAAAGCTTTCTGGTGTAGGTGCCAGATACCATTATCCATTCTTCTGTCAGTGTTTACAGTTTCACTGAATCCAATATTTGAGCCACACCTGAGGGCCAGGAGTTGGACTGTTTGTCAGATGCTATTTTAGACACATGCCATACTAAATCTAGAAATGATTTTCCAAATAATATTACTTTATTTTGATGGAGATTATTTTAGATCTATAAAGGTTTTATAACAAGATTATCTAGATCTGTTCCTGTACTTACCATGCTGTGCATGTCATCATTGTATCAAATCAAATAGAATCATTCCTAAATGCGCACCTAATTTCTTTACAATGATTTAATGATGCAGCATGCTTCAGTCCTTTTTTTAAATATTTTTTTTTTATTTAATTTCAAATATATCGTAAAAGTTTTGAATCATTGTTTATCTATCTTGAAAATTTGTTAAAAACCCAACCAATCATAACATTTAATATAGTTCTTACTATGACTTGAGGCTAATTATGCCACTAATAGAAAAGTTTTGTATTTCAGAGAGATGGGACAGTGGTAATTCCTGGACTAAAAAAAATCAGCATTTCCATTGGTTTTGCAAAAAAAGATTAAACAAAGTGTATTTACATAGTGATCAACAATACATGGGGGTTTATAAGCAATGCATGAGGTCTATAAACAATACATGAAGTTTATAAACAACACATGAGGTTTATAAACAATATATGAGGTTTATAAACAATACATAGGGGTTTATAAACAATACATGAGGTTTATAAACAATACTTATCTTTTACTCTGTGTTTTTTTTTATTACTTTGTATTGACAGATATTTTAATGCATTTATTCTCTAGGAACAAATGAGGAAATGCACCGTGTTCAGCTATTGAAAGATTCTATTGTTTGCCATGACCCAGATATTGCTATTAGGTGAAGGAACAAATCAACTGTCAACACTCTATAATATCCTCTTAATAAAACTTTTGCCATAATTAGTTATATTAATAGCATATCTGAGCGTACAAAATATCATTTATTGGAATGTTGCAATATTTAAACCTTTAAGAAAGAGACAGTTTTTAAAATGCATTACTATATTAATGCTTCATAATCTTAATTAATTTTTATTCTTTTATTAGTGCCTGCCCCAGAGGCTCCTGTGTCCCTATAAGAGTCGGGTTCCAGATACACAAGCCTGGCTTGTATGAGGTAAGTCTTCTGCTTTCCTGTAATTGATATATTAAAAGCATGTGAAGTTGTAAACTGTTAGAAGGCAAACCAATGTAAACCTAAGGCTGGGATAAGTTAAATAATTATGTTCACATTGATGCATTAGAATGAAGAAAGAGATTCATTCAAATGTCACTCAGTATTGCTTCAGTAAGTAGCAATAGAAAAAAAAAACAGTTCTCAAGACAGCTATAACGACTTCCTAATGTATATTTGTAGTTGACAATAGCCAGAACATTAGTCATTATATTGTATATAGCTTCTCCTTCGTGGTCGAGGATGAGCACATTTCTCATTTCCTATGAACAAGAAGATAACTCCAATCCTCGCTTTGAAAGGCTGGATGCGTATTTGGCATGGTTAGGTTTGGTCAGTTGCAGATAGGCCTGCTGCTTCTCTCAGCTTTTTGTTGGTTCTGCGCTTTTTTATGCTGGCCACTCTCCTTGCTTCATATTTTGTGGCTTCGGCACTCACAGCTATTCTCTTTTAGATTGTGTTTGCGCAGGTCTAGATTCTTAGTTTTGTTGCAGACATTTATTTTGGAGAATGTTGAGGTTCATTTCTAATTATATTGCTGCTGAATATTCATATTTCTGGTGGCTGTACTTATTTTGCCCAATTTTCAAATGTCCCTTAGATTACAAAAGGATTGGGTTGACTTATTATTGACCTTTTTGAAGTCACCCTCTTTTGTAGCCCTGAGTCTCAGAAAGTCGATTTCCTTTTCATTTTCTTTGTCATTTATTTTAAGGATTTTTTGGTTATAGTTAAGCTTTAAATCTGTTTATTATGACTGTTAGTTTATTGATAAATACTTCAGTATTTACTTGTCAGAAAACTCCTATAAAAGATTTTAAAGACTGTCAACTTAATGTAGTTACTTGGTTAGATTTATCTTTACTTGTTATTTCTTTTTTTTAACATTGAATATTAAATAGGAGATCTCTAGCCATTTCAATATGACAGTGGTATCATATGATTAGGCAGATACATCTATCTAGTCATTTAATATAAATGATTTCTCTGGTTGATTTTGCTTTCTAAAGTATTCATTTATTTATGTATATTATAGATAATGTTTTAACTTAATTAACATTCAATATAAAGCTCTATCTTAGAATCTTTTGTTTTATTGATCAGTTGAGTGAGCTGATGAAAGTCAATCTCCGTTATTCTCTTCCTGACCCACTTCTGACACCTATCCAAGATGACAGAGAAAGCTGCTCAACATCTAGTGATACCTCTGTCTCCATACAATCTACTGATGATCACCTGCTAGCCTCAGAAGAGCTGTGGAGAGGACGAAGTGGCAGCACAGCTTCCCTGGCCACTCCAGTTATGTATCTTACTGCCGAAGAGCGGCGACGAAGTTTTGCAGCAAAGTCCTACTCTTTTGGTGATCTTGGGCCAACAATATCAGCAGAATCAGATGAAGCTGGAAATTTAAGGTACAGCTTCAATAAAATAATATTAATTTTTATATTAGTTTTTGTATTTTTATAATGTATTGGTGTTTACTTAATTTACTTTCAAAACTTTGTTGTAGAACCAAAGTCATTCAGCGCTCTTCTGCCGTTCCTCCACCTCGACCACCACCACCACGCATGTTAAGTCAGACAGAAAGAGATTTGATCAAACCAAGTAACTTCCTGAAGCAGCCATTTTACATTTATGTTAAAGATCCTCTGATGTAACCAGGGACACACTTCATTGTCAGACCTGTCACCACATCTCATTTGTATTAACCCTTGTATTATCCCTAATGAAGCAAGCACTAACTTATGGTACAATAAGTGATGATATCTTTTAATTACAGCTACACAGCTGACTATGTTGCAATTACTGTGTTCACTATGTCAGAGTTAGCTTTGCTGGGGTGCTGGGAGATATTGCTCTATTCACTTTATCAACTACAAAAGGATGATGCTCCTACTTCCCATGATTTTGTTACAGGAACTGAAAAAAAAACTTGTAAACGTAATGATACACAAAAAGTGCTAACCTTAATTTTTTTAATCCTTCATGGAGGATGTAGACATGCTATTAAAAAAATCATAAATATATAGTTATCTAGGTCTGTGGTTTCATTGAGGATTTATAAATAGATAGATAGATCTGATATCATATGGTTACTATAATCTAAATTTTTAGGATGTGTGTTTGTAGTTTACACTATCTTAACTTTATTGACTAGAGAATTGATTACATGCAATAAAGATATTTCATGAAGTTTCAGTAGTACCTTAAGCCAACTAGAAAATCTGAATATCTGGTAATAAAAACAGTCTTGCATCCAGTAGTTCTTTACATACACCAAAAATATAAAATAAAAACTAAATGTTTTAAGTGAGGAAAAAGAAAATAATTTTATGTGTCACTCCTGTTAGAAATTCTTAGCTTACCAGGGGTGAAGTGGCATCTTGTTTTAAATTATCTTCATTAAAGGGGGGAAACTTCCAAAACTTTTTTTTTTTGTTTTGATTTTGTCAAATTTAGACATCGTTGTAGCCAATCAGATTTACAATTTTTTTTCACGTGTAAGTTTATTCAATCATTTTGTTTTCATTTTGAGATTTTTTACTTTTTTTTTATTGATCACTTCAAATCAATAATTGCTTAGAAACCTGATTAGTGTGAGGATAACTGTACCTCGAAACATAGTAATATCTGAGTCACTTTAATGTGTGTTTTCATATATATGTTATATTGTGAACATGTATACAAACCATTCTGTGAATATTTATACAAGTCATATTGTGAAAATGATTCAAGTCATATTGTGAATATCTGATACACATTAATTATACCAAATTATTTACAACTGATTTGTGATATTTTTAGCCTAAATGGCATAGTAGTTTTTATGTGCAATAGAAATTAAATTGATTTTGAATTTCTTTTATTTTCTTATATGAAAATGTAATGTTGTATTTGTATTCAACTTTACACTTCATGATTACTTCAATCTGTAATGTATTATATTTGTGTAGTGAAGGTTGAGATTGAAATTGATCAGTATTTTTTTTTGTTTGTTATTTTTAGTTATATATTTGTTATTTTTGTAATGCTATAGATCTGGATTTTGTTAACCATTAGTTAATTATTAGTTAATTATTTTATTTATTTTTAACTGGTCTCATTTTCTTGCATCAATTTAAAATAGAATAATTATCTTTTAAACTTTGTTTACTTTTTATTAGTGATAGTAATCTTGCTCTTGTGTGTGTGAGGTGATACAATAAAATTTACAATGTTTTGACCTACATTCCATCGTTACTTTCATCCATAGAATTGTATTATCAAAGTAATTGTAATGCACTCATGTGCTAAATTTTTGTTTTGATACAACATACAATAAGGACATACCAATGCAGCACATGCTGTAGCCTGGAAAGAAACCAGTGAACTTATTCTTACTGCTCCTTACCAATAATTTATATATGAAATCCAGATTGAACTAGTAAGTTTATTGGACAACTAGGTTCAGCTTGTAAACCTTCTCCCCAACCTTACATGCCCACAAAGTGTGCTCACTCAGCTGGCTATAGTTTTCCCATAACTTAACAGGGACTTAGGGCCTCTAATTTTCCCATAACTTAACAGGGACTTGGGGCCTCTAATTCACTTCTAAAAACAAAGATTTAATGCACTCCTCTTGACTGGATGTCTGAGACTTCTACCTTTATGTGCCACTACTAGAGAACTTCCATACAAGTGTATCTAGTGGATCTGTCACTATAATGATAATAATAACACTGTGTTAATGTTTCAAATAGCAGGAATCAAATCTCATTTATTGCTGTAAAGCTTAGCTAGATCTTTGAATAAAAAGTCTGGAACAGTTGCTCTGTGTTAAATTTAAGAGTCTGGTAATGTCAATATAGTCAGGTTTGTAAAGTGCTAAATTGCTATAAGAGTAGTTTTAGTACATTTTATAATCTTTTGGTTTGTATTTAAATGTCTATTAATATATATATATATAATATATATATTATTTTAGAACACAAAACATTTAGGAAAAAATTATACTTTTTAAAATAAGTTTTCAAATAAATGAGTATTGTCAATTATAGTTTAATTTTTTTTTATATACAATCCTCTACCATAGAATTGAAAATAATGTTTTACAGTCTCAACCTTTACAAATGAAAATGTCTTTTGTTGAGCCTGATGAAAGTCTGACAGGGATATGGTACGAGCTCAATAAATGTTGCATTCCACACTTTATTTATTTATTTTTACTCTGCTTCAGTTTTTGTTTGAGTTACTTTCATTTTAGATTTTATTGTCTAGTTGTAAGTAACCAATGATATTGCATGTTTGTTCATCAGGACAATTAGAGATCTAGATATTTGTATCTTTTATGAAGACAATTGAATGACTTGTATCTTTTCTTAGTGTCATGCATAATAGATCTTTCAAAAGTCTATGAAATGGAGTGAAATTGAATAACATTGTTGTCTGTAGCTGCTATACAAAATGATTTTTTCATTTGAATGTGTTTGATTCTAATATATATGTGTTATATATATCATATTATGATCGATTGTGCAATAATTTTGAACAAAATATTATTAAATAAAATTGTTAGATTTTTTAAAAAAGACGCTTCAGTATTCAGAAAGTGCTGAGACATCTCAATATAAATTTTTGTTTCTATCTAGATCTACATGTTGTACTTTAAGCCTTGAACATTTGAAGAATTGTATGTCTTCTAATTTTTTTTTCCTTGAATGCCAGAAGTTTCCTGTGACATCCAGATGCTTGTTGAGATTCAAATGGAAATCCTTGAAGAGGACTACTAAACAGAAGGTGGGGGGAGGTGATGGCACATTAGTTGGGCTTAATGGTTCTATTCTATTTAAATTGAATGCCGGTATTGTAATTGTCAGATACAATCTTACTGGTTGAATTTATTTAATTAAAATATTACTTTAATATAATAATAATCATCTTTATTATCCATTTTGTATCATCTGTACTTTATTCATAACGGTGTTGTGTTAAATTTACATATTATAGAATCTACTCGTTTCAATTATCGCAACTGGAGATTTGCACAAATCAGTGTAACACACTACAGCTGATAACATCGAAAGCAAGTCAGAACCAATTTATAAATCTCCACTATTAAATTATAGAGTCTATAAATATAAAGAAGAATAAACTGATAGTCTATAAATATAAAGAAGAATAAACTGATATTTCAACACATACAATTTTTTTAAAAAGGAAAGAAACCCCACAACACTTTGTATTGATTATTTAACATTCATGTTTTATTTGTTAAAAAAAGTTATTTGGTTTTATGCAAAATGATTGACTCTATGCATTGAGACTAGAAAAAAAAAAGGACGGAATTATGATTATAACCACACACTTATGAATAAGCTACGATAAACAACAACAAAAAAACATGCACAAAATAGATTTCAGTAAATGAGTGTAGTAAAAATCCTACAGTACATTAGCATAATGAAAAAGAAATCACAGGCAGTGTTTACAAAATCAAGACAGTGATTTTTTTTTTAATGTAATATTTCTTTTTGTAATTCAAATGAAAAATAATGAAGCCATCTTTTGTAAACAATTTTGTGTAGCCATGGTAACATTTGTCCCCCCTGTGTACACATTCACTAATCTTTTGGAACTAAACATTCATACCCAATTTGTTAATTTTAAGCTAACTGTCACCCCCTAAAGGTGATTTTATTAAAATACAGACTTTTGAGGCCATCAGGGAAGTTCTGGAGAGGAAAGAAAAACAAAATGATGCCTTGAGGCTCTCATGTCATATATACAATAATCAAGCAAAAAAAAAACCACAGTTTTAAAACTAGCAATAATAAATCTGCGATTAGAAATATTTTTACCAATTATTTTTGTGCTTTTAACTTTCTCAATGTACCATGATCCTATCATTGGTCTGGACCAGTTGGGAAAGGGGGGAGGGGTAGAAGTAGAAGAAAAGAGGGGGGGGGGCACCAGAATTTGGGTGAATGTTAATTATCTTAATCGCTTTTTAAATGCATTTTATGCATTAAAAAAAAAGTTTTACTACTTGAATTCAAACTCGAGGGATCAAGCCAGTACACTAACCACTGTGCCATGGAATTGCTTAAGAAAATAGAAGGTTTTATTTGTTATCTTTTGTTTGCTTCAAACTTTTAAGCTACGACCTACACACAAAGTATAAAGGGGACTAATTCAACCATGACACCATATCTGTCTGGCACCATTTCTCTCCCTTGTTCGATACAAAAAAATCTTAATTAACAATTGTAAAGAAACTAATTGGCTATAATTTTTTTAAAATTGATTTTTGTTTAGTCAGGTACAAGAAATAATTGTGCAAAATTTCAATTAGATGCGAGTTTTGGTCTGGGGGGAAAACATGTAGGCCTACACATTTTACAAGACAGACAAGAGTTGAAATAAGATTTGTAAAACCCAGTGCAAATATTCAAAGAAAAATGTCAATGTTTAATTTACAGCTTTAGCACAGACTTTGGAAACAACTTTATTGCGTTTCAGAAGTGTATGGGGACTTTGGAGGCAGAATAGACTTTTCTTTCCTAACTAGATAGTAGCAGGCAAGAGTGGAGGCAGAATAGACTTTTCTTTCTTAACTAGATAGCAGTAGGGAAGAGTGAAGGCAGAATAGACTTTTCTTTCCTAACTAGATAGTAGCAGGCAAGAGTGGAGGCAGAATAGACTTTTCTTTCCTAACTAGATAGTAGCAGGCAAGAGTGTTCCGTTTGCATGTCATGGATTGTAAGGCGCTATGCTGAGATGTGGTTTGATATAGGCCAGTTCAGTTCAGTGACTAGGGGCGCCTTCTGGCGGGGATGTCTGTGTGAGGGGAAGGGGTATAAATACTAGAATCATGAGCTCTAAGTCATTTTAAGTAATGTTCTTTTTTACAGCTCAGGGCTTGAAAATATAGCGGGGAAAAAGACTGGACTTAAATTAAGTCAAATCGTCGGAAACACGTTTCAACGTAGCAACAGATTTGGACTCCCAGGCTCTAGCTGATCACGTCGTAGCGACATATAGGGCCTACAACAGTCGTCCCGAAGTTGTAAAGTCGACACGACTGGGTCTGTAGGTGAATAAAAACTTACCACCGGGGACATGGTTAGACTTTAAGTTGCTCTGTTTTTCCTGGGCTATCAGCTGGTCATCAAAGAAAAGGTAATTAGTCATGTCTGTGCCTTCTACGTCACTGTAGATGTGACCTTTATTTTCTCCCAAATTGAACAGAAGGTCAAGGTCATAACCTTTATCTGTTACATAGGCCTGAATTTAAAAAGAAAATTTGACTGAAGTGGTTTATTTTATACTAGTCGACCCACGCCGCTATTTTGCAGGGCCGGCCTTAGGCCTATGCCACCGCAGTGGGCCCCGCACTTTCATAGGACCCGCGCTAATTCTAAGTGTAAACTATTATATTAAACTAATAATTACCTAGGCAAATTAGGAAAAGTGCTTTTCGCACTTTACCGCTAACATACATGGGCCTGTATGAGACTTGAGTAAAGAGGAGTATTGTAATTCACGTGGCTACGAAGTCCAAACTTAATCTACAGACATTCAGTGCAGACATAACCGTTGACTGCCGGTGGTTGGTCAAAGTTCTCCTTTCGTCGTCTACGCCTGCCCTCCGCAGTAGAGTTCCCTTTGGTTTCAAATGTTTATCCCGCGGCCTTTGAAAGAGTTCGGAAAGTCGCCTGCTATCAGGTTCTCTCTTCTATGTCATCAAAATCAGGCGCTTAAACTGGCCTATAAATAGTTTATGGAGAGTACGTCTGTTGCGCTGATCATCTTTCAGTTTAAAAAAGATTGATTTGGCATACGGTGATCCCCATAGGGATATGTACCTGCCCAACGTAGTTGTCAAACAAAGTGTTTCCCAAACTGTGTTCAGTGGAACCCAGTGTTCCACCAGGCCTGAGTAAATGTTTCACAAACTACTTGAATAATTAACTAGTAGGCCGCCATGTGAATTAACCTCTCTAAAAAATAAGCAAAGTGTTCCGCTAAATACTCAGTATGTGCGAAGTGTACCGTTAAGAAAAAAGGTTTGAGAAACACTGGTATACACTTTGCATACCAACATTCGCAAGAAGAGGGACATCGCTATAATATTTGTATGGTGTTTTACCATCGTATGCCCATGATTGCGCAGAGACATCTATTGTCTTGATGTCAGAAATATAACTCCTGACTGCCCTGCCCTCATTTTATTGACCTGTTTTCATATTATAGGTCACTGTTGTTTTTTTAAGGGTGTTTTTTTTATCGTCTCACCTTTTACAATAACCACACTTGATCAACTCCACAATACCCTGCCAGACTTTCCAATTAAAAATGCATTAACCCAAACTCTAGTGACAGCAGTTCATATGATAGGCTTACAATGATTGACTTCAGAGATCGCAGCAGGGAACAAAATTATGTATGCATGGGCGGCTATCGTTAGTTGTTAGTGGAACGGCGCGAAAAATTGTGCCAATATATTTTTTTTTTGGGTAGTTTCTTTTCAGAATTGAGTTTTTGGAGTCCGAAACTCTGGGCTTAGAGAAATCAAGGAACTGTTTTCAAACCACGAACTATACCAGCTGGGTGCAAACTAGATATAGAAGACAGATGTTTTCAAACCACGAACTAAACTAGCTGTTTGCTAACTAGATATAGAAGACAAATGTTTTCAAACCACAAACTAAACTAGCTGGCTGCTAACTAGATATAGAAGACAGATGTTTTCAAACCACAAACTAAACTAGCTGTTTGCTAACTAGATATAGAAGACAGCTGTTTTCAAACCACGAACTATACTAGCTGGGTGCAAACTAGATATAGAAGACAGATGTTGTCAAACCAATAACTATAAGCCTACTAGCTGGGTGCAAACTAGATGGAGGAATCAGATTTCAAACTGTGCCAGTTATAGCCTTCATTCTCATTGCACATTAAAATATTTCTAATAATCCCAAGTTAACGTAAGACAAAGTAAGCTACATTTGACATTCATCGGCAGGACTTGCAAACCTGAAAATCAGTTAAAATTACTTGCCCCTATTATAAACCTTCTCGAAAAATAAATAGCAAAATAAAACAGGAATCTACAAAGGTAGACAAACTAAAAAAAAATATTTTTTAAGAGTGATCTTTTCCATTCGTTTTGCACAGACACACAATCACTAGCGCCCCCCCCCCCAGTCAAATACAGAATTCAAACTTTGCCCATTTACTAACAGTGATAAATCAATCAAACTTTGGGTTTATTCTAAACAGTTTAAAGTTTTTACAAGAAAACTCTCCCAGTTTTCAGTGACAAATATTTTATGGGAAACTGTGTTCTAAGATAAAGTCATCAAAGAGAGCCCTTACATACACTTGGGGATCCACTGATTTAACGTTCTGGTAAATCTTGAGGCAAACACGCAATGAAAGGAAATGAGTAATAGATGATGTTTTTATTATATCCTCATTGATTGCCCCAGATACCAGGATGTTAGGGAACATTTTTTTAGAGCGCACAACTTAAAAACACTATTCGACAATGTCGACCCAGGGAAGATACTGGGCTTTGTCCAGGAGGTGGGGTTGACTACGAAGATCTGATTTGTGAAATTGTGACCCTATAATATTTACATAAGATTTTTACTAATTATTAAATTTTTACTACCTTTACTATTTTAATTGTGAATAGACCTTGTTTTTAATGATTTAACTGTATGGAATTTAGCTCTTGTAAAGGAGAGTAATCCTTGAAGGATTACGGGCACGACATGGCCTAAATTGTGCCGATGTGCCAAAAACTCAAAACTCAAACTCATGTTTTTATTAACAGCTACAAATATACAGACAGTGACTTCAGAAATACCCATGGAGTCTTGAGTTCTAGCTGTCTTTTCCTGCCCTAACCTCAATACAGGTCACCGACACACTTCCCAGTGTCGCTCCAGGTTCTTAATCCAGTTCTCTGGTAGCACGAAGGACGTTCTTAGTTCCAGACAGCTCAGACTCTTGTCTCTTGCTGATCACTTCAGCCGGATCTCAACAGTCCTTCTCTCTCGACTTGGGGGCTGAGTTATAGGCTACTACAATATTTAGTTAGTAAACGGTTAGTTGTCGGTAGACCGTTAATTGATTTCCTGACTATGTGAAGTCCCATCGCACTTTTAAAAGAAATCGTATCTATAGGCCTACATCTCAAACCCTGGCGTGGTTCCGTTATTTGACACCTTAATAACAGTGTACGGGATTAGATTCTTTATGCGGAATTTTCCCATACAATGCTGCGTTCTTTTCATTCTGTACGTGCAGATAGCTATTTCGAAATTCAACCTCATTACCTCAATGGAAAGCTAATTCACCGTGTATCAGCTGACGTGCCGAGGTTTCTTTAAAAAAACAGAAGATTATTACTTAATACACATATCCATTTGTTAATCTAGACGTTCACGCTAATAAGATGCTGATCATGGGCGTAGCCAGGGGGGGGTTCTTGGGGTTCAAACCCCCCCCCCCCCGAAATGAAATCCCCCCCGCAGGGGGGGGGGGCGGAATTAAGTGACTAATTTTTGCTTTCATTTTGTTTATTTTAGGTGAGATTTTAATACTAAATCATCACTTACCACAGCACAGCCGAGGCAGTTTTGAGTTAAAAACCCTCTACCAGGGGGTTTTGAGTTGAAATCCCCCTACCAGGGGGTTTTGAGATTTTAAAAACCCCTATCAGGGGGTTTTGAGATACAAATCCCTCTACCAGGGGGCTTTGAGTTTAAAACCCCCTACAGGGGGTTTTGAATTTTAAACCCCCTACCAGAGGTTTTTGCAGTTAAATCCCCCTCTTCTATAAAACAAAACAAAACAAAAAATGCAAACAACAATCCCCAAATTCCAACAGCACAGTTGAGGAAGATTTTGATTTTAAAACCCCATCCAAAATTTACGATAACCCCATCTTCAATATAAAAAAAGCAAATTACACACTCAAAATTCTATGAGCGTAGCTAAAGGGGTTTTGAGTTTAACCCCCCTCCCCTTTCCAGTTGGGGTTTGAAGCTAAAAAGTACCTCTTCAATATAAAAAAAAAAAGCAAATTACACACTATAAAATCTATGAGCGTAGCCAAAGGGGTTTTGAGTTTAAATCCCCCTCCTCCAGATGGCTTTTTCTTTAAAGTTTAAAACCCCTCCAGATGGTTTTGAGTTTAAAATTCCCCTACAGAGCGTTTAGAGTTGAAAACCTCTCTCTTCAATATTATTTTAAAGCAAACTACAGTCACCAAATTCTATGATCGTAGCTAAATGGGGTTTTGAATTAAAAACAAAACAAAAAAAAAAACCCAGAGATTTTTTAGTTTAAAACCCCTCAACAGATGATTTGACGAAAAAACTTTCCTTTTCCATATCAAATCTAAAGCGAAATACAGGCATGTAATTCCAAGAGCGTAGTCAAGAAAGGTTACAAATTTCTACCAGTGGCTTGGGCTCCATTAATTAAGTGTGAATAGTCTTCTATCGAAATTGAAAATCATTAAATGTGTCTCAACAAAGATGGCTAAGACAGATTTTAGGAGTCAGTCATAGAGATCGGGTCTAAATCAAAGAAATCATATGCCGAACTGGGAGTCGAATCCTTAGTAAGGTTGTGACAGAGCGTCGCATGAGGTTTTGCGGGACATGTTTTCCGACAAAATGAATTACGCAAAATAAGAGTTGCGGAAACAGCTTGCCGGAAAATGCGCCGAACGGCGCGAGAGGGTCTAAGTCAGTAAAAAAAGCACATTAGGTTTTTGAAATAAAACTTTTTAATAGCAAGATAATGCACTGTAGATACCTCAGAATATGCATTTTGTTGGCTTTCAATACCAGAAATAGTGCTCGGCGGCGGGGCTTCGCCCCGCGCTGGGGGAGCGCTGCGAACTCCCCCAGACCCCCTTGCTAGCAAGGGCGGGGAGTCTACAATAAAAAATAAACGTCTTCCGAAAGGGTCAGAATGTAATAAAGATTAATTATGTACACACACACATATATATATATATAATTTTTTTTTCGCGGGGGGGGGGGGGTCGGGGGGGTCCCCCCCCCCTTTAAAACCCTCCCCGAAAAAAAATCCTGGCTACGCCCATGATGCTGATATTATATTAGATGGGACGTAGAACAAATAGCAGCAAGTCTGTGAGGACAATTTTATCCCATGGAACTGATTTTATCCCAAGCCTGGACATTTGACAAGCAGTTTTCTAAAGGTGCATTAGACTCCATTCGTTTATCACCTGACAATGTCAGGGGCACCGAATATTAATCACTTGGTAGGATGCAGTGGGGCCCAGGGTCAAATTTAAGGGGGGTCTACTACACAGGAGCCTCCACAAGGAGGGGTCCCACCCCCCGTAATAGAGAAAATAAATCCATATTTTGACGGGTCAGCAGATTTACGTGTGTGTTATTAAAACCTTTTTTTTTTTCAAATGATTACCAACAATTCTTTAAACCTTACAGTTGGCAACACTGTAGTGCTTAAGAGAGTATCTACGTGTACATGCTCGTAAATGGCTTTGGATTTACGACAGTGCGAGAACCCCCCAAAATATCCTTTTTTTTTTAAGACCAAAATCTGTATATTAAATTTTTATTTATTTTTCAGACGACGACCTATAAAGGGGGCTAATGCAGCTTATACCACAACTTCGGTAAAGTACAATTTCTTTCCTTTTTCCAAGATACAAAACAAAATAATTACCAATAGTTATATAACTAATTTTTTAATGTTTTAAAATTGATTCTTGTTTTGCCAGATAAAAGAAATTGGAAAAAAAATGAGATAAAATTTAAAAGTACTCTGTTTCTTTCTTCTAAAAATAGTGCATGCTTTGAAATAGAAATATTACTAGTAACAAGCTCAATTTGATTACAACTT